>NC_081415.1:494727235-495068372 GCF_030272615.1 Cryptomeria japonica | reverse complement strand
AATATTTATTTGGGCCTTTATATTTTATTGTGCCTTGGTTTATTTAATTAATTGGTTGATTATATTACTATTTCCCTTTTTAACCCCTTTAGTTATTAAATTAATTATTTATCATACCTACCCTATTTTACTATTGGTTGAGAATATTGGGGTAAGTTAATTAAATATTATTTTATAATCTCACCTTGATTTTTGGAGAGGGTTGGTATGAAATATTATATTATCTAATTATTTTCCTTTGACTAACTTATTCTATGGTTTCTGAGAAGGATATGACTAAGGATAGTTTAAGCGAGGATAAGAAAAGTGTGGGTAAAGGGTTATTCCTGGATAACCTTAGAAAACTCAGTGAGGCGAGACTGTATTATGACAAATGGACCTATGAACTCTTGAAGAACTTGGAAAAAAATGGGAAACAGGTGGACGAGAAGAGGAAGGATAATGACAGGGATCAGATAAAATGGAAGCAGGATATGGAGGAGAAGGTAAATTCGCTGGAAGAAGGGAGTGTGGCGATGAAAACTTTGTTGGGCATTATCCCGAATATCTTGTCAGCAGTCACTAAAAACTTGGAAGATATTGCTAAGGTCTTTGATAATTCCAGTTCTCCTAAACCGGTGGTGGACCTTGACATGGATGAAGATACTATCCAGATTGGTAGTGGTGAAGCTACTCCAACTGGTGTTGCTAAGAGGACAAGGGCAAGTGTCAATAAAGTTGTGGCTGCTTCTGCTAAGGATATCCCTAATCTTAGGGAAAACATCAAAGATATGCATGGGATTAGCAACACCTTGGCTAATGCCCTAAAAAAACTCAATTAGTTTCTTCTCTTGGGTCTTGCTGGCTTTGTGGGGCTTTAGCTGGTTCTCTATGGTTTTTTGTTGGCTTTTCGTTGGTTTGTCCCTTTTTGTCTCTTTTTGCTTTATTTGCTAAGTTCCGCTTGTAAAGAGTTTCGGGGCCTCTTCAAAACCTGTTTTTACCTTAATCAAAAACTTATTCTATGGTTTTGGAGAGTGAAATATATTTATATGGCTTTTTGTTCATTCATGGGGGCTAGCCTACGGGGAGATTTTTTGGAAACCTATCATTATTTATGTGAATCTAGATTGTGGAGTTCTTGGCTTGGCTTGGATTTTGGTTGTCAGATTATTCCTCATCATCAAATTTCTTCTTTCTCTTCATATTTCCATATTGAAGATCTTGGCCCATATTTGTATTTGATTTTGAAAGTTTGTCTGCTATGTGTGTGCATAAAGATTGTCTTCAGTTTGGGATATTGAAATTGCAATAAAGATTTATTATATAGGTTTGATAAATATTTCATGTAGGGATTATAGTGTTTCTATGAGTAATTTATGTGCATTATCATGTATGGATCCATGTGTTTGTGTCAGTGATTGGCGTCAGGTGATTGTCGTCAGTTGTTTTACCGTCGGGTGTCAGGTGTTGTCATCGGGTGTTAGGGGATTGTCATCGAGTAACTTTCTAGAGGTTGTTTTATGTTGGATTTTGTGTTCCTGAAGCTGTCCCAGGATCAATTTAGTGATTGTAATGGATTATATGTGTGTTTTGGTCTCAAGAAAAATGTTAATACCTTGTTGTAGAGGGTTATTTGTGTTAGATCCAACGAGATGGGAAATACCTCAATGTAGAGGATTGTATCAAATCATGGTTTATGTCTATCCTTGTATTATTTATGGATGAGGCTCTTAGTTTATGTTGCACATTGGCATTATGCTTTCATGGCTTGGTTTATATTTGCACAGTCTTTGTGGTTGTTAATGTGGTTGTATGTATAAGCTTGTAGGTTTGAGCCTCATTGAGTTGTTATTGATTATGGTGTGTCTTGTGTTTTGGATCATTTTGGGTTTCTGAGTCTCTCCAAAGGTTGTCTTCTGTTGGTTTCTGAGTTCCTAAGATGTACCAGGATGGGTTTACTGGTATGAATAGTATATTGACGTGAGTATTAATGGTAGAGCAAGATGTTGTGCCTTGTTATTTATCAAGGCTCGTGATGGATAAGTTCTTGACATTGTGGATTTGATTTTATGTTGCTTATGAGGTTGTGACCATTGGAACTTGTTTGCATATACTTGTTACTTATTATTATGTGATTGAAGACATTGGATAACCAGGTTAGATCTTGTGAGAGCCCTAGGTTGTGTATGTATTTGTTGTTACCCTAAGGTCTAGGTGTATGCTAGGGGAAGTTGGCTTCCGAGTGACTAGGGATCATGGAGATTAGACAACTAGGTTACCTAGGGTCTAGACCACCAAGATAGCTCATTGGTAGTTTTCCTTGTAATCATGTGATAACATAAGTAATTAATCATAGGTGGGTTGGGTAGAAGTAACTCATCTTAACAAGATAAGGAATGGACATGGTAGCCCCAATACCTTGCCTAGAGATGGTAATGTGGATCTGGGATAGGTTTGGGAAGCCCTTGGTGATCCAGGTAAGCCAAACTCCCTCAATATCCTCAAAGGTTGAGATGGCTCCACATGAGGATCACATATGCTAGGACAAGTTCTTAGGTTCCCATTGGTTGCTTATTGGTGATAACATGTGATGGCACTCCTTCCCTACATGTAGGTCCTAGTACCTTAAGCCTTGCTTGTTGTGTTGCCTTTGGAGGTCTTATGTCTTATGCTTTTGATTTAGTCATATGATGTGTTGGAATATTATCCCCTTACAACTCTTTTCTCTAATTAACACATTTTTATATTTTCTATTTCAAGTGACCCAACTTTCAAAGGCCATAACTTTTGATTTGGGAGTTTTATTGATGAATTGTTTGTACTGTTGAAAAGTTCATCAAGTTCTCTATCAAGTTATAACTTAAGCAATAAATTACAACCACTTTTGGGCCCAATTCTAAGATCCTCAAAATTTACTTTGAGCTTTTAAAATGGAAAGTTTTATATCTTGAAATCCAAACATGGTCTTGGATAAAAAAAAAATTGTTGGCATGTTCATAGGAAATTCTCTAGATTCAAGGAAAATTTTGAATCAATCTATGCTCAAATATAAACTTACAATAAATAGTAACCTTTTTGCAATTGCAAGGTTGAGACATTTTTTGCTTAATAGAACCTTTTATTGTCAAACCAACATATATATACAAAATGACAACCTAATAAGAGTATACTTGTATTAGGTATGATTTATGTCAAGATATATATTCATTACCTATGATTACATCTAAACTAGCATACCTATATGTTCAAAAAATCTATGTAAAATACACTGAGAGATATCATTTGAAAACAAAATTGTCTTACCAATGAATCTACTTGCATCTAATAGAGTTGTCTATATAGTATTCAATACATAATCATAAATTGATTGTGAAACAAAAATAATAATATTCTTCTTCCCATAATAATCATAAATTAATGATTATTACTAAATAAATTATGATTATTATTAAACAAAAATTAATTTATGATTGCGAAATGAAAATAATAATATTCTCCATCCCATAATAATATTTAATATTAAACAATTAATCAACATAAATCAAATTTAATTAAAGATGCATATTCTTAAATTAAAAGATAGTATTACAAACATAAACAATAATAATATTGCAAGTATAGGGTTATAAATTATTATTATTGTTTATGTTTGTAATACTAGATCTTTTGATTCAAGAATTAATAATAATAATTTGTAACTCTGTTGGCTATTTTACATAAAAAAAAAAAAAACTTAAAATATAGGTATGCCATAGATATCAACAATCTATGTAAAACACACTGAGAGGTATCAAACTTCAAAATATTTGAGATTCATAAATATGAATAAATAACCATATTTACTATTTACAAAGAAGGCAATTTTTGTTAAACATATATTTTATTGTATATAGCATTTAACTAAAATGAATATTGTTCAATTTCAATATTAAAATTAAATTGTAGTTTTCAATCTTCTTAGTTTACGCTCAATGTTTACAAAGTTTAGTCATCAAAATTTTAATGATTTTGAAGAATTTAATTTTTTGGGGGAAGAGTTTTCAATTGTCCAAACATAATGTATTGTTTTAAATCCATAACAAAAACTTAAAATGAATTGGTTGAATGCCTATTTCAGTAGAGGAAAAAGCACATTTGAATTTTTTTTTACAATAAATTTGTATAAAAATCCATCCAAATTTGTGAAATATTTTTCTTTATGTATACTACCTATATAAATTATTCAAATTATTCATAATTACAAGAAACTTTTTGCTAAACATATTTTTAATGTATACATGTTGCATTTAACTAAAACATATTTTTGGGGGAAGAGTTTTCAATTGTCCAAACATAATGTATTGTTTTAAATCCATAACAAAAACTTAAAATGAATTGGTTGAATGCCTATTTCAGTAGAGGAAAAAGCACATTTGAATTTTTTTTTACAATAAATTTGTATAAAAGTCCATCCAAATTTGTGAAATATTTTTCTTTATGTATACTACCTATATAAATTATTCAAATTATTCATAATTACAAGAAACTTTTTGCTAAACATATTTTTAATGTATACATGTTGCATTTAACTAAAACATATATTATTGAATGCATATTTTTACCATAATTTATTATTCTTGAAACATCATCTCTCAATTATTAGATAATAAATAAATAACTATTTTAGTAGCTCTTCAACTATTATGTTGAAAAAAAATTCATTACACAACCCTTCAATCCACAAATTTATCTTCTTTCTTCCAATTCAGCCATTTTTTGGATGAACATAATATGCACTTGGCTTCTCATTTGAAATTAAACTCGAGATAAAGATAACCAACAATTGAGTCTTTGTACATCTAAATTAGAGGAAGAAGATAAAGAATGTATTGAAGGAATAATGAAATCTTCTTTCATTGAAGTGGACTTGCAAAAGGAGGATTGCACTAGCCTAATGGAGACTTTGTGAGAAACAAAATTTAAGGTCACAAAAGTGTGGGTTGTTAATATTATGGGACATAAAATTTGAGCTTACAAATAGAAAAAAACCTCACATATTCTTCTAATATAATGTCAAATTAAAGCTCAAAAATATAATCAATATTTGTGGGTGAGTTCTAAACAAATTTTTTGAAGATTTTATATCTTACTCTTAAGTTCAAATGGAGGATCAAAGGAAACTAGAGGAAGAGGACATAATGAATCAAAGCTATCAAGATTTCTTAACCTATATTTAATATAGCTTCCTAAGAATGATACAAGATCCTTCTAGATAGCAACATAGGTTTATTGGATGGGTTTATGAGAACTTTCAAATTGTAGAATGGAGAAATTGAGTTAATCCAAAGTTTACAATCCATTAGCTAACTACAATAAAGAAAAGAACAAATGAAATAGTTATTGATCACTTTAATAGCAAGTTTGTGATGACAATGGGAAAAGCGCTCCTTATTTAAGGTCAAATTGATCAATATTTTTGGTCCTAGCTTGTGAGACATTTGATGCAAAGTTGGGATATTAGCTTTGGGATAAGAACCATCAAACATTAAGGGAATAATAGGCCATGGAAATTAACATTGAGATTAATACAAAGGATTTTGATAAAAATGTTAAGAGAGGTCATGTGAAGCCCTTAAGGTCTAATGCAATCCCTTTGAAAGAAATCCCCTCACCACTAAAGATAAACTTGACCTTGAGTTAATGGGGAAAAGAATGATCTCTCATATAAGGTTGCAAGAATTGAAAAGATATTACCTTTCAATGTACCATTGTCACACACTTCAATGAAGGTCAAAGATTGCGCGATAGGCCATGTATAATCATGGTTGTCCCAAATATAATGAAAAACAAATAATTTATAGACAAGAAAATAAAGGATGCCAAGAAAGACATATTCATAATCCCTTGAGGAAGGATCATATGAATCTCTAAGAGGATTCATTCTAATGCACGATATATTTCACTTTCCTCATAATATAGTGAAGTGTGTTGTTGTAAAAACACTCTAGAAGATAAAGCGATCTCAATTGAATATGGAGCAGCTAAATATTATGAAGATGATGATGTGGACTATCTTGATGCTTATCACGAGGACATGATTTCTCTATATAAGATCAAAATCTAGCTATTGTATTTAGTATGAGTTTCTAAGTAAGACTTCAATCAACTTAAATAACTCATGTAACTTAGATGTATAAAAAAACATTTACCTTCCGATGAGGATATGAAATATCATACCAATGTAGCTATCTCGTAAGTAACAAGTAAATATTAACTAATAAAAAGGCAAGTTGTTGCCAAAGGTCACATTAGAAATGCTACTACACATGATACATTTGTTGTACATACCAAAAAAAGAAAAGATAAGAAAGATAATACTAGAGAATATGAATATATGCCTACAAAAAGGTTTCAACCAAAGGAAAAAAGGTGCACATGCTATCTAAGGCTTCTCTACAAAAGAGGTATGTCCTAAGAAATAAGTGTTTGTTAACTAGTAGTATGAAAAGATAAGTTGGTACTCATGTGAACCATTGTAAGTGTCTTTGAATCATATAAAATTTTGTTTTCTTTTGCCACCTCAATTAATAATATATTAAAATTTTGGGTCCTTATTTTCTAAATTGATTAAAAACAAGAATGAGTTTTGTTTTCTCAATTGCCCATAACTTATTTTAAAATTTATATTTTAATAAAAAAGAATAGCCACCCACTCTATCACTTAGGGTCAATTTTAGGTAGACATTGCCATTAAGATTATGTCTCTACATAAGAAATTTACAAGATTTTTTTATAATTTTCTAGGGGTTCATTCTTATTTAAGTATAACTTTCTTTATCCCTAGATTTTATATATAGCTTCCTTTCTAATTTTAACAAATGTCTTTACTCTAATTATGATTTTAAATTTTTATATCTTTTTTGAATTTATTACCAAGTGTCAGTTTAGGCTCCTCAAACTATCCACTCTTGATTTTCTTCCATCATTATTCTTTGGACTTTTTAATTACTGTAAAAAAAATTTCTTTGTGATTCTCTATCTGGTTCTTTCATATTTTAGTTGACCTTCAATCTATTTTTTATGTTTTCTTCAATATTTAAGTGTTTGGATAACTACTTGATTTTGTTGGGAAACTATTCTTTAATTTCTTAATCTACTATAATGACATATCCTAAAATTTTAAGATTGACCCACACACATTTTCTAAGTTTTCTCAAATTTAAGAATTATTAGCACTTAAATATTATCATTTTCCTAGAATGTATTAAATTGATTCTAGTAGATAGAATTCTCACTTTCTATTAGATTATGAGTCTTTCTTTCTTAAAACTTTTTTTTTTTTAAATTATTTTACATCAGTTATCATCTGATCTCATGAATTCATTTTGTATACAATTTATTTAATTCACCTAAATTATATTTAATGTTATTTTTCAATTGAAATTTAACCGTAGCGGTTCTTATATAAATTGAGGATCATAAAAAAAATCTTTTGCATTTGAATTAAAATAAACAATTTGGAAGTAGATTTTGAAAGAAACTGTTCAAATTTGTAGTTAGTTTCAATTTTTTTCCTCACCCACAAAGGAGCGTTTTACAACGGCTCTGCGTTTTCCAACGGCTCTCAAACTCAGCCATGGAGAGAATGGCTGTTATATTTTATGGTACCGTTGAAAAAAAGCAGATTCTACCGTTGGAAAAAAACAGATTTCACCTCTTTAAAATGGGCGGATTATGTGAAAAGTAGCGCAGACTGTTCTTTCTTTGTTTCTGTTTGTTTAATTTTAATGTGTTGCATGCTTTTTGGCATGGCCATGCCTCTGTTTTGAGTTTTGCTTGTAAGCTTTGATTTTGAATTTTCATTATGTGTTTTTATTTTCTGATCTTTCCTCCTCCTGTTTGTATTCTATGTTTTCATTTGTTTACTGCGTTTGAATTCTTTTATTTTTCAAAAAATTTCTTGGTATTCTGCGTATTTTAGTTCTGTTGGTGGTGATTTTTTAATGGCGCATGGAGGCAGGCAACTGCAGCAAGGAGAACTATACATTCGACCCAGTGATTAATTGGAGATGCAGCCCCAAAATACTTGGTGCATTTCATACTCACCCAATCCATTTGCTGCGTTTTCTTTTTCCATTTTAGATAATTTGTGTGTTTTAGATAATTTGGTGTATCTTGTAATATTGGCGATGATCTATTTTAAGTTTGATTTTTTGAACCAGAGGTAGCCAATACTGTAGTCAATAATTACGGTAGTAGATGAAAGTGTTAGTTACTGACTACTTTTTCTCAGAACTTAACAATTGGA
Source organism: Cryptomeria japonica (assembly GCF_030272615.1). Taxonomy (NCBI): domain Eukaryota; kingdom Viridiplantae; phylum Streptophyta; class Pinopsida; order Cupressales; family Cupressaceae; genus Cryptomeria; species Cryptomeria japonica. Next base: position 495,060,106 of record NC_081415.1, on the reverse strand, counting down.
TAGGACCATGATTCTGCTTAATCTAATTTTCATCCATTCTTAACCTATAGAAGTGAGTTTGTGATCTTTCTCAGAAAAAGTGAGATTTCTTAATTCTTTCTTTATCTGTCTGTCTGATTTTCTGCAGTGAAAGTTTGCTTGGGTAATCGAAGTCAGATTCATTTCAATGATTTTAACGAATGTTTCGAATGTTCTGTTTACCTGTCATTCAATTTATTTCTTTATTTCTTTGATTGCAATTCTATTTTTGTTTATCATGCCTCTGTTTTTATTTGTCTGTGAGTTTTATTTTTGAATGTTTGTTATGTATTTTTCTTTTGCACTCCTGTAATTTATATGTAGATTTTTTTCTTTTTAAGTTTTAATGGTATTATGTATTTAACTCTTTCCATGGGTGATGATTTTTCAATAGGATACAGTATAAGCACTGGTAATGATAAGGAAAAGGAGAAAAATAAGCACTGGCAATGATGAGGAGGAGGAGAAGAAAAGAATCAGAATTACATATGACAATTATTAGGAATTACATCAGGTACCAATATTAATTTGTATATTACAAGCACCACTTAGATTGAGTAATGAAATTTTCTTCTATGATCATTTTTTAAATGTTTTCATTCATGTAGATTATAAAAAATTTAGTTTAATTTAAAATATTTTTTAAAAATAGATTATAACTTATTTATTTACTATTTTCTTTGACCAACTGAATTTTCAGTTGTCTGAAAACTTTTCTACTCCATTTCTACAGATATTATAAATTTTGATAAAAAATAATAGGACTTCTACAATTACTGTCTTAATTCTTTTATAATGGTGGTGCATAAGGCTTGCCATGATGGCCTTGCACTTTACATTTCTTGAGCTGAAATCTTATAATGATCTGTAAAAACAGTAACATCCACGTCAACAAATTTAGATAAGAGATGCGTACTTTTCAATCTACTCCCCTTTTCAATCTACTCCCCTTTTTGGATGGAAGTACTTTTTGAGAGTCTCATGCATGGATGCTTGCAATCACATACCACAAGTGCAGGTGAATCGTACACAGCAAAGAATGGCAGCATTGACTCCCCACATGAAGCCATTTCATGCACCCATTCCAAATTCTATAGGGGATAAGGCTTCATCAATATGAGGCCAGATATGTGGTTATTATAATTTTAATGTATAATAATTTTTAAAAAGACACAAGTAGTAGCAATATAGAGGCATATGACAAAATTTGAAAGTTGTGTTTATTCTTGTAAACAAGAAAAGTGCCCTTACATGCTTGCACCCACCTCTTGTTTTGTGTCAATTTGTGCTGACAACTTAGTACATGTTTTTTCAGAACTTAACAGTTGGATAGGACTATCTGCTCAATGTAATTTTCACCAATTCTTAACCAATAGAAGTGAGTCTGTGATCTTTCTCAGAAAAAGTGAGATTTCTTCATTCTTTCTTTAACTATCTGTCTGATTTTCTGTAGTGAAAGTTTGCTTGGGTAATAGAAGTCAGATTCATTTCAATGATTTTAACGAATGTGTAGAATGTTCTCTTTACCTATCATTCAATTTTTTTCTTTATTTTTGCGATTGCCATTCTATTTTTGTTTATCATGCCTCTGTGTTTTTATTTGTCCTGTGAGTTTTATTTTTTAATGTTTGTTATGTATTTTTCATTTGCACTCCTCTAATTTATATGTAGATTTTTTTCTTTTTAAGTTATGATGGTATTATGTATTTAACTCTTTTTATGGGTGATGATTTTTCAATAGGGTACAGTATAAGCACTGGTAATGATAAGGAAAAGGAGAAAAATAAGCACTGTCAAGGATGAGGAGGAGGAGAAAAGAATCAGAATTACATGTGACAATTATCAGGAATTACACCAGGTACCAATATTAAAATTTGTATATTACAAGCACCACTTGGATTGAGTAATGAAATTTTCTTTTAGGATTATTTTTTAAATGCTTTCATTCATGTAGATTATAATTTAATTTAGTTTAATTTAAAAAACTTTTTAAAAATAGATTATAACTTATAAATTTATCATATTCTTTGATCAATTGAATTTTCAATTGTCTGAAAAAATTTCTACAGATTTTATAAGTTTTGATAAAAAATAATAAATAAATAAATACCTAGTACAATCTAAGTTAGATAAATAATAAAGCTTCTACAATTGCTGCTGAATTCTTTTATAATGATGGTACATAAGGCTTGCCATGATGATCTTGCACTTTACATTTACTGAGCTGAAATCTTATAGTGACCTGTAAAAACAGTAACATCACATTAACAAATTTAGATAGGAGCTGCATTTTCAATCTACTCCCCTTTTTGGATGGAAGTAGTTTTTGAGAGTATCATGCATTGATGCTTGCAATCACATTAAGTATAGACTACTTACCACAACTGCATGTGAATCGTATACAAGTGCACACCCTTACACGCTTGCACCCACCTCTTGTTTTGTGTCAATTTGTGCTGACAACTTGGTACATATTTCCAACACATTTTTGGATTCTATTGGTGCATGCACTGACCCAAAACACTTGGTGCATGTTTCCAGCACTCTGATATGTCTCATTAGACTTCTCATAACACTTTGTTACATCACCTGAAACATTCCCCATTCCAGAACCAGCAATTTTGCCCCCTAAACAGAATCACAGCTGCAATCTCATCCACCTTTACCGAATTTCAATTTTCCAATTTCATGGCCAGCATTCTCAAACATGACCATTGCCCATTGACAGATACACTAAACAATAAGGTTCAAATTTGGTGTCTAGGGCATGTATTGATCACATTGAAAGGACAACACATTCTAACTCTGTAATATTAGTGATGAGCATTATTTATCCTTTCCTTCACATGATATTAGTAATGACTCCTTATTCAATGATAGACTGCTTCATCTTGTGGCTACTATCAGAAAAGACTTAGTTAAATCTGCAGTCTTATCATTTATAATCCAGACTTGAGACTACATCTAATTGTAATTCACTTCTTGCTTCACTAAATGTTTTAAATCTATTGAACAACTTTAAAATGGATTTTGCAATTTCAAATTTCTGATAGCATTTTACTTAGCTTTCCATATCTACATATAACATACCAATTTTTTTCAAATCTGAATCATAATATAGTTTTGATTGATTGCATAACTCAAATCCACACACTTTCACTGAGGTTTGACTGAATATAAGTTTGTAAGTGTCCTAAACCATAGAAGTGGAATGTGGCTGATAACTCAGGGCTAAGAAGTCTAGTCCACTTAGCCGATGGGGTGAAAAAGAGCTTATATAAATGCCATGCCACTAAGACTAGAATGGAGAATAAATTGATATCAATTGTTATTGTGGTCAACACAAAGAAAAAGAATTTTTTTCTTTTGTATGTTTGAACAAAATATGTGTGAAAAAAGTATGTAAACTTTAACACTCACTTATCATTGTTTAAACTTTTGCATTTATTTTGTATATATTTGAAGTGTGTTTGAACAAACTATATTTGAAATAACAAAATTTGTGTGAAAATAGATGAAAATGTGTGTGAAATGAACAAACTTTGTGTCAATTGTGTTTTAATTTTACACATTTACATTTTGTATGTTTACATCATGTTTCAACTTTAGCATTTACTTTGTTTGTGCTTTAACTAAATTTCACTTTAGCTTTGTGTAAAATGTGTACTAGTTACATTCACTTATGTGTGAAGTGTGTTTGAACAAAATATGTGTGAAGTGAACTAACCTTGCATGAAATGTATTTGAACTTTTACATTCATTTTTTTTAAAGAGTATAGTAATTTTTAACATTCATTTATCAATGTTTAAACTTTTTCTTTTATTTTGTATTTGTTTGAAGTGTGCATTTAATGAATAAAATTTGTGTGAAATTTGTTTTAAATTTGACCACTTTATTATATTTATATTTTGGCATGTGTGTATATTTGAATTATGATCCATTTTTAGCACCCATTTTGATTATCTATTTTGAGTACCTATTTTGACGACACGTTTGATGATCCATTTTGATGACTCATTTTTATGACTTATTTTTAGTACCCATTTTTAGTGCACATTTTTAGCACCCATTTTGATGACCCATGATCTATTTTGATGACTCATTTTTAGTACCCATTTTTATGATTCATTTAATGACACATTTATATAACTTATTTTTAGTACGTATTTTAATGACACATTTTGATGACTCATTTCGATTACTCATTTTGAGTACCCATTTTCTTTAGCCATTTTAAAAACTTATTTTGATGACCTATATTTAATACCTATTTTTATGAGCTATATTGAGTACTTGATTTTGATGACCCATTTTAATACTCATTTTGATGGTCCAATTTAGTACCCATTTTTATGACCCATTTTTTAGTACTCATTTTTTATGATCCATTTTTAATACCCATTTTAATGACTCATTTTTATGTGCTCATTTTGAAAACCCATTTTTTGTACCCATATTTATGACTCGTTTTTAGTATTTATTTTTTATAGCCTATTTTGCGTATCTATTTTTAATACTCATTTTTAGACCCATTTTTATTACTCGTTTTGAGTACCCATTTTGACTCATCTTCATGACCTATTTTGAGTACCTGTTTTAATGACTCATTTTCATGGCCTATTTTGAGTACCCATATTGAAGACCCATTTTGAGGATCTATCTTGAACACCCATTTTTATGACTTATATATAACCTATTTTTAGTACTTATTTTTATGACCCATTTTTATGACTCATTTTGATGACTTGTTTTTAGTATCCAATTTGATGACTCATTTTTAGTATCCATTTTTATGACCAATTTTTCGTACCCATTGTTATGACTCATTTTCAGTACCTATTTTGACTCATTTTTAGAACCCATTTTAATTACCTATTTTGATGACTTATTTTGACGACCCATTTGAAGTACCATTTTTTAGTATCCATTTTTTAGTACCAATTTTTAATACTCATTTTAATGACCTATTTTTAGTACCCATTTTCGTGATCCATTTTGATGAATCATATTGAGTACCCCATTTTGATGATCCATTTTAGTATCAATTTTTAGTACTAATTTTTATAACCTATTTTTTAGTACTCATTTTTATGACCCATTTTTAGTATCCATTTTTATAACCCATTTTGAGTACCCATTTTTATGACCCATTCTCGATATCTTTTTTTATGATATATTTTGATAACCCATTTTGAGTACCTATTTTTTATGACCCATTTTGAGTACCTATTTTTATGACCCGTTTTGATTACTTATTTTAAATACAGTCCATTTTTATAACCAATTTTGAGTACCTATTTTTAGTACCCATTTTTATGACTTATTTCAAATATCCATTATGTTTACCAATTCTAAGTAACCATTTTGATGACCTATTTTGAGTACCTATTTTGACGACCCATTTAAGTACCATTATTTATTACCTATTTTAATGACCTATTTTTAGTACTTATTTTTATGATCCATTTTTAATACACATTTTTATGATCTTTTTTCAGGCAAGGATCCCATGGAAGAGGTTTAAGCTATATTTTTAAGAAAGAAGTGGTCCAATGAAGAAAATTTTATGCCACTTATCAATTATCTAAATTTTCAAAGGAAAATTAAATTTATTTACCACCAACTTTCTTAAATTAAGAGTTTAAACTCAAGCTAATTTGCACTACAATGCATGGGACCACTAGCATCCTTAAATGTATCCATGGGACCCAGCCTTAGTCCCCATTTTTATAATTTATTTTGAGTATCCATTTTTATGACTCATTTTGATAACTCATTTTTAATATCCATTTTTATGATCGATTTTGACAATCCATTTTTATGATCAATTTTGTTGACTCATTTTTAGCACCCATTTTTATGACCTATTTTTGTAACCTATTTTGATGAACCATTTTAAGTACCCATTTTGATACTATTTGATGACCCATTTTAAGTACTCAAAATAGTTATATGTTTTGATGACCCATTTTGAATACACATTTTGACGATCCATTTTGAATACCACATTTTGATGACCCATTTAATACACATTTTTATGACTCATTTTAAGTACCTATTTTTTTTACCCATTTTTATGAACCATTTTAAAAACTCATTTTGATGATCTATTTTTAGTACCTATTTTTATGGCCCATTTTGATAACTCATATTGAGTACCCCATTTTGATGATCCATTTTAGTACCTATTTATAGTACTCATTTTTATGATCCATTTTTTTCACTCATTTTTAATACCCATTTTTATGACCCTTTTAATGACTCATTTTTATGATCTATTTTGAGTATACATTTTTATGACTCTTTTAATGCTCATTTTTATGATCCATTTTGAGTACCCATTTTAAATTCTCATTTTTTGTATCCATTTTGATAACTTATTTTGAGTACCCATTTTGAGTTTCTATTTTGATGACCTATTTTGAATACCCATTTTAACACATTTTTATGACTCATTTTGAATACTCGTTTTGATTACCCAATTGGAGTACCCATTTTGATGACCTATTTTAGGTACCCATTTTGATGATCCACTTTGAGTACACATTTTGATGACCTATTCTAGGTACCCATTTTGACTACTTATTTTGATAACCTATTTTGATGACATATTTTTAGTACTTATTTTTATGATCTATTTTGAGTACTCATTGTTATGATCCATTTTTATGACTTATTTTAGTGACTCATTTTTAGAACCCATTTTTATGACTCATTTTGATGACTTATTTTTGTACTCATTTTGATGACACATTTTTAGTATCCATTCTATGACTCATTTTATGATTTATTTTGATGACCCGTTTTGAGTACTCTTTTTGATGATTCATTTTTAATATCCATTTTTATGACTCATTTTGATGACCCATTTTTAGTATCTATTTTTATAATTCATTTTGATGACTCGTTTTAGTACTAAAAATAGTTATCCATTTTGATGACCTATTTTAAGTACCCATTTTTATTATTCATTTTTTATTTTAAGTACCCATTTTGACCCGTTTTTAGTATTCGTTTTTATGACTCATTTTAATAACCCATTTTTAATATGCATTTTTATGACCCATTTTGAGTACCATTTTTGTGACCTATTTTTAGTACCCTTTTTTTTTATCTATTTTTATATACCTTTTTTTTTACCCATTTGAGTAACCATTTTTGTGATCCAATTTTATGTACCCATTTTTATGATCCATTTTTAGTATCCATTTTTATGACCCTTTTTATGTACCATTTTTTATTATCCGTATTGAGTACCCATTTTTTAGACTCACTTTGATGACTCATTTTTATTACCCATTTTTAAGACTCATTTTGATGATCCATTTTTTTAACCTATTTTGAGTACTCGTTTTTATGACTCATTATTAAGTACCCATTTGTTAAGTGTCAATTTTGATGACTTATTTTGAGTATCCATTTTGATGATCCATTTTTAATACTCATTTTTATGATTTATTTTGATGACTTATTTTTAGTACTTATTTTGATAACCCATTTTTAGTGCCCATTTTATGACCTATATTGAGTAACCATTTTTATGACTCATTTTGATGATTCATTGATAGTACCCATTGTTATGACATATTTTAAGAACTCATTTCGATAACTCAATTTCAACACCCATTTTATGATTCATTTTGACAATTCATTTGTAGTACCCATTTTAATGACCTATCTTGATAACCCATTTTGAGTACCCATTTTGATAACCTATTTTGATGACACATGGACTCATTTTTAGTTCCCATTTTTAGTATCCATTTTTATAACCTATTTTGATGACACATTTTTAGTACTTAAAATAGCTACTCATTTTGACTACCCATTTTAATGACTCATTTTGAATACCCATTTTAATGACTCATTTTGAATACCTATTTTGATGACCTATTTTAAGTACCCATTTTTTAAGTACCTATTTTGATTACCCATTTTGAGTATCATTTTTGAATTATTTTTATTACTCATTTTTATAATTCATTTTAGTGACCTATTGTTAGTACCCATTTTGATGACCCATTTTAAGTACCTATTTTGATGACCTATTTTAAGTACCTATTTTGATGACCCTTTTTTATTACCCATTTTTTTAATACTCATATCAATGACCTCTTTCGATAACCTATTTTTAGTATCCATTATTATGGCTCATTTTGATGATCCATATTGAGTACCCCATTTTGATAATATATTTTAATACTCATTTTTAATATCCTTTTTGATTATCCATTTTTTACTATTCATTTTTATGACCCATTTTTTGTACCTATTTTTATAACCCTTTTGATAACATATTTTTAGTACCCATTTTTATAAGCAATTTTTTATGTACCCATATTTATTACCCATTTTGAATACTCATTTTTATGACCCATTTTTATAACTCATTTTGAGTACCCATTTTCGATATCTATTTTTAGTACCCATTTTTGTCACCCATTTTGACTGCCCATTTTAAGTACTCATTTTGACCTATTTAATAACCTACTTTGAGTACTCATTTTTAGCACTCATTTTGATAACCTATTTGGAATTACCCATTTTGATGATTTAATTTGAGTATTCATTTTAATGACCTATTTTGAATACCCATTTTGATGATCCATTTTTAAAATTCATTTTTATGACCCATTTATTTAACCTATTTTAATGACCCATTTTTAGTACTTATTAATTTTTATGACTCATTTTTAGTACTCATTTTTATGATCTATTTTGAAAACTCATTTTGATTTCATTTTTAATACCCATTTTGAGGACTCATTCTCATAACCAATATTTAGTACCCATTTTATGACCCATATTTAGTTTCCATTTTATGACCCATTTTTATGACATTTTTTATGATCTATTTTGATGACCCATTTTAATGACATATTTTGAAGACACATTTTGATAATTTATTTTTAATACTGAAAATAGCTACTTATTTTTTACCTATTTTGACTACCCATTTTGAGGACCTATTTTGAATATCCATTTTGATAACCTATTTTAAGTACCCATTTTAAAAACTCATTTTGATGACACATTTTGAGTACCCATTTTAACATGTTTTAAGTACCTATTTTTATGATATATTTTGATGACTTATTTTTATAACCCATGTTTAGTACCCATTTTGATGGCCTATTTTTAATACCAATATTTATGATCCATTTTGATAACCCATATTGAGTACCCCATTTTGATGACCCATTTTATTATCCATTTTTATGACCCATTTTTAAGGATTCATTTTTATGGCCCATTTTTATGACACTTTTGATGACCCATTACTAGTACCCATTATTATGACCCAGTGACGGTACCCATCCTTATGACCTTTTTTAATATTCATTTTATGACCCATTTTGCGTACCCATTTTTATGACTCATTTTTAGTCCCCATTTTATGACCCATTTTGAGTAGCTATTTTGAGTACCTATTTTGATGACCCATTTTAATTACCCATTTTGATGACCTATTTCAAATATTCATTTTGACTCATTTTTATAACCTAGTTTGAGTACCCATTTTGATGACCTATTTCAAATATTCATTTTGACTCATTTTTATAACCTAGTTTGAGTACCCATTTTGATGACCTATTTCAAATATTCAGTTTGACTCATTTTTATAACCTAGTTTGAGTACCCATTTTGATGACCCATTTTAATAGCCCATTTTTAGTACCTATTTTGATGATACATTTTTAGTACTTATTTTTATGACCCGTTTTCAATAACCATTTTTATGACTCATTTTGATGACTCTACCCATTTTGGGGACCCATTTTTAGTACCCATTTTTAATACCCATTTTATAACTCATTTTGATGACTCGTTATTATGACCTATTTTGATGGCTCATTTTGATGATCTATTTTTAGTATTCATTTTTATAACCCATTTTGATGACCTATTTTTATTATCCATTTTGATAACCCATTTTGACTACCTATTTTGGTGACCCATTTTGATAACTTATTTTAAGTACCCACTTTAATGACCCATTTTAAGTATACATTTTGATGACTCAATTTAATGACCCATTTTTAGTACCCATGTTGATTATTTATTTTTAGTACTCATTTTGATGACCTATTTTATTATTTATTTTCATGACCCATTTTCAGTACCCATTTTAATAATTTATTTTTATGACCTATTTCAAGTATCTATTTTTAATTCCCATTTTAATTAAACATTTTTTATTACCCATTTTAAGTACCCATTTTTATGACCCATATTTATGACTCGTTTTTATAACCTCATTTTGATGACTTATTTTAAATACCATTTTAATGACCTATTTTGATGACCCATTTTGATGACCCATTTTTATGACCTATCTTTATGATCTATTTTGATGACCCATTTTGAGCACCCATTTTGATGAACTATTTTGTGACCCATTTTTAGTACCCATTTTTAGTACCCATTTTGATGACCTATTATTATGACCCATTTTTATGACTCATATTTATGACCCATTTGTAAGTGTGTTTAAAATTTTGGATTCACTTTGTGTGTGTTTTGTATCTACTTTGTGTGTTTAGTATTTTTAGTGAAAAATGTTTAAATTTGGTATGTTTGAATAAAATCCTTGTGTTTGAACATATTTGTGTTTATTTTGAACTTGTGGTTGAAGTAACATTTTATGTTCAATATTTTTAAATTCTGCATGTGTTCACTCTTATGTGTTTGTACTTTGGTATTTTTGAACTAACTTTGTATGTGTTTAAACTTTACTATTTACTTTGTAGTGTGTATTATTAAATAAGATATTTGTGAAATGAACAAATTTTCTGTCAAATATGTTTTAACTTTGATAATCATTTTGTTGTGTTTGTATTTTTGCATGGGTATGCATGTTTAAACTTTCGAATTCATGTTTTTTGAAGTGTTTGATCTTTAAGATTCACTTTGTCTGTGTTTTATACATGGACATGTTTGAAATCAAGTATTTACTTTGTGTGTTTGAAATATTTTCGTGAAACATGTTTAAATATGGAATTATTTCATGTGTGATTAAAAATGTGTTCATTTTTGTTTGTGTGAAAGTAGTTGTACCTTTGAAATTCATTTTATATAAATCATGTTTATGTGTTTCAAAGTTATGCTTCACATTTAATTTGTGTGTTCAGACTTTGGCATTCACTTTATGTGGTGTGTGTTTAAGATATCATTGACATTCTCATTATCTAGTGTATATTTTTTAAATTTGACATGTTTGAACAAACTCCATGTGTTGTGTGTCTAAATGTGTGTGTTTGAAAGTTAGTTTTGATACTCACTTTGTATAGTGTGGGTTTTTTAACTAACTTTAGAATTCACTTTGTGTGGTATGTATTTTGAACTAATTTTGATATTCACTTTATGTGGTGTGTGTTTTAACTTTATCATATTTTATAACTTACTTTGTATGAAGTATGTTTGGAATATAATTTAAAAGCTAATTTTGGCATTTACTTTATGTGGTATTTTTCCTAACTAACTTTGACATTCATTACATGTGTGTACATATTGGAAAGAACTTTGACATTCATATTGTGTGGAGAGTATGAAAAAACTTTATATGAAATGTGTATACTTGAATAAACTGTAGTTATGTTTACTATGTGTGGATGAATACATGTGTGAATGTGTGTAATTGAATTCATTTTGTGTGCATGCATGTGTACATTTGAAAGTTAACTTTATGTGTTGTGTGTGTGTTTGAACTAACTTTGGCATTCACTTTGTGTGGTTTTTGTTTGAATTAAATTTGACATTTTCTTTTAGGTTGGAGTGTTTTAACTTAGTCATGTTTGAATAGACTCCATGTGTAGTATGTTTGTACTTTACCAAGTTTTATAACTCTTGCATTCACTTCATGTGTGTTTTTATTTTGGCATGTTTAATGTAGTGTTCATTTTATGTGTGGTTGGACTTAGTCATGTACATGTGTGTATTTATATGTGTGTGTATATGTATGTACGTGTGTACATGTGAATATGTGTATACATATACAGACATGTACACACAAAAATATATACATATGTGCATATGTACACACACATACATGCATACATACATGTGTATGTATGTATGTGTACATATGCATATATATACACATATATACATGTGTGTTTGTTTTAGTAAACTTTATCATTCAATTTATGTGGAATGTATGCGTGTTTTTAGACTTAAAATTCACTTTATGAGCAGTGTGTGTGCATGCACATGCATTTGTGTTTTTAAACTAATTTGGAATCACTTTGGATTGTGTGTTCAAATAGATTTTCTATTTCCATTGATGTCATATATGTGTGTTTCTTCAATCAAAATTTGTCATTCCCTGTGTGTGTAAGAGAGTGTTCAATCAAAATTTGTCATTCCTTTTATAGACACTAAAAACTGATCAATGCATGTGTCTCCTATTTTTTAACATATTGTGCACGAAGTCTTTACTATTCGTCAATCTTATCTCATTTCTTCTTTCTCATTTTTTGTCCTATTGATATCATTTCATCCCCATTTCAATTTTATGATATCAGTGTGTCCTAAAACATATCCCAATAATGTAATTTAGTCCCCATTTTGACCCTATCACATCAATTCATCCCAAAACTTGTCCTAGCGATATCAATTTGTCCCCATTTTCGTTTGGCGACACCAAATTATCCTAAAACCTATCCTAATGAAATCATTTTCTCCCTATTTTGATCACATGGCATTATTTTGACCCTATTTCCTATCCAATTGTATCATTTTGGTCTCATTTCGTGTCCCTTGACCTACTTTGACCCGATTTGCCAATTTTAACCTAATTTCCCCAATTTTCCCAATTCTTCCCATTTTCTTCTCTATTTCGCTCAATTTGACTTAAATTGACCAAATTGAGGTCTTTGGACATCAATTTGAGCTATTTGGACATCAATTTGAGCTATTTTGACTCCTACGTTTAATTAATTTTTTTAACCCCCCTTTTGTCACAACCCTCCTTTATCACTTTTTGATTTAAATACAACTCTATCATATTTTTGGATAAGTCACTTAAATGATTGAATAAATGTTATAAAAAGAATGAAAATACTAATACATACACACACACACACATGGAAAATATACATTATTTTTATTTATTTATTTTCCACTTCCAATTATGGCAGATGTTGTAGGAAGAATAAGAAGCTTCTAGAGGATTCTCCACCACCTTGCATGTAACTCCCCCCACTAAGTTTAATCAATTTGCATGAAGTCCAAAATTGGGAAAGAATCTCCTTTTTAATTAAATTTTCTAGATAGTGGAATGGAGGGATTTTTCTTATAAAATTGTATGCAAGTTTCAAAGAAGGGAGTTGATTATGTTTTGAAGAAAATTTCCCAAGTTTTAGAAGTAGATCTTTTTTGGTAGTCTCATTTTTTGTTGCAAGAATTTTAAGTTGTTGTTTGAAGGATTTCTCTCAAGTTGCAAGGAAGGATCAAAAGGATAACCAATGGATTCAACATCAAGCTCGATAAACCAGGTTCTCTCCTTGTTATTTCACATTCACTTATGAGGAATTTGAATTTTCAAAAAAAAAATAGTTATAGATCTTCCTTTATATATAAAGAAATTCTTTTATTAGATTTTAAATCTTTTATTGGGGATAAATAATAATGATAATGCTTTCATATAGTGCATGTAAAAGATAGTTATTTATTTATTTTATTTCCCTTAAGAAAATATGCACATGATCTTGCTTTTTGTTTTTTTTCAAAGATTTTAGCAAAAAGAAAATCATATTCTTTTATTTGTTTAAAATCTCTCTTTTTGAGATTAAAATTAATCCCCGTGTGATTTGAATCTTTATTTTTTCCCTCTAATTCATCTCTTTGGTTTCTCGAATGGAAATCTGAATCTCATTCTTAAATCTCTTTGTGATTATTTTAAATCTCTCTGTGATTATTAGTTAGATAAATCTCCCTGTGAGTTGAACAAGATTTCTCTATGAATATTAGTTGAATAAACAACCTCCCTATGAATACTGGAAATAAACTCTCTATTCCCCTGTGAATACTAGAAATATTAACCTCCTGTTTACTATAAAATCAATCTAAAACAATTGTTGATTTATCTAATTTACTCATGCTCTTATTTTCATAAATAAATACTCTTTATATATATATATATAATACATTAAATTTATTTCGAATGATAAAATATATTAAATTTATTTTGAATGATAAAATACATTAAATTTATTTCGAATGATAAAATGTATTAAATATTGCAAAGGCCATAATCTCGAAAATCATTTTTGGGTATCGGGCGGCGTGCGAGGTAGTGCCAACGGTTATTGTAACTGTCGGGGGAAGTGGTACCCTCCACTTCCCTGCGATCACTATCACGACAGTGGCCGCAGGGAAGTGGAGGGGACCACGGGGTCCCCTCACCACTGCAGGGTTGCTTCCGCAGACCCGCATTGGTGATGGGACCCATGGGTCCCACTCCCACGTACTCCCCCTCTTTATTTTTTTTCAAAACAATAATACCACTATAAATGCGGCTATTGTTATACTTTTTTTTGTTAATAAAAAGGTTTTAGGTAATTTTCGAAAAGTATATATATTTTTTTTCTTTCCTTTTCCAATTGTAAATTAAATTGTATAATTGCCTTAGGAAAATTTATAATAATAATTAAATTCCCTTTTTGCAATTTTCAAATTGTAAGTTAAAATTGTATTAAATTTTATGATTGGAAAACTACTTAAAATTCGTTGGGTTACTTAGTTGGTATTCAGACTCATTGAAAAACAATTATTGCACATTATCATGATTTGAATCTAATGACTAAATTAATCGCTATTTTTGGAATCTATGACCATAGGGATCATACATTTCTTAATCATGCACGCAAGTACAATATTCTTATAACATGCAAATTACTTATAGATTAATTACATTTATTGACGTTTTCATGCAAGTTGCACTATTCTTATAACATGCAAATTACTTATAGATTAATTACATTTATTGACGTTTTCATGCAAGTTACACTATTCTTATAACATGCAAATTACTTATAGATTAATTACATTTATTGACGTTTTTCATGCAAGTACACATGTAATTATTAATATGCAAGTTTCATGATGGTCATTGTTATGCAAGTTATATTTCAAGTAGTTATTTCAATCAATTAAATTTTGCACGTTCAATTAGTAGTTGTTTTCAAGTATGATGTTTTCATAGCTCATAGTTAGAAAACTAAATAAAGGAAGATGGAAACCAAAACATAGTAGCATTCGATATATACGGTGCCTCTAGGTCACGATTACGGGTAAGGTCATCATGTTGAACTACTGCACTTAACACCTAATAAAGCTACATCAACGACGTTTGTGGCATCGTCCCTATAAATCATCGAGGAGTAATAATGGGCACTTGGAAGTTAAAATCCAAGGGGCGGGTAATCCCCCTTGGATCGATAATTTAATAAGATAATTCTACAATGATCTTTCATTCGCTGAGTTAAACTATAGTAAACCCCTATAGGGATGATGAGTGAAATGCTTTTGTAAAATTGATTTAATCTCGAAGAATTATTGTCGATTGACAATTGGTCAAGGGTGACGCTCATGATAAGAATTAGGATCTAGTTGTTTTAGGCCACAAGCAATAGGCCATCTTGAGCCTTTTCTTAAGTGCTACCATCGTGTGTAGAACTGTAGAGAAACTATCTGGGACATTTACCCTAGAAAGGGTTGCGTACCCACTAATCAGTTTACATCAAACCATAGAGTAGAAAATAGAACTACATACTTTACACCTTGATCTCGTGCCAAAGCGGGTATGTAGGCAGTCTTGGGATGGAGTTGTCCCTCATACTCAGGCGTTCGTGGGTGGGGTCTAGGCTTGGTAAAAGAAAGATTGAGTAAGAATCCTATTTTGAAAGATAAGATAATTAAATTGGAAAAAGTAATTCAATGCATACTCGGAAGGAATCCCGTATGGGTAGATGCCTATCCTATATTGGATAGATGAAATCTTATGTTCCGTATGGACCGATGCCTACCCCGTATGGGTAGATGCCTATCCCGTATTGGATAGATGAAATCTTATGTCCCGTATGGACCGATGCCTACCCCGTATGGGTAGATGCCTATCCCGTATGGGTAGATGCCTATCCTGTATTGGATAGATGAAATCTTATGTCCTGTATGGACCAATGCCTAACCCGTATGGTTAGATGCTCATCCCGGATGGATGAATGCCTAATCCATATGGATGGATGCCCAGAGTATACAATTGAATCAAACACAATGATTAAATTAAAAAAAAAAAAGAATGGTTAATTTTGTTGGGTTAATTAAGGTGGGTTATTACACCTTTCCCACAAACAATTCTTCTAAAGATAAATAAATAAATTTAATTATTTATTTATATCCCCCTTTTGCCAATTAATTCAATTGCGGACATCTATTGAGTTCTAGATTTCTATAAATGAGGCCCCTTTCCTCATTCAAATCATCTAGTTTTAGCATCGTTATTCTGTTGAATCATCTAAGAATTAATTATTAAGCATAATTGCTCTGTCAAATTAGTTTTTCTAATCACACTTCTAGTAATCTCATTATCACATACCTTGCTTTTATTCGTATTCATGTCTTCCATTAGAGAGCAACATATCTACATTAGAGAAGAAAGGAGAAGCAGTGGAGTTTTATCGAAGGAGCATGAGAACGATGGTTTGATTCATATTTTAATTATGCTTTGTTTTGATAATTTTACTAGTTAGATTAGGATTCATTTGAATGTTATTTAGTTTTCATGGTTAGCTTAGAAACCTCATTCTTTGTTGATCCCTGGTTTCTTAGTCAACATTCTAGTGAACCCAATGTGAATGCGCATCCAAACTGATCATCCTTTGAGTTTCTAATTATGTGCAGGTATCGAAAATTTGAATTTACATCTTTTGTGTAGTCCAAGACTAGACCCGCACAGTTGGAGCTCAAACCTACACAATTAGAACCCATAACTACACAATTAGTGCATTTGACTAGGATTTTTGAGCATTTGACATGTTTCCTACACATCTGATTAGGATACTTAATTTTTGTTGATCATTCTTCACATATAGGATTTTTTGGGATAAGGTCAAGATTACATGCAAAGCTTTCTGTGATCAGATTTTTCACTTGTAGGTTTTGGAAAACTAACATGTCACATGCAGGATTTTTTATTGAATAATGATGTTTGATTATCAAGTTTCTTGACTAATTTGTCTTAAAATGAACTAAAAATTGCACATAGTTTAAATAGGGGCTTTCAATGAATCACAACTCTCATATAGCCTAAATAGGGATTGGATGAACCGTCATATAGCTTAATTAGGGCTCAATTTGGAATAAACTTCTTATTTAAGTTTGCTTATGTGATTAGAATGAATCCAAATTAGTCTAATTAGGATCTCAATTGAATTTCAATTCTTCATTATAATTTCGCGAAGCTAGATTAAATAAACAACAATAATCACGTAGCTTAATTGGGATCTCAATTTGGAATCAATTCTTCATTTCAATTTTGCAAGTTGTTAAAAAGAACCATCACATAGCTAATTAGGGTTTCAATTCACTTTCAAATTTCCCACTTCATCTTGCAAAGTTGTTAATGAACCCTCATCTAGCTTAGTCAAGAATTCATTCTGCATGTAGGATCCCAACTCTAATTAAAATTTCAAAATATGAGTAAAAATGGTGCTCCTTGGTGAGAACATAACCCGTTTGCTTCAGCCCAATTTAGGCTTCCAAGACGAGCATGAAGATATCTTTTTTTGAATTGAACACCCTTGCTTGGAAAACAAAAACAAGTTATGTCGAGTACATCTGAACAATTTCTGTCATAGAGGAAGAAGAAGAAAGCGCACAACGCTACACAAATGCCCTATGAAGAGCACTTGAACAATAATAAAAACAACAACAAGAATGACAACTAAATCAATCTTTTCAACCAACTCCTCCACAACCTAAACAAAATTGAGACTTTTTTTAGTCAATTTCAGTGTTTTGATGCTAAATTTAGGGTTTTGTATCATCAAATTTGGCATATTGACTTGATTTAGTTCTCTATTTTTGCAGGTGAAACCAGAGTTGCGCAATTGAAGTCTCATTTTGTGCAATTGGAGCATCTGGTTGCGTAGTTGAAGCTTCCTATTGCATAATTGAACTTCTTTTCTATGCATTTGGACCTTTGTTATATGCATTTGAGCCTCTGTTTTGAGCAGTTGATAGGTATAACTTGATTATTTATTAGGGTTTTTCAATCAATTTTGCAAGCTTTTAATTTTGTTTAGTTTAGAGGTTTTTTGTGTTAATAATGGCCTATGTAGCACCCTTGGCACTCATGGGCTGAAGAATGAAATAATAATACTACTAATGAGTTTTGTATAGGATGTGTGACGAAGATTAATAACCCCAAACAAATTGTGTGTTTGTTTTTCGTAGATTAATGAACGTATGTTTCATGTGTCTTGTGTGCTTGCACTATGAAGGGTGGACCCACAATTGCACTAAGTATCCTCTGCCCTCACCTTCGAGATCTTGGGTGAAAGAGAAAAGTGTCGGCAACACCCAAATTTTTTTTATTAGTGAAATATTTGTGGGAATTTCATCACGTCATAATGTATTTTAAAATTGAAACACTTTGGTTATTTTATCACCTCATAGCAGTTTTGAGCGGTATTTCTGTTTGGGCCGCTATATAAAAGGCTTTGTCAAAATGTTCCATATGGCCGAGGTGCAATATGAATTTAAGTCTTCTAATAAGGGTCGTAAGAGCTTTAAGTAGCTCGCTTCACGAATCCACTTGTTAGCGTTGTTCCTCAAAGAATAATTTAAAACCATTGTTGTATAGATCCAAAAACCCATACTCACTAATTCAGGGAATGCAGATTGTATCCTGAAGTTAACCCTTCATATACCCTTCATCATGAGGTATGAAATTGCTCAATTAAAAAGGTTTTTGAACCTTTAGGGAAGGAGATTTAGTGCGCTCATGTTGTGGAGTGGAACCAAGGTCACTAGATCTCTACATATCCACTTTGTCTGAGGGATTTCTTTATAGCAAAGGGCCTTAGTGAGTAGTATCTTTTTTCTAGCCTAAGTTATACATGTGTTCAAGTGCTTTCAATTATTGAAACCAATGATGTTAAATCTAGGCTAATTTAGGCCCCTTTTAGTCATTACTCTGATTTTGTTTCAAAGTCAAGAAATCAAACAACCATTTCTGTCTGCTATATTTTATAAGTGTTTGCTCTAAACATTTCCAATCAAAATAAAAAAAATAAAAGGTTCAGACATCAGTCCAAAATTTTGCCCCAAAATTCAGATATTGTAAATTCAAAAACTTTGTTCCAAAGTCCAAAACAATGTCAAACATTGCAACTTCAATACATGAAAAATCTAAAATGTTTCAACCTTGCATAGGTCTCATTTTCAATTAGCTTTGGCATGGTCATATTTATCTTAAGCCTTAGGTTCATTTATCTCAAAATCATCTTAGACTAGCTTTTGCATAGCCATCGTTATCCTAAGTTTTAGATTCATTTTCACATTATCCCAAAGTCATTTTAGACTAGCTTTTGCATAGTCATCATTATCTTAAGTTGTAGAATCATACCATCGTAAGATAAAATTCATGTAATCATTATCCTCCCTACATCTTAGGTTCATGTTTTGCATTATTTTATAATCATCTTAGATTATCTTTTCATAATCTCCCATTTTCCTAAGTCATGGGGTCATTTATTATCTTAGTTCTCTTTATCTCCTAATTAGGACATTTCCTTAGTTTGATAAAAAAATATTTTGCATTCCCTTTTGAACATATCCATTTAAGTTAAATTCTCAATTTAGCTAGTCCTCTTATCGTATTTAGATTATAAAACATATTTTTGAAAATCCCAACATCTAGTCTTAGAAACAAATCCTACATCATTATCAAGAAGTATATACCTTATCAAAATTTTATCCACTATCAATCACTATTACATCAAAACTCGTAACTCAACAGTTAAATGATAGACGTGACTTTGTTCATATCCATCATTTTGTCCTTTTATCTTCTAAAATCTCTTGACTTTGTTCCAATTTCTTAGGGTTACACCTTTAGATTTTTAGTCTTAAAGAATTTCCAAAAAAATTATGTGCATTGTCATTTTTTCATCTTCCAAAGTCTCAAAATCCAAAACATAAACATTAGGTGCATCTTCATTTGTTCATTTTTTCCCAAAATCTCAAAAAAACTCAAAAACTTAGGTTGTACCCCTTAGTTGCATTGCATTTCATTCAAATATCTCAAAAAGGATAAAAATATAGCATAGTTCATAGTGCATGTGCAAGATTAATGATTGAAACAAGATCCCAAGTTTGTAGGAAGCGACAAGATTCAACAAATCAACTTGTGAGTAGTTCAATGGAAGAGATACAATTGAGGAGACCTCAATCCAATCCAACACAACAAGGTAACATTGTGCAACCAAGTCTTAATCTAGACATGGGTCCAGTCACAAATCGGCAACCACCACATGACATGACACAATTAGGGTTAGGTCCAAGTTTTGAATCAGTAAGACCAAGAGATGGCAATATTCCACCAACATCGTCAACACATTTGTCAAACAACATTGACTTAGGTCAAAAAACTCAAGGTTATGTCCAACAAGGATTGTCATCACAAGTAGAACCACTTTTTAACCCAAACTTTCGTTAAATTCAACCTAAATCACCTTCGAATGTAAACATACAATCAAACACATCATCAAACTTGGAATTCTCACGAGAAATCCATTTTTTAATGGCTAATGTTTCTCAAAAAT
This sequence comes from Cryptomeria japonica, assembly GCF_030272615.1. Classification (NCBI taxonomy): domain Eukaryota; kingdom Viridiplantae; phylum Streptophyta; class Pinopsida; order Cupressales; family Cupressaceae; genus Cryptomeria; species Cryptomeria japonica. Next base: position 495,039,259 of record NC_081415.1, on the reverse strand, counting down.
AAATTGGCAAAGTCGTAAATGATCCTAGGATTGTTGAACTTTAGATAAATTAATCTTTAATGATCCCATATGATACTTTAAACATCTTAAAGAGAAATTAGCATCAGCTCCTAAATATTAAGCCTTATTAGGTGAATCTAAGTCCCAACTGGGTAAACAAGAACAAACACACCTGGTTTCACAACGAGTTCAAACAAACCCTCTCTCACAACAAGAGCAAACAGATCAAATCCCACAACCTCTTTTGGAACATGAAACTACAAAGATAATCTCAAGGAAAGAAACTCATAAGAAATTAACTTTACAAATTCCCTCAAAATATTTATTTGAACAATTTGATAACCCTTTGTTTAGTACAACATCATCAATGCACCAAATAGACCCGTATATGGTACCGGTATCACAACTGACAATGGGAACATTAGCGAGTATGATTCAACCTTGTGAGAATTTGCCAAGATCTAGAGGCAATGGAAAGCACAAATAAGAGAGAACAAAATGTGACAAGAATAAATTGTACTCCTATCAATGATGCAAAATGTGATCAACTGGATCATCAAGATTTTTGTTGTTGTTACATGCAATGTACGATAAGCCTTCTTATAAAGACAAGGCTAAGAGACAAGAGTGCATACAATGATGACATGTGTGCAATGAGATGCAAGGGTAGGTAGGGGTAGGTAGGAGAAATAGTAAAATATTCCATATTAGGTGGATCACCCACTAAAGGTGGAATTATCACTCCACAATAAGTGGATATGATAGAGTAATAAAAAGATCACACCATAAAAGGTAGAAATTCTCCTACATACACACTCCCAATGTAGCACATCTCCCTAGGTGTCTCATATACAAACTACTATGATATGCATGTACCCAAGTAAACTTAAGTAAAGTGTAGTTATATCCAAGATGAATAAATAATTACACCAACAAACCTCAAACATAAAATTCTCTTCAAGTGGGTCAACAACAAATGGCCCAAGACATGTTCACATTTACCACAAGAATGCCATATATACCACCCCTAGATAAAAACACCCAAACACAATAGAGTGCTTTGCTTTTGCAAGCAGCCTCTTCAAGAACAATCACAAATGTCCAAATAGATCAAATGCAAACAAGATCACACAAGTATAAAAAAACAACAGTTCCACAATAAATTGAACACAATACCAACCACAAAATGCGAAACTGAAGAACTTGATAACTTTCTTGGATGGAAAGGTTATACACAACCAACCATTCAAAAGCAACAAATTTCTATTAAATACGAACAACAAACACATCCAACGATGCAAGCAGAAACTCAATATCAACCACAACAACAACCAATTTATCAACATGTTGGACTAACACATCAAATGACATAGCAACCAACAGTTCAACCATTTGAATATGCAATCAAAAAATATCAACAAGCACCACAACAATACATGCCACAATACCAATAATAGATGCAACAAGTTTCTCGATTCCAACAAGTTGTTCAACCAGGTGCGCAACAACAAATGAACACGCAATATCAACTGGCGGCACAACTACAACAACATGGACGACAACAACATCATCTTATGCCATCAATTCAAGTCCAACAACAAGCAACATGATATCAACCCCTAGTTCAGTCCATAGTGCAATATCAATAGCCACAACAAACAAGTCATTACCAAGACAATACCGTGGTGCAATATGGAGATCTATACCAAGACATGTCTATAGTAAATACCCCACAATCAATAATTCTTGAATATCAAGGGCAATACCCATTTTGGGGGCATAGTGTATCGACAACAAGGTCATCCAAGGATGAATGACAAACCTTTCCCTAAAAAATTTAATGTTCCAAAGTTTGATAAATATAAATGAAAAGGAGACCCCAAGGATCATATCAATGAATTTTACACATCTTGCATGGAAGTCCATTAGGGTGACACATATCTTATGCATCTCTTTCCTCAAAGTGTATCAAGACAAGCGATGGACTGGTATGCATGAATATCTAGTAACATAAAGTCATGGAATGAACTAGCTGAAAAGTTCATTTTCCACTTCACCTTCAACATTGATAATGAAGTCACCATAAGTAACCTATATACCACTAAACAAAAGACAGTGAAATTCTTCATTACATTCTTACAATAGTTGCATAACTTGGTTAGTCAATACCCACTCGATATCCCTAAGGAACAACATGTGAACTTGTTCATTGAAAATCTAGTAGTAGAATTGATGTATGAATTAAAGATCAAAAGTCTCAGTACCATTGATAAACTTGTCAAGAAAGGAACAAACATCAAAAGGGCTCTTACAAAAAAAGAGATTATTAAAATTTCCAAAGATAATAATAATAATCCTAGAAACTCAAATGATAAAAAAAAACTTGGTCTCAAAACAAGAACGTCACCAATGATGCAGTCATGGATGCAAGGACAATAAACAATGCACAGACTAAGATCACCCTCAAAGGATATACACAACCAAACACGCAAAACATATAGCCAAAATCAATAACAAACTCAACCAAATGTATCATTTCAACAACCAACTCAACAACAAAATCAAGAAACAAATACACTACAATAGAACCAACAACAAAAACCTCCTTGAACCAAAGACACAACTCCCAAATAGTTTACATCATTAAAGGAGTCTTTAAATTTGTATTGAAACAACTACTACAGTCAAATCTTGCTCAATCGCTAAAAAATAGAAATGAACTTGCAGCCAAACCAAGGTGGTGAAATGACAATCAATATTGTGAATATCATCAAACAAAAGGACACATAACTCCTTCTTTCTAGTTAGAAAACCCTATACAAGATTTGATTTATCAAGGCCTCATTGAGATAGACTCTCCCACAACATCTTCCAACACAAATCATACTATATTCAAGACTCCCCTACCTAACCATCATAAGGGAAAAGCTTGCACTTCTAATTCTGACCCCAAAGGCAATGTAAATTATACCAATACTTCCTAGTACACAATAAATTGTCTCTGAGTGTCAAATGATCATGAGTCCACCATAAATGTCAATGATCAAGATTCCCAATGTGCAATAACTACCCAGCGATCCAAAATTATTTACAAGGAGCTCCTCCTAAAGCTCAAGTAACCAACCAATACAATCTTCTTGATCATTTAGGTAAGATACCCATGTAAATCTCTATTTTTTATTTGTTATGCATAGAACAGTCCTAGATAAAGCCTTATAGGAAACCACAGTCCCCATCGACATTAATGTTAACAGGTTTTAGGCTATGATAGGTCACATGCTCCCACACGCCCTGCTACTTTCACTGATAATTATATCCCTCATGACAAACCCCACCATAATGATCTATTACATTTAGAAATCTTCGTCCATAATTGTAAGGCCAAATGAGTCTTGAATAATGGTGGATTAGGACTAAACATTTGTACTTTCAGAGTTGTAATAGGTCTTAGATATTCAAAAAAGGACATAGATACCACCAAGAGAATAACAAGAAAAGCATGTGATGATGCAGAAAAGGAATCATTATATTGCCTATTCGAGTTGGTCCTGCCACTGAAAACATATCACTACAAGTCTTGGACTTGGATCTTCCTTGCAACATGATTCTAGGTTGTCCTTGGATACATGTCATGAAAGTAGTTTCATCTACCTATCATCAGTGTCTAAAATAGCCATACAATAGAATTGAGATCGTTGTCCCTAGTGATATAAACCATTTTCAATTTTGTATTAATCTCAAAGGAACTCCTGAACAACAAGTGCCAGTGAACAAGGAGGCGTTGTCATCCAGTAACACCTCTCAATATGTGGATCCTTGGACATTGTCCAAATTCTCCAAAGGCAAACTCAAGATCTAAGATCAAGGATGTGGAGAGTATACAATTGAACAATCATTCCACATTGGGAAGTTGCCTACCTCCCCTAAATCCTATTGAAATACCCATCCTCTATGGAAAGAACCCAAGGTCCTCATTCTATATCAACCTCCTACCACATTCACAAAATGTGAATCTCACAATGAAGTAAAAATTGAAGAGGATGTATCCAACTGGCTTTACAAAGATAAAGAGGATGTGCCACATACATGTACAATTTCTCATTAAAAACTATGGAAAAGGCTTTAGCATCATGTAGAAGAAAGGATATGATAGGCATAGTGGTTTTGGCACAAATAAACAAGGTATCATATCACCTTTCCAGCCAAAAGAATGACATCACACCAAAGGATTAGGATTTAAACCATTACAAATTGGTTCCTCGAACACTAAGTTAACCTTGTGTGAAAAAAGGAGTACTTCTAACACTAACAAGACACCTATGGAAAGCCATAATGAAACGGATTCCGATGAGTGGGAATGGGACTCGTAGTCCTCTAGTTCTTATGAACTTTATAAGGTCGCATTGACCTTGATGACTTACCTCTTGAAGATAAACATGTAAATATTCCTACTCATGTACAAACCTATCCACAAACCTAGATATAAGACTTTTGGTATTCTAGCACCTCATCAGAAGAAAGCAGTATCGACAGTGATCCCACTAATATTCATATTATGACCATAACCTCTACCACCCAAGATTTGTATAATTTTAATGATACAATGCCCTTAGTATTCCCCAAGCTTATTGATTAGGACCAATAGGGATCATCGAGCTTAAACCATTTTGAAAATGATGAAGCTATAGATGAGTTTTTTGAGCTTTGAGAAGGCATACCTTCAGGCGATCACAAGGTAGATTTCACTGTAAACCTAGATACCTTAGTATATTTTGGGGATTCAACTTCATCTTCTAGTCGCAAAATAAAAAATGAAAAATGAAAACAATGAAAAAATAGTAAAAAATAGGTCTCTTGGTGAAAACTGCAAGTTACCTTTAGACCATGAATAAGACGTATCCGAAGGTGAAAACCTCTCTAAGGTGCCTAAGGATGGAAGACTGGACATACCCCTAATAGGTCATGAAATATTTACTCTATTGGTAGAGATAACACAAGAAATTAATATTGGTACATCTAATAACCCCAAGGTCATCCATTTTGCAAATTCCTTGTCAAAGAAAGAGAAAGTAGGCTTTGTCAAATTCTTCCTAGAGAAACAAGTGAATTTTGCATGGTCATATGTAGATATGCTAGGGCTTGATTCAAAATTGGTCCTTCATCACTTATCGTTGTAGTTAGTTATCAAACCAGTTAAACAAAAGATGAGAAAGATACATCCCCATATTGCATTACTAGTCAAATCCAAACTTAAGAAATTGCTTGATATGGGTTTCATTAGACCCATTGATTATGCAAAGTGGATTTCTAACTTAATTCCAACCAGCAAGCCCACTAGGGGCATTAGAATATGTATTGATTTCAAAGACCTAAACAAAGTATGTCCAAAAGATGATTTCCCTTTAACAAACATTGACATAATAGTGGACATGACAACAGGCTATGAAATGTTGTCATTAATGGGTGGATTCTTTGGCTACAACCAAATCAGAATAACTCTTGAGGATCAACATAAAACAACTTTCACATGTTCTTGGGGAACCTATTATTGGAATGTGATGCCCTTCAGCCTTAAAATTGATGGAGCAACCTATCAAAGAGCGATGACAACCATCTTCCATGATTTCATGCACACATTAATGAAAGATTATGTAGATGACCTATTATGTAAATCAATCATAAGAGATAGTCATCTAGGTATCTTGGGTAAGATATTTGATAGAATTGAAGGGTTCAAACTTCATTTAAACGCTAAGAAATGTATTTTTGGGGTCACATCAAGAAAACTCCTAGGATACATTGTTTCTCACTATGGCATTATAGTAGACCCAACAAAGGTAAAGGCTATAATGGAAATGCCTTCGCCTTCAACTTTAACACAACTAAGAAATCTTTAGGGTAAATTGCAGTCTACTTGGAGATTCATAGCACAATTAGCTGGCAAACGTCACAGAGTAACTTTCAAATGGAATGATTAGTGCCAGCAAGCATTTCAACAGTTAAAAGAGTATCTATTATCTCCACTGGTCTGGATGCCTCTGATTGAAGGCAATCCATTCATCTTGTACATATCAGCAAAAACAAGAACATTAGCCGATTTTTTGTCGGCTATGAATTAAATTACTCCAATATTGAGCATGCGCACGGGGGCTTCATTGGGTAGGCAATATTATATCTCATGCATTCATATTGGGGGGCTTAATATACCAAAAAATGAGCTCAATATATTGCATATCTAGTGAAAATAGAGGGAATTAATTTGGGCTATGAAAAAATGCAATATCTGGTGAATATAGGGAGATTTTTAATCTGGGTTATGTATTGGGAGAGGGTGACAAAAAAGGAGTTTAGGGCAATATTTTATGAAAATAGAGGGATTCTTTAGTATGCCATTAAAACACACGTGATATAACTCAAGCTCACTAAATAAAGACCTCGTGAGCATGCATGCCTAGCAGTCGTCTTCACTATGCAAAAGCTTAGACATTACTTGTTAAATCACAAGAGATTGCTTGTATCAAATATAGATCCATTGAAATACCTACTCAATAGAGAAACACTCATATGATGCCTAGCAAAATGGGTAACAATCTTGAGTGAATTTGATATTAAGTATGCAGACTGGAAATCAATAGCAAATCAACTCGCAATTGTTATTTGAGTTTCCAGATGAATCGATATTTAATATTATATGCCATGTCGAGTGGTAGCTCTTCTTTGATTGTAATGTCCCCTTAAGTTATGACTTATGAAATACGAACATTTAACTTATAAGAATCAATTACAAGAGGCTTACAAGAGACTTCATACTTAAAAATAATGATAATTTATGCGAGAATGGTTTGATACACATTGCTTTCTACTTGTAATCAGATGTTATGAAGTCAATATCACTGTTATCTCTGATTTGACGGTTAGGTGTATGTAAAATGATTTTGATCAATATAAATATACACTAGGTGTAATGCAATCAATGTTATGTGTAGATGGAATATATATTCTTTTCCTTGATATGTCCGGTGATGTTTATGCAAGGATGATCTTTGATCTGCAACTCTGATATATCTGATGTAACAATGAGAATATGGTGTAAGTTAGTCATTTCAATCTGCAGAATAGAATAGAGAATCCTGGTCTTTCTAATGTGTTACTGTGTAATGTATGCTTTGGATCTCCTTGCTTAGATTATATTGACAATTATATGCAAGTTGTGTTTGCATTGGGCAACAATCTTATGCAATGTCTTGGTGTTCGTTGATTGTTATATTTTGTGATTCCCTATTCCACATCTTGATTTCTTCCACGGATTTATAGTGCAAGTTTCGATCAGATTGTGTCTAATATTATTTCCTTTATAATATTCCTATGATTTCCTCCTCCTTGACCAATGAAGGTTGACTTTAATATACCTCTACCCCTCGATGGAATGGTTGCCTGAGAGGGGTCACATCTCTTCCAATATCAATCGCACCTCCTTGACATATATTTCCTTTGCAACTAAATCACACCTTTTAGATATTTCTTTTCCTTTCCAAATCGTATTTATTTGATGTTTACATATGTCTAAATTAATCCCATTTTAATCAACGTAACTATTGCTAACAACATATCGTTGTTCTATCAAGTTGCAATGATGCTTATTATCAAATCGTTGCTTATATATGGATCCAATGCTAAGTCCATCGCATTATATCCTTATTATCAAATCGTTGCTTATATCCAATGGATCTTTGTCTTGTGGTTATTGCCTTCAATCAGCAATCGATATCATTCCACATTCCTACGATGCTGTAAGGTCTCATACGTGGCTCATCCTGTATCATCGCAGGTGTGATAGAATCGTCTTTTGTTTTGCTTTGATGATGACTATCCCATCAAAAACTTAACCTCTCACAATGATTTCGTCATTTATAATCTTTAGAATATTGATGATGACTGGTAATGGTATCAAGGGTTCTTTGATATGGTGCTTGTTCTATTTAATAATAAGTTTAAATCTTTAATTAAAACTTATTAAATCACATATCGTCTCTTGTTGGATTTAGGTCTTGAGTGGGGACATTACATTGATGGATTGCAAACAAGGCATGGTTCTGTGGCAGGTATTTTGTTTCTAACTCTGCAAGGAGATGCAATTCCAAAATCATACACAATCAGTTTTGAATGCACAAATAACGTTGCAAAATATGAGGCCTTAGTCACAGGGCTAAGAATTGTAGTCAGATGTATAGTGATTCAAAACTAGTCATCCGGCAAGAAAATGATGACTATGAAACTAACGATTAAAAACTTGTCCCCTACAAAAAAAAATTGGTTGACTTCTACAAGATCGAGTTTGTTACAATCACATTAAGTCAAGTACCACAACTACCAAAAAAATAGAAGATGCCATGGCCATGATTGCATCCATGCTCGATATTCCATAAAATGTTGACAAGTGCAAATTTTTAGTGGAACAATTGTTGATTCCTTCTTTTGAGTTCCCACAATCTGAGCTCGTGTGTGAAATAATTGGTCCTAATTCTCCTTGGTGCCAAGATATATATAAGTACATGAAATCCCAAACCTTAACTACCAACCTATCAAATAAGCAATGTTGGTCATTCATTCGCAAGCCTCTAGATATGTTATCATCGGTGGCACCCTTTACCATCGCTCTTTTGACCAAACCTCACTCAGGTGTCTTGATATAGAAGAAGCACAAACTACTTTACATGAGGTTCACGATGGTATTTGTGGAGTTCATTTCAATGGTTTAAGTCTTGCAAAGAAACTAACCTGAGCTAGATACTATTGGCCTACGATGGAGCAAGAGGCCCACACCTTTGCAATGAAATGTTGGAGATATCAAATTAATGGTGACCTAATTCATGCACCAACACAAGAACTCCAATCTATATATCTCCATGGCCATTTTCTAAATGGGGACTCGACCTCATAGGAAAGATCCACCCTACCTCTATCAATGGCCATAAATTCATAATCACAACTACAGAGTATTTCACAAAATGGATTGAAGCCATTCCCATGACCTACATTACTGGCACAAAAAATTCCAAATTCATCCTGAATTACATCATATGTCGATATGGAGTCCCTTTGGCCATTGTTACTTATAATGGTCGTCCATTTAAAAATTAAGATGTTTGGGAACTCTGTGAGAAATTTCATATCCAGTATCACTTTTCCACTCCTTACTACCCACAGAGTAATGGCCAAGCTAAAGCATCAAACAAAACCATCATCAAAATACTGAAAAAGATTGTCAATGATATTGGTCGCGACTGGCATCTACAACTCAGTCCTACTTTATGGGCATATTGTACTAGCATATGCACTCCTATAGGTGCAACCCCCTATTCCCTAGTCTATGGTGTTGAGGCCATAATTCCACTTCAGGTGGAGATCCCATCATTGAGAGTCTCCTTGCGACACATCATTGGTGAAGAAGAGTATAGGGTATCCAGATTGCATGAGTTATAGATGTTAGACGAGTGATGCTAGACTACCCTAGTCCATGTACAAGCATATCAGAATTGGCTCTGAAGGAATTATAACAAGAAAGTGAAGGGTGGAAACTTTGATTTCAGAGACCTGGTCCTTAGGATGAATCCAAAGAATCGGCAAGTAAGGGAGAAGCTTGGAAAATTTGAGCCCAATTGGCTAGGCCCCTATGTAGTCACTACAACCTATAGATCTGGAGCATATCAGCTCGCAACACCGAAGGGAGAACCATTGTTCGATCTTGTCAATACAATGTACCTTAAAAAGTATTATACTTGAATAAATGTGAGGAAAAAAGATCAAAAAAATATTTAAACAATGTCCTGAAAAAACCAAACCAAAGGCATTCATAAAATATCTATAAAAAAAATTTAAAAAACAAAGAAAAATGTCTCGAGAAAAATCCAAAAATATAGCAAAATGTCCTGAAAAAATATCAAAAACATAGCACAATGTCTTGAAATAAAACAAAAAAATAGCAAAATGTATTGAAAAAAGATTAAAAAAAAACATTTAAATAATGTTTAAAAAAAAAAAAAGACAATCATAAAACGTCCTAAAGAAATGATAAAAAAATTGAATAACCATGAAACCCTAACAATTGGAAAACATTCAAAATCCAAAGAAAAACAATTATCTTTCAGTCCATCAAACAAATTGTACTTTGCAACAAATAGACATCTGAGCAAGCACAAACAGAAAACCGGTACAAACACTACGCTTGTCAAATCACGCAACAATAGACAACCTATTTAATCAAGTCAACAATCAAACAAATTAAATTGTCACATAAGTTAATCAATCAATCAACATCATCCAAACTATCATCTATCTTATACAAGGTGCGGTATACTCGAAACCAGATTGTGTTCGTCTTATAAAGGGTACTCCATTCTTGAAACCAGACATCATGATCATCCTACCAAATGCAAACTATCGACTTTGACAACAAGATCATAATGGATGTTGACTTTCTTGGTCTAGTGAGTCTTATCTTTCATTGGTTTCTCTTTGGTCATGTTCCCATGCTACTCGAGGATATTCACAAGTGATGTGAGTGGTCGGGATGGTTCATGATCTTTTTGTTATTTGTCTTCTGTTTGTGGGATTTTTTCATGATGTTATGAGGTGATTATATTAAGGGTGGTTGTGTTGGTACATTCACTTCATGACTATCACACATACCTCGACCCTTAACATACACAAACATTTTAGAACGGATTGAAAGCATTCCTTTTCTGCAATATGTTTTTTTTTACACAATGGGAACACATTATCACTCTGATGATGCGATGTATCCACTTGTCATACCAAATAAATCTCTCTAATGACAAGTGCACGAATGAAAGAAAGGTTTCACCATTACTATATCTTCTCTATCTAATTTTTGTCTCTTACTAGCACTTCTTCATTCCTTGCAGTCCTCTTGGTTTCATACTCTGGTAACCAAAAATATGCATCCTGCATTCACAACATGTTAGTACACATGCATATCATAATCATGCATACATCATCTCAGCCTACATACATATGTTAGTATCATCATATAATATTACATCAAATCAATGTGCATCATAATAACCTTGTGGCACCATATAAGCAACATGAAATAGACAGCAACAACATACATATAAGCATTATCGTATAGAAACATAAGCACATTGAAGAAGTCACCGGCTAGGAGGGACCTCAAAGAGATCAGTCCAAACCGGTTAGCAAGAGTAAACACAACAAAAACACGAGGACATGATGGAGGCAATGTAGAATAGATTGAATTGTATCATGAAAAATGATTACAACCAACCAATAGCAATCGGGTTACAGAAATCGGCTCATAGGCCTGCTAAAACATGCTCAAAATACAAAATAGGTCACAATCAGGACCTCAAATCATAAGATCTATCTTCTATGCTTAGTCTAACTTCTTAATTACATTTTAATGCTCTATTATAATTATTTATACAATCCAAGGGGATCCGGTTGGCCCAAAAAGGGATCAAAACCCAAAGAACAAGACCTAATGTGAAAAACCAACAAGGTCGGCCTCTGCCAAAGAAGTTCCTCTGGAAAATCCAAAGGATGAAGTGTAGATCACGGGAAAAGGTCAGTCATATGCTAAGGAACATCAGAATCAATGCTTAGGGCTATGCAAGCTACGGAAGGTATCTGGTAGATCACCAATGCAAATAGGTCCAGGCAACCGGTAACAGAAAACCCTCTCAGAAACCAATAGCGATAACTTGCCTGAAAATGATCCAAATGCTCCATGGTTTGGAAATAAGGAAGATGATCAAGTCTTCAAGAAAAATCCAACTCCACGGGTTCCAGTGAGCCAAATTTGGGACACACAAAAAGAAATGTTGAAATTGCAAACAAAAAGAAAAACAAAAAGGAAATATTTTTCCTTGATGCAAGATTGCTATGAACCGGGGATGCTCTTGCATTAGCCATATGGGGTTGTTGAAAAAGTGAGTCTCTCACTTTGCTAGGGTCAGAGAAAAAACCAAGGTGGTCTACATCTGCTTGAGAAATCCAAGATGAATCTTCAACTGGTTTGTCATTCCACTTCACAAGATACTCCTTGTATTGATTGCTCCGGGTACTACGCCCAATCCTACTGTCCAAAATGTCTTCAATTTGATCTGGTTCCTTCCAGGGCAACTATTTCTCCAAGTCTGCAATATTGTCATCACTAAATTCTGGTTCATGATACTGATGAAGATCTACAATGTTAAACATAGGTGAAATACTAAGACTATCTGGTAACTCCACTTCATATGCATTCCCAAAACTGAAATTTCTCAAGATCCTGCAAGGTCCAAACTTTCTCATCTGCAACTTGTTATAAGTTCCAACCGAGAATCTTTCTTTTCTCATATACACCATCACTTCATCGCCAACTTCAAATTTCTTATATCTTCTCTTCTCATATGGGTATGTGCATAAAGATGGTGGTCAGAAAAGTGGACACCACCCCAAAAAACCATGGAAAAACAAGCAGCATGTACACGGTTCTAAAATTTGAAATTCCCGCATATGCGCTTAGGTTTGTTCTTCTCGGGCCTAGAAAAGGTAGCACGTACGCACTGCTTTTAAGAAAATGAGCGCATACGTGCAACTCATAGGAAAATGAACACATACATGCTAATAATCCAAATATAACTGCATACGCGATGCCTGTTAAAATTTAAAAAAAAAAAAAACTAGGTCTCATTTACCCGTGAATAGCGCGTTTTTACTTCATTTTTTTCCATTTTCTCTCCTAAACCGCGAACGAGGTGCTAGATTTGTCCTCCAAGCTATGGATAAAGGTTACTTTTTGTTTATTTTTGTCTTTCTTTCCCGTTTGTTCAATTTTTTTTATATTTTGAATTTAATTTCATTAATTTTGATTAGGTTTTTTCATTTTTTGTTTCAAAAACCAAATTTTTCTAATCCACAACAAGAACAACCAAATTCACCTCCTGAAAACCGACAAGAATAACCAAATGCACCTCTTGAAAACCCACAAGAACAACCAAATGCACCTCTTGAAAACACACAAGAACAACCCCCAATTCCTCCTTTTGACCACACACCCGAAACATAGGAGCAATTAATTAATCAGTTAGGACAAAATACGTCTAAAATCAATTGACTGATTGTTAAATTGAAAACTTCTGAACTTGAGCATCATCAATCCCTCACCACTAGCCTAGAAACATTAGCTAGTGGTGCCATAGTTGTTTACACACAAATTACCAAATGGGGAAGCTTTAGGGATAAGTGTCATCAATTCCATGTCGATGGGCTATCATACGATGGAGTAAAAAACAAAAATATTACTAAACAACAAATATGTGCCCTTTTCGTTGATCCCAAAACTGGTCAGTCATTACCTCTTAATACAAAGAGGTTTCTCATACATTGGTGTACCAATGTGTAGATGAAGAATCTTTTTTGGCAGAGGTGGTGGATGGTCTTTGATGATCCACCTTGTAATAATTATGAGGTGCCATTATATTTTTTGAGAAAAGTATATTGTGAGTTTGTGCTCAATGTGCACCCAAACTATTTTGACATGAGAGAGTTCCATGGTAGAGGTGGTGGCTCTGCCCAAGATAGACCTGGAGCCCATGGGCGATTACCTGTGGAGAGTCGTCGCCCCCTAGCACCCAAACCCAAGGTGCATCAGGCTATCCCAGGAGAGCTGAAAGAGCTGATGGAGCTACAGACTCTTCAGGTGGCCACAATGTTGACTGGTGCCATCATCCAACATGGGATGTCATTAGCACACCCTATTGTATTGGATGATGAGCCATTATGTGGCTACAGAGAGCCCATCCAGCATATGTGTGCCAGTTGCTCGGGGATATGCTCGGGGATAGATGATGCAACCGGTGCAAATGGATCCTCATCTCATTTGTGAATGATTTGTGGGAGTAGATGTTAGGCTCGTAGGGCTGAGGATTTTGCGCTGACAGATGACTTGATGGACATGTTGTTTGCCCATGAGCAAGAGACACAGGTGTGTTGATTTGAATTCATATCATTTTATTTATCAGTCACTTTAAATTTGTAATTACATAAATGAATTTTCATTTATACATTGATTTAAATTGAGACAAATGATATGCATTTCAGGATGCAGCAACGGTATCCCATACTCCTCCCCCAGTTACTATAGCTGCAACTTCTATGCCTGAGGTATAAACTTTGTAACATGTTAAAATAGAATAGTAAACTTTGAATTCAAAAAAAATACAAGATATACTAACTATCTTTAATGTTTGTTCTAATTTTTGGTTTGTAGGTATTGACAGGGGAAGAAATGTCCCAGATTCATGACATTACACTCTCAGCGATCGATTTTGGCCTACAAGGCTATACGGTATCATATTTTGTACAACCCTTTTCATGTATTGTTTTGATAGAATATGCAAGTCATTTCATTTTAGATTTTTTAAATTATGTTTAATTTATTATATGTACTAATATCTCATGTTAATTTTGTTTTTTTAGGGTACCCCCTCCGTGTCTAGGGCTCGTCCTAAGAAAAAGAATTCCTCGAAGACGCCAAAACGTGGGAAGAAGGTATTAAACACATTTTTAGTTGTACAATTGTTTGAAAATGTTGAAATCAAATATTAGTTGGGGTTTGTAGATTGATTAGTATTTTTTGTCTATTTTACATGTACATCGACCATTGAGCTATGTGGATTTGTTGAATGCACCTGATTCGCCCGTGGATCAAGAGAGGGTGGAGGTATGTATCTCTACTTTATTGTCTTGATTTCATGATTATGTGCACGCGTACATGTGAACTTGTGATATATTATAATCTTATAATTTTTTCATACAGGAAATATCCATACCTATTTCATCAATGGCGAACCCTCCTTTGTTCACTAGAGAAGCATCTCAGGATCCGGTACACTTTTGTTTGATATGTAAAATTAATTGTTTTTAACCTTACATACTTATCATTATATTAATTGTATTTAATCTTTGAATATTTTTTATATAGGTAATAGCGACAATTTCTACATCGATGGTGAGCCATCCTCAGTCCATTGGAGAAGCATCTCAGGCACAGGTACGTCATTGTTCTCTACATTATAGTTTTTAAGTGTTTTTGATATATTTATGTTAGTACATTGTATTAATTGTACATTTAATCTACAATAGACCCCTTCGTAGTACGGCTATACCATGGATCCATTTAAGTATGTCTTCAAGAAAACTCCTAAGAGTGATAAGGAGAGGAGAGCAAAGACATTAGCTCCTAGATCAGCCGATGAGGTAATCTACATTTCAATTGCAAAGGAATTAAAGTTGAATGCATAGTTATGTTGCTAATTGTGAATTATTTTCTACAAAAGAATTCTAACTTGGATTTTGAATTGTGGTTTTGCAGCCATCTACAGAGCCGCGTACTTCATCGAAGAGGCTTGATTTTGATGATCCACCACAAGTTTAGGATCATATAGTGTTAGTTTTGGTCATAGAATGACCAATACATGTAGATATATTCTACATTTTTATTGTATATCGATTTGGACATGGCATATGCCACAATTTTGTAATACTTGTATTGACTTGGTAGACATGTCTTTTTATATATATATAAATATCAATATTCGATCCGATAAATGTGTACTGAGTTCATTATTTTGTATTCGTTGTATTACCCACTTGGGCAAACAGAGTTCAATATGGTAGGATTACCCACTTGGTCAAACTAAACTTCATACGGGGTGGACAGACTGATGGTACTCTAACTAGAGACCTGACCAACTCTGGTCTACCACAAACCAATATTAAACACTCGCACAAAGGACATGATCAAATACAAACCATCACATGAAAACAATCAAGATTCGGGATCAACAACATAAACCGGTACCCTAACCGACAATCGACAATAACCAACAATTACAAACAAGGACTTGTCATTCCCTAAGCAAATGTGAAAACATAAATTTAAACATGCACAGGCATAACCCAGACAAAACAATCTTTTTCCACATTGGTTAAACATTACAATCAATCCAGTTTTCTAGAGGATCTAAGTTTGATTGCAGTAATCTACCTTGTCTAGGTATAGGCGTTCATGGTTTTCTAACTCCCTAAAGTTCGATTGCATCGTACAATAACATAAATACATCATCATGAGTTTTCAAACCATAAATACATTAATATAGTAAGCAGAGCACCCAATGATATAAAATCAATTATTCTTTAATCACATAAACATATGATATTCATTTTCAAAATAAAACATCATTTTTATTTTATCTTGACATAGTTTATCTATACTTTTTTTTTTAAAACATAAAAGTAATACATAATTCCAAAAATCACTAATTATTCTATTTAACTTGCAAAACAATGACAGTTACATCCATACGACATATACAAGAAAATTTCCTCTTTTACACAAAATTGAACCAAATAGCTTTCAATTCACAATTGACTGAAGACAGGTTCATAAGCATTATGATTTCCAAACAACCTTTTTTTTTCAAAAAAATAAAATAATAATAATAGTCAAATGCCATAAATTAATCTAATTAAAGATTGTGGTTTCCCAATAAACTCATATGGACTAAATTGGCTATAAATGCAAAATTAAATATAAGATCCATATATCATTATAAATTTGAAATAAATCATATCAACTTAAATTTCATTTTTTATCAGCCATATAAAAATCTCAAGCCTTATATATAAAAAATATATATACAAAATTTATACAAAAGTTAGAATGCAAAGTCACCAAGAAACCCAAAAAATTTCGTAGAAACCCAGTTTATAAATTTGGAGATATCGTTGACATTCTCAAACAACATAATAAAAACTTCTACAGGGGTTTCATTTTGGAACAAAATTTGGCAGCATAACAACATGCCAGGGAAGAATTTTTAAACCAAAATAACTCCTTTCAGCTTAAATTTAATGGAAATAAAACATGAATCAAACTATATTCAACCAGAAATTGGAAATCAAATAACAAAATCATGAAAAGTTTTCCTGTCCATTTCATTTTTCCCCAAATTTTAAAAAAAATGGAAACTGATTAAATTTAACACCCAAATATGTTATATCAGTTGGATTTTTTTATTTTTTTTATTCTCAAGCAGATTTAATGAACAAATTCAAACAATCAAAACAATGAAACAAACAAGAATTCACAGAGAATATTTCATTTCCCATTTTTATTTTTTTTATTAAACAAAACAACAGATCAAATAATCCAACCTGGTTAAGCTTTCCTGGATGAAAGTTTGGGAAGAGCTACCAATTTTCCCAACTGTAGAAATCCTTCAACCAAATTGGTTAAGCTTTCCTGGATACAAATTTGGAAAGAGCTACCAATTTTCCCAACTGTAGAAATCCTTCAACCAAACTAAAAAAAAAAACAAATTTTGGAATGCAAAATTTTCCTCCAAAAGTCCTCCAAAAATGTTTTCAAAAATGCTCTCCAAAAAAAATCCCCCAAAATATTTTCAGACCTAGGTTAAAATGGAAGAATATTTGACCTAATCTCTTGTCTTTGAATTTAAAACACTTTCTTTTAAATAAAATGAAAAATCATTATTTTCAAACTATTCAAATATTCTAAACTTGCTTTTCTAGTTAGAAAAATCAAAATACTTTCTCTTCCTCATTTAATTTCCAATTTTCTCAATATTACAAAACTAACATTTATATTTCAAAATATTAATGAGGGTAAAATATTTTTAATTAAAATAAAATCCCAAAATCAATCTTTCACACTATATTGATTTTCTTAAATAATTGAAATTAACCTTTCTATTCCAAAATGCAAAAGAGATTAAATTATTTCCATTTCGAATAAATTTAAATCTTTCCTTTCAAAATGCATAAACTAAATAAATTCATTATTTAAAATTAACCATTAAATTGAACTTGCTACAAACATGAATAGAGCAATTTTTAATTAATGATTAATCACATAAAAGAAACCTATTTAATTTAATTCCTTAATTAAAATGTGTAAGCACACATTAAATCAAATTAAATACTTAGGATTAAATACTCAATTTTACCACATGCAAACCACGCAACCCAAGAAAGCCAACCAGATATACGTCCCGCAAGCCCAAACAAAAAAGAAAACCAACGAATGACTGACGATGCTCACTTGAGCACGACTAGGGTGAAATGAGGGTTTTACGACCACCTAATCCAAACTCTAAGAACCAAAGAGGTACACTCAAACCTGCGAATCCAGGTGAAGACGAACCTCGCACCTAGGTGGTACTGTACCTGCAATCTCCTGCAAACATGAGTCACACAAGCATATATATATATATATATATATATATATATATATATATATATATATATATATATATATATATATATATATATATATATAATGAAAGTGTTAGCCCAAGATTAATAACATGAATCAGGAGAACAAATAAACTTACATAAAAATCGATGCAAAAGCACATTAATAGGTACGCACAATAATCATAATATCTTACTACAACATTACATAATGGTAAATCAACCACCCAAGAATGCCACATAAAAAAGTCAACCAAGGTCAAACCGGTTTTACAAAGCTGACTAGGGTAGGGGCACTACAATACCATTAATGATAAATCATTAATTAAATATAAATCCAAAGAATAAACATTAGTAAATCCCAAATAATTATTTCTCATTAATATTAAATATTAATTCCAATCATTAATTTCATTTATGATTATAAACTATATTAACCAAATAATTTATTTATAATTTAATTAATCCATAATCACAACTCCTCAAGACAACCCAACATAGGATAACAAGAAATGCCACTAGACAACTCTAAACAAGATACTAAGACTGGCAGGGTACCGACTTAAACCTAGAGTGTAGAATGAGATCTCATTTCACCTTCGATCAACTTTCCATTGGGATGAAGACATGCCTAGACCTACAAAGCTAGGTGGAGTCAATGTCAAGTACCCACAGACCTATCACCACCAATACACCTACAACAACATATATCATGAAATAGGAAAACAAGTGAAGGGGGATCACAATGTCATATTGTGCTAATGAATGAGTGGTATGACATCGTCCCTATCATGATTGCAGTAGAATATAATCACAACAACCAAGCACAACCATAGTCATCACATCCAATATAATCATGAAATAGGATTAGTACATAGTATGATACCATCAAATCATCATAAAGTAGACTAAGCTATATCAATATGGTCTATTCAGTTCAAGTTTGGTAAATGTGTAAAATAACCCTCTTAAGATTTATGTATGAAGTTGTTTTGCTAGCTTAGGGTCCTTACAAGTTTTGCACCTTTATAAAGTAGATGAACTACCACATTAAGTGCTTAATGAAACTTCTTGATAATCCCTAATGCTATAATGCACACCTACACATGTTAGTGAGAAGAACTAACTATAATAGAATGTGAAATGGAGTTAAATTTGATTTATTTTTTGTCTTGTCAATGAGAGGTTGAACATGAAGCAAATGGGTTCCTATATCTAGCTAGGTGACAAAGTATCAAATTTCAAGCACAAAAAGGATGTAATAATTAGAATCCACTTGGTAACCACTTAATGGAAATGTCATTCAAGACTAAACCTTCAAATCCTATACATAAGCTACGCTTCTATATACATATTTGAACATGGATAAAATTATAAAATATTAAAATAATATTTAACACTCATAAATAGCTTATATTGTTTTAAAATGATAGTGTACAAAATACGTTTTATGATTTCACAACTATCTAGTTGGATAACTAATCAAAAATAACATCTAGATATGCAAACATTATACATAGAGATATTTAGATAATGTTGAACCTACATATATAATCTATTTGTCAAGAATTGCAATATATCATTTCACATTTGGCATGAAACCCATATCAGTACAATACATAATATCTCAAGTTTTTTGCTAGAAAATAAAATTCTAATAGTCTATAATGGTTTTTTTCTTTTACTTGCTTTGAAGTATATCTTCCATCATCTATCCAAACTAAAATATAACAATATATATCAGCCAATAGATTTTTCTAGCCTTGAGATAGGGAGTGTACTGGTTTTTTGCTACAAAGTTCACCCATGTCTTCATACATTATCATTTCCTATCTTTATAAACACCCCACTTTAGAGAAGTATGAAATTACCTGCAACATGTGGTGGGTTTTCCTTTTCTAATTATAGTCATCTTGCACATTAATGATGCCACTTAGTCTTTTATGTGTAGGCCAAGAAAGAACCAATAAAATGTACTAAAATGATAGCTTTGAGACGCCATGAGAACCATGGGGAGATTAAGTTTTAAGAACCATATTAATGATTAAATGGTCATGAAGTCATTTTTCATTTCTAAAAGTGCCTTTGAATTCACACCCTTGGAAAAAAAATGGTTTCTAAGTGGATAAATATGTTTTGCTAGTTGTGGTATACCAAATCTAGTGACTAATGATACTTCTATCCATGTAGGGAGGTAGGTGGGAGTGAACAATAGAAAACATGGGATTTTCAAAGTTTTGAGGACTAGAGACCATAGGGACCTCATAAACCATACCACTTATCAAAGGTTAGGAAATGGAAGGACATTGTAACTCATGCTAGAAGTACCACTTTATGGGTTTTACAACATGTCGAACTTTGAATAATTAATGTAGGAAAATATTAGGAGTTGGGGATGGAGGATAATAAGGAATTAACTTCATAAGCTACGTAGGTAAAGGGATGACCAAAATCATGAATCAAAAAAATATCACATTGAGAAGGATGAGTAATTATTTGTATCAAAGATATGCCGCACCTTATGTCACAAGGGATACATATAAGAAGATGATTGAGACCATGAAATTAAAAAATGATTTAGTGTAAACTATTATTGTGTGGGGGATAGAGGAAAATCATGCCAATAAGAGAAAGTCCAAAACTCTAACAAAGGTAAGAGAAAAGGTGGGATTGAGAGAAAGGTATGCCATAATGGAAAATAAAACCTTGACAATTTGTGTACACTTAGAAAAACAAATAGGTGCAACCCACATCTATTACTTTTGGATTTTACAGATAACTTTCAACACATTGGTAGGCACATTAAGATGATGAAGAATAAAACATACATAAAATCTAATCAAGAAGACCCATTTAGATTTTTCTCCTATCATAATTGCTAATGTGCTTGAAAAAAATAATAGATGCACAAGAGGGATAAGTTTCAAGAAAATTTGGACATAATCATATGGGGTGCCAATAACGTGTAGACAAGGGATATAAGTAATTTAATTTCAAAGTATAAACATTAAAAATGTGATTGTCAATGTATTAGCATGTGTTAGGATAGTTTGACATGCTAATGCGAATTAAAATAAATTGTTCAATATAATGGAACACATTAAAGGAAAAAAACACGCCAATACAAAGTAAGGATTTTTCATATTTTTTTGCATTGGCAACACAAGTTTAGGTAAATGAACCTTTAGAAGGGGCAATGATGAAGAAATATCAAAAGTGTGCATGGGAGTATGAAAAGCACATGAGAAAGAGGAAAGAGATGCATCAAATGGAATAAAGATATATCACACATGCTTGGCTATTAGTATGTGCTCGATAAAGGAGAAATTGATTTTAGAAGAAAATTACTTCCGACCAATGGTGCATGTGGAAGGTCATCGATTTATCAATACAAAGGTGTGGAGTTTTATTATTATTATTTTTGTCTTGTGAGGATCACACACCAAGAATATTAGGTTCACCAATACAAAAGATTAGTCTACAAAGAAATATGTGTTTAAGGAAATAATTTTCTATGAAAGATACATGAAGAGTAGACTAAAGGTATGCTTTGAAGATATAAATGGTAAAAGAAATCATAATGTATAGGCACACATCAATACTTAACCATTGTTGAGTCAAAATTAGATTAAAGTTTTGTTTTGTTTTTTAATAATTTTAACATTTTTTTTGGGTGGACAATGCTATTGTATTGAAGCGATTCAAACCAAAAGTTATAACATTTTTCTTGAATGTTGTGGAGACATCAATGTAATTCATAACAAGATGTATACTTCATATAATTCTATGTTGAATTCTTAATCTTACATTTGGTTTCAAAGAATGATAAGTTAACTTTATAGTTCATGTTGTTTATAATCCATATTTTTTTAATATTTATATGCAGACATTTCTCTACTCAAGTTTGGAGTACAATGCGATGTTTTTTATTAAGGAAAATAAGGCTTTAAGGGACCCAAAACCTGCTTACATAATGAAGAGATAAGTAATAGAGAAACTAGATAAGACAAAATAAAGAGAGAAAGGCTACAAAAGAACAACAAAAAGAACAATAGCCAAAGAAAAGAACAACTCAAGGCCAGCGAGAGACTGGAAACCTAAAACCAAATTACATTTTAGATGAAAATCTTTATAGTCTCTTCCGCATCCTTGACTAGCATCATCATCGCATTAGCTGCCTCTTTCAGTTCTTTATTTTCCTGCATCTGTTGATTGCCTTTGGTCTTCAGCTCCAGCTCACTTGCATTTTGTCTGGTTCTACGTCTGGAGGAGTGTAGAACAAAACTAGAAGTCGGCTCACCATCAATAATCACCATTTCTTTATTCTGCTTGTTCTTCTCTAGGCAAGCAACCAACGCATCCATGTTTTGAGAAGACACCTTCAACATAGCCAGACTATGCTCCATGAATTTCTTCAAAGCATTCTCAGTTTTTTGAATCCGATTGTTTATCAGACCATTATCAACCTCACCCTTTTCTTTGATAATCCTCAGCACATCCTCAAGGTGCTTCAAATCCCCCTTTATAATGTCACCTTTCAGCCAGTCCAGAATTTCTTTTTCATCCTCTACAACACTAGTATCCTTCGCATTATCCTCTTTACCTTTAACGTTGATATCCTTAATCAAATTTTCAATTTTAAAATCCATCTCTCTCTATTTATCCTGAATGCTAGTGATGTTATCAATCACCCATTTATGGAAATTGAACATTTCAGGGTGCTATTTCTAGCAACATTCAGAATGGATTCCACGTTCTCCATATCTGGGGCAGAGTCCACAGACCTAGGGTTTCCCTCCTCCATGTTATGTTGAACATCATCCCTTTTATCAAAGACATAGGGATTATCCTTCGCCTCTGACTCTTCAACATCCTCTTCTCTCTGCTCATCCTCTTCCTTACCCTCAACCTCCTTCTCCTACTCATTCTCTGCCACTTCTTCCACCTCCTTCTCCTTCTCTTGCTCAGAACTAGCATTCTCTTCAGTGCCTTCTTTAGCTTCATCACTAACCCTCGATTTTTTATTCGGAGGAAGATTAGAAGAATCCTCATCAGAATCAGCCAGGTGAGCAATGGGGTAGGAATTAGGTTTCTTGACATGATCAGCCAGGCTATCGTTAAGGAAGGAGGCCAAGTAGAAGGGCAACGATATCTTAGATCCATGGCGAATTTGGTTAAGGATAACAAAGTGGTAATTGTAAACTTTCGAAAACCTTCCATCAACTATAAGGTACTCCATTAAAACTTTCAACATTTTCTGCCAGAAAGATTTTATCTGGTTAGGGAGATAATAGGAAGCATTATCCTTTTTGGCGAGCTGAGCCCTTTCTTCTTCATTTTTGGGGAAATTCTTGATGGCTTCCACCGAGAACTTGCGGTCTCTGTAGAATTTGATGCCATCCTTCTGAAAGTCGGTTACCTCCACCACCAAATCTTCATCCAACTTCCATGTTTGGCCAAACAAAGTAACTTTATTATTTTTCCAGCCCTTGGCAAAACCACGGGAAACAGACTTCTTGCTCCCATGCAGTTTCTCCATGTAATCGGTGAAGCCATATCTATGCAACCTTCGCCATATTTTCCTTTCACCTTTCCAGCTATCACAGCTGGTAAGCTCACTGCGGTTAAGATTTCCCCCATAATGTGATTGTTGTTCAAGTCAAAACCCTCAAAAGAACGCAAACTGACCAAATGCTGAAAAAAAAAGACGCTAGAATCGAAAAACAAGGTGATATTTTTGTTATTCAAGTAGTCTTTTAAAACATTCAAAATAACCCAACACTTAATATGATAAGGCCCATCACACTGGTACTCATTATCGCGATGCCTGAGACAGGTAATCAACTGACAATCCACCTCACTCCAAAATCTATCATTGAAGTTCGAACCCAGAAAGGTAATAATGAAATTAACATGTACCATGGACTCTGTCAAAAAATAATTGCTCTCGGACTTCGTTCTTACATGATAATTCTCCGATATACTTAGCATCCTCCTCTAAAATGACCCTCATTAGCTAACAAATCATCTACCCTATTACCTTCCCTAAAGGTATGGGTAATAATCACACTATCATAGGCATCTAACAATTTTTTAGCATTATCAATGATATTTTGGATGTTCCAAGAAGGGGAACTAATACCTTTAATTGCCTGAATTATATTGAGGGAATCCCCCTCCAGCCAAATTCTCTTAAAATTAAATCTCTAAGCAAACTGAAGGCATTTTAACATTGCCAGAGCTTCTACCACATGGTTGTTTTGAACTCCAAAGGGAGAGGCAGTCGTAGCAACACAAAAGCCATAAGAGTTTCTAATGGCCCCTCCCCCTCCAACATTCCCAGGATTTCCTTTAGTTGCACCATCAATGTTCACCTTAACCCAGTCATGAAGAGGGAACCTCCACACAACATTATCTCTTATGCTCTTCATATCAGATTTCCAAACCTTGTGGAGTACAATGCGATGTTATGACCTATGGAAATGCATCCATCATTGGAGTTAATGTAGCTTCATTGTTTAGTTACTTTTAGTTGATGTTCTTTATGTTTTATTAACATTTTTTCTATAATATTAAAATGCAACTTTTTCTTAGCATAGCAATGCTTTGAGCTCTACCTTACTAAGCGAGGATAGTTGGGGGCACATATTTTGCTATATGTGAATTCTTTGTAGAGATGGCCTACTTAAAAATTCATTAGTGTATTTGTACATGAGGACATAGACAAAATTATATGGGAATTATTAGTTGTATGTTAATGATTATGATGCATTTGTACATTAGGACATGAAAAATAGAATATGGGCATTATTAGTTATATCAATGGTGGAATGTATACAAATTATGATGATTATGAATGCCATGTGTATGCTCATAAATGTCACATGTATTTGTAAACATGATTAAGTATGTGGAATGAATGCAATTTATGATGATAATAACGAAAAGATGCATAGAATAACAAATATTATGTGTATGCACCTACTTATGTATGTTCATCAATATCACATGTAAGTGTAATAATGATTAAGTGTGTGGAATGAATAAAAATTATGATAAAAGTGATGAAAAGATGCAAAGTAAAAATTTTAATGTGTATGCACCTTTTTATATATGTGTAATGGTGAAAAAATTGTCTGAAAACTACTAATTTTTTTGCTTGGGTTGACCATTACATTTAAAAGAGGGGAAATCCAATAGATTCAGTCAAAAATTAGAAAGGATTAAGATTGAATACTGACTGGATTGATTAATTTGGTATCCATCTTTTGTCAGTTGAAATGATGAAATTAAGAAAAGTGTTGAAAATGAGGGTAAATATGCAGAAACAGTGAGCTACAATAATCAAATTGAGGCACACACCTGAATCTGAGCAATAGATGCAGATTCAAATCTAATCCTTGAAAAAGCTCCAAAAATGTTGGGACCAGAGTGCTTGTCGCTTTGGTCCTCCTAACTTTTCACACACCAAAGAGGGTTGATTCATCTCTGCAAATAATGCCAATTTTGAAGATCATAGCTCTATACTTGTTTCCTACACACGGAAAGAAAGGGAAATAGGTTGTGAATAGGGGCTTTCCTAAGTTCAAACCCCTTTTTTGGAATTAACAATGAAATTGAGATAAAGATAATTGAAATTTTTGTAATAGAAAGTTCTCCTTTTGAGGCAGATGTTGAATAATGACTGAAAATCAAATGATATACCTCCTTGCGAAGTTTGTTTGTCTCCACATAGAATTAGGGCTTGATGAAGTCTTTGATAAAATAGGATGTAAATATCCACTTCAATACTTTAATCTTGACTTTATTGCTGCTCCAAGGCTTGAAGGAAGATTGAATATTGCTCAATTGATCTTGAATGCTTGATTGCTTGATGTCAAATTGAATTTCATGAGTGTATATGTCAAAATTAGAGGGGAAAGTCTCCTTTTATACTTTCCCTTTCCAAAAACTTGCTAATTTGCCGATATGAGCCAACACGAAGATGGAAATCTCGCTCAATTTTAAAATAGGGAAAAGGGTTTTAAAGAGGCCCCAATTAGGGGGGACCAAAGTGTGGCATTGTGGTCCCCACCCTATTTAGGGCTACGATAAGGTGTCATGTGCATAGAAAAAGTAAAAAATGATGCAATTCATGAGGGGCATGAGCATAATTAGGTCCCAATCAGGCTAAGGAGCGCAAACGCTAAGATAGGGACCCAATGTGGTCAAAATTGTACAAGGGTACAATTTTAGGATGTTACATTTAGCCCCCACTTTAGCGGGAGTATGAAGTCATTCATACTCTCGATAAATTACAAAAGCTTCACATTGAAAAAATTTCACCAAGTCATCGAGGAGGCAAGATACACCAAGTCCCCAGTGGACTTTAGGATCTAGCACAACTTTGATAACAAGATAAAAGGGACATCATGAAAGAAAGAGAAAGAGAGAACCATGACTACAAGGTAGTAAGGTTCCCTTACCATGAGTCATGGAAAGAAAAATACCAAAATTGAAAATCAAAAGACTAAGTTCGCTAAGTAACTTAAGTATCAAGATATGCATGAGAGAGAATAATTGAGTGGAGTGTATGGCCCCATGTTAAAGCAATTGTGTATGCTTCGTCAGGAGTAATTCATTTAAGGTAGGATACACCTAAAAAGACAAGAACATTATAACAATAATATTCCCCCAAGAGAGGACAAATTAGAGGATAACGATCACAAGACATAAAACACAAGGTGGTTTCATTTAACTCTAGGGTCACTATGATTTTTTATGATAAATAATGTATATCATGTAATATATATATGCATATAATTTTCCTCATCCCCCAAAGAAAGAAAAACAACAATGGAAGAAGGGCACATGTGTGTTTTGAGTCAACATAGGAGAGACCAAAAGAGATCTCAACACTTTGCATCATCCTCAAGTAGACAACATTAGGGACAACAAATATAAGAATTGAGAGACCAATAGATCATAAACAAGCAAGAGAGGAGAGAGAGAGAGAGAGAGAGAGAGAGAGAGAGAGAGAATCTATAGTGCGAATGGAGCTAATAAAGCAAGTAATCCGCCCCCGATCATGCTCATCATTGTTTCGAGAAGGTGGACAATATGCAAGAGGATCCACATCAATCACAGTAGATGGAGCTATCACAAGTTCCAAATAAGGACCATGCTCTAATGATGTGTCACTTTGTCTGTTACTTGGACCTAGGATTAATACTTTTGAAACTTTTTTAGATAAATCATTGTCAACATCAATATATTAATATTCTTCATCTAAATTATTAGGATTAACATTTTTATCATGAACAACATTCTCACTTATTTCATAATCAACATTAACAAAATTAGGAGTTCTAATAGGAATAGAAATTGAACCATCAATTGTCTAAATCATTTTACGCCTTGGAGATTAAGGTTGAACCTCTTCATTAGGAGAAGGTTGAGAAAATGGGATTATGTCAAGAGTTGGTATCTTTGGGGAAGAGATGTTTTTAGAAGGAAGTTTGTAAGCCCTCGCACAACGTCTCCATCGGTGTTTTATCATACAATGGTTTCATTTAGTTCTAGCTAAAGGTTGTGAAGGTTTAGGATCAACAAGCATAGGATTATTTTCTTTTTTGAAGGAAGGATGCATAGGGGAAGGTCTTTTAGGTTGAACAATAGGAGAGGCCAGTCACTTCCCTTTGTAAGATGTAGGAGAGAAAACCACACCATATAAAGGAAGAATAGAAGTTGTGGGAAGGAGACCATGTCCATCATGCGGAGGAGGAATAGGTCTGTCCTTAGGAGGAATAATATTCTTATCCTTGGAAGGAGGAATAGATTGACGCTTAGGAGGAAGAGATCTTGTATCCTTGGGAGGAAGAATAGACTCATCCTTAGAAGAAGGAATAGATTCTTCCTTAGGAGAAAGAATATCTCTATCTTTAGGAGGAAGAATAGAATTATCCATAAGAAGAGGCATTTGATCATTAGTTGGAGGAAGACTAAGTGTTGGATTTATAGGTTTACTCAAGGATAAAATCATCTCATTTTTCCATTTTCGATAAGATTGAAAAAGAGAATTACTTCTAGGTTTAAGAGGTTGGACTTGTTCAAACCAAAAATAATCAAGACAAACATCTCTTTGCCTAATCGTGGGTTGGTATGTGCTATGATTAATAGTTATGATCTTGTCATCAAGAGGAAATTTTAAGCATTTATGAACAGTAGAAGGGATTGCTTTCATGGAAGAGACCCCGGGATGTCCCAACTTCACATGAAATTGTTCTGATGTAGGAATTATATTAACAAAGTAAATATCTAAAGTTTTAGTACCAACCTCAACAGGAGGATAAATAGAACCAATGGTGGGACAAGAAAAACCATCAAATATTTTAATAACCACCTCAAATTTCTCATATGTCACATAATGCAATTGTAAAGTATAAAGAAATTCTTCAGTTATCACATTAACCATACAAGTTGGATCAATAAGCATCCCTTGAGAGGGTATGCCTTTGATTCTGACTGTGATATATAACGGGCTAGCAGGCACTTCAATAGTCTCACTAGGATCAAATGTGATGCATAAGTCCCTAGGAGTTTCATTTTTATCAATAAGGTTCACCATATTATTAGATTCAAGGCCAAGATCATTGGGAGAGAAAGCAAGATGATTAGTCTCAATCACATTACTGGAATGGGAAGGTAAAGGATCAATGAAAAGTTGAAGATTTTGATTAGGAGGAGCTACAGATTTATTTCCATCATCATTCGCACCAGCCACATATATAAAATTTCTATCAATCAAGTCTTGAATCTTACTCGTTAAGGAATAAAAAATTTCAGTGTCATTATCGGGTGATGATGATATTGGTAAAAAGATTTGGAACCAAATGTAGGTGACAAAGGCTTAGGTGTATCAATTGGTTTAATAGGGGGAAGTTTCAATGCATTCCTTTGTAACAATTACAACATAATACTATGGAAAGATTCATTAAGAGGAGTGAATTATTTTCTAAAGGATTTGGACAAAGGAGGCACACTTGCTGTGGCTGCTACTTGAGTGTTGTTGTCATTGAAATTGATGAATCGCTTATTCATTTTGAACTTCATAAAAGGTTGTTGAGCACTTTCACTTTTATCATTTAGAGCCATTGAAGATGATTGTTCCAACTGAGTCACAGTAAGGTGATAATTATAAAGTATTGTGCACAAATGCGTAAAGGAAGTAAAATCATAAAAGGGTTTATTCCTAATATCTTTTTGGAAATTAGAAATGAAAACTCTTTGAATATCTTGATCAGGCACATGAAAAGCACTTTGAGAATATAAATGTTTATATCTACCAATAAAATCAATCACTTTTTCTTTAACACCTTCCTTTCAATGTATCAAATCAGTCAAAGTAATTTTAGGACAAATATTATTGTGAAATTATTGAAATGAAGTAATAGAATAAGGAGGCAAATAACAATAACATTGCAAAGCTTTATCCCTTAGTGTTCTAGTAAACAAATTAGCCAACAATCTTTGGTCATGAGTAAAGTCACTACACAAAGTTTGAAATGTTTTAACATGAGTCAAGGGATCACATTTTCCGTTATAAAGCTCCAATTGAGAAACTTCTACATGTTTAGGAGGGACAAATCAGACAATATCATTGGATAATGGGTTTTCTACATCAAATGTGGGCACAATATACTTAGATTGAGTCATAGAACCTATTTGTTGTTGCAAGGAAGACACTGTTTGGGCTAGATTATTGATGGTAGCTTTGATGGATGGATTGAAATTGGACATGTTGGATTGAGAAGGAGGGGTAACATTGTTGAATGAAGGAAGGGGTTGAGAATAAGGAGGTGGAACACTATTGTAAGTAGGTATGGGAGATGATTATGTAGCAAATGGAAGACTTAAATCCAAATTGTCTTGCTAATGGATCTCTTACATCTAATAGAGTTGTCTATATTTTATTTGATACATAATCATCAAATTGATTATGAAACGAAAAGATATACGCAAAGACTTAGATAACAATTGTAACCATGATGATGCATATACTTTTGATTTGGGAGTTTTATTGATGAATTGTTTGAACTGTTGAAAATTTCATGAAGTTCTCTATCAAGTTATAACTTGAGCAATCAACTATGACCACTTTTGGTCCCAATTCTAAGATCCTCAAAATTTACTTTGATCTTTTAAAATGAAAATTTTTATATCTTGAAATCCAAACATGATCTTGGATTAAAAAAATTGTTGGCATGTTCATAGGAAATTCTCTAGATTCAAGGAAAATTTTGAATCAATCTATGCTTAAATATAAACTTATAATAAATAGTAACCTTTTTGTAATTGCAAGGTTGAGACAATTTTTCTTAATAGAACCTTCTATTGTCAAACCATCATATATATACAAAATAACAACATAATAAGAGTATATTTGTATTAGGTATGATTTATGTCAAGATATATATTCATTACCTATGGTTATATCTAAACTAGCATACCTATATTTTAAAAAAATCTGTGTAAAATACACCGAGAGATATCATTTGAAAACAAATTGTGACCATGATGATATTAATTTCGAAGAAATATAAGCTAAATCTATTGCAAAATTAAATTAAGTACAATATGAACATACTTAACTCCAAACAGATCTAATTCATAAAAGAAAACACAAACATGTATGCATATTAAAACAATATAATAATATTTAATATTAAACAATTAAACATAAATCAAATTTTATTAAAGATGCATATTCTTAAATTAAAAGATAGTATTACAAACATAAACAATAATAATATCACAAGTATAGGTTATAAATTATATTATTATTGTTTATGTTTGTAATACTATCTACTGAATCAAGAATTAATAATAATAATTTGTAACTTCCTTGGCTAATTTACATTAAAAAAAAAACTTAAAATATAGGTATGCTACAGATATCAACAATCTATGTAAAACACACCGAGAGATATCAAACTTGAAAATATTTGAGATTCATAAATATGAATAAATAACCATATTTATTATTTAAAATGACAAAGAAGGCATTTTTTGTTAAACATATATTTTATTGTATATATTGCATTTACCTAAAACAAATATTGTTCAATTTCAATATTAAAATCATATTGTAGTTTTCATTCTTTATAGTTTACGCTCTATGTTTACAAAGTTTAGTCATCAAAATTTTAATGAGTTTGAAGAATTTAAATTTTGTTGGGAAGAGTTTTGAATTGTCCAAACATAATGTATTGTTTTAAATCCATAATAAAAACTTAAAATGAATTCGTTGAATGCCTATTTCAATAGAGGAAAAAACACATTTGAAATTTTTTTGTATAATAATTTTGTGTAAAAATCCGTCCAAATTTTTGAAAGATTTTTCTTTATATATAGTACCTATTTAAATGATTCAAATTGTTCATAATTACAAGAAATTTTTTGCTAAACATATTTTTATTGTATACATGTTGCATTTAACTAAAACATATATTATTGAATGCACATTTTTACCATAACCTATTATTTTTGAAATATCATCTCTCAATTATTAGATAAAAAATAAATAATTATGTTGAAAAAAATTCATTATACAACCCTTCAATCCACAAATTTATCTTCTTTCTTCTAATTCAACCATTTTTTGGATGAACATAATATGCACTTGGCTTCTCATTTGAAATTAAACTCTAGATAAAGATGACCAACAATTGAGTCTTTGTACATCTAAATTAGAGGAAGAAGATAAAGAATTTATTAAAAGAATAATGAAATTGTCTTGCATTGAAGTGAACTTGCAAAAGGAGGATTGCACTGACCTAATGGAGACTTTGTGAGAAAAAAATTTAAGGTCACAAAATTGTGGGTTGTTAATATTACGGGACATAAAATTTGAGCATACAAATAGAAAAAACCTCACATATTCTTCTAATACAATGTCAAAGTAAAGCTCAAAAATAAAATCAATAATTGTGGGTGAATTCTGAATGAAATTTTCGTAGCTTTTGCACAATTATTGTTCCAAAGTAATTACTTAATAGAAGATTTTATATCTTACAAAGTTCTTAAGTTCAAATGCAAGATCAAAGGAAACTTGAGGAAGAGAACATAATGAATCAAATCTATCAAGATTTATTAACCTATATTTAATATAGCTTCCTAAGAATGATAAAAGATCCTTCTAGATAGCAACATAGGTTTATTGCATGGGTTTATGAGACCTTTCAGATTGTAGAATGGAGAAATTGAGTTAATCCAAAGTTTACAATCCATTAGCTAACTACAATAAAGAAAAGAACATGTGAAATAGTTTTTTTTGAATAAAAGGGTAAAAACTTTATTGAAAATTTGAATCAAGAATTACAAAGAGACCCAGAGCCCCAAGGCCCTAGTAGAGGACCACCAAACTAGCCCTAGATTATCCAACTTCATAACCATCCATGTCCTCAATAAATATTTTCTGCAGGTCCTGACAGTAATCCCTAGAGAGATGCTCCCAGCCTTCAACTTTCCAGTCCCTACCATGTTTTGAGGCCCACTTGGCCAAACAATCAGCTGCTCTATTCCATTCCCAAGGGATGTGGACAAAAGACACTTGCTCCATTAAAGAGCTAATTTGGAGAATCTGTTGAACAATCCCTGCCAATTGTTGTTGAATCCCACTCACCCTCTGCTTAGTCAATAAGTTAACAACAATTTGTGAGTCTGATTCACAAATCACCTTCCTTTGTCCCAACTCCCAAGCATGCTCAAGGGCATAGAGAATCGCAAATCCCTCCATAAAGTTGTTAAACTGCCACCCTTTATGCACTGAAAAGAGGAAAACAACCTCCCCTCTACTATTCCTGCCAACACCACCAACTCTAGCAGGGCCTGGATTACCCCTAGATGAGCCGTCAGTGTTAATCTTTATAAACTCATCCTGAGGGGGTATCCACCTTCCCACCCTTTGCACCTTCTTCATGGCCCGTCTACCTCTCCTGACACAAGCTAAGGCTGGAGACAACTCTTGCAGGCCAAGCCTACTCACAATATCAGCCTCATCTCTACCCAAAGCAAAATTCACCTCACATTTCACTTCTACAGTCTCCCGGATCATTGCAATGATCCTATTCCAAACTTGTTGAACAAACAATCTAACCTCACAAAAGATCCTCTTGTTCCTCTCAAGCCAGATCTGCCACAGAATGAAGATGGGCCCAATATACCAGACAGTCTGAAGGAAGGAGGATAGGATAGGAGGTCTACCCAAATTGCTCCAGAACTCCACCAGAGAATCCGCATGGATACAAGGATGCTTCCATACCCCCCACCAATAATGCCAAATAAGCAGAGAGAAGGGGCATCTGAAGAACAGGTGTGAGGAATCTTCCTCCCCATTACCACACAAAACATAGATAGAGGGCCCCAGAAATCCCCACTTGCGGATATTGTCCCAGGTAAGACATCTATTCACAGCCAAATTCCAAACAAAGCAATTACACTTCGGCCAAGACACATTACTCCATACCTGCTTCCACCAGTTCTTTCCCTCAAATCTTTGGTATAACAATTCCTGGTATCCACTAGCCACCATGAACACTCCCTTAGGATTTGGAGACCAAGCCAACCCATCCCTACCCTTTAGGGAGCTACAGTGTCTACTCGCCAAAATGCCCTACAGCTCTGCACACTCTTCCTTCATCCCAACAACCGGCCACTCATCAGGAGTCTTCCACCTCTCCAAATCCAGCCATCCACACCTATAAATAGCCTTGAAGTCACTCACCCTCGACTATCCAGCCTCCAAAAACCTTTGGCACAAGTTCCCGAGGTTAGGGAACTGATCAAGAATGGGAGGATATCCATCCCAAGAGTCATTCCAAAAAAGAACCTCTTCCCCCCTCCTGCAAATCCAAAAGAGTCCTGCCTTAATGAGAGAACCCCCCCTCTTGAGAGTATACCAGATCGAAGAGCACTTTCCCTCAAGCGGATATCTAGGGATATCCTCCATCGAGACCCTCTGCATATATTTGTTGGCCAAAATTCTAGCCCAGCTCCGATCCTACTCCACACACCACCTCCAATACAATTTAGCTGCCAAGGCCTCCCCAAAAAGAACAGACTGTCTTAACCCAAGCCCCCCCGACTACTTCGGGCTACACACCAAGTCCCAATTGACAAGGCTCCATTTTGAAGAGGAGAGATTGCCTGCCCAGAAGAATTGTCTAGCCAGAGAATCCAAACCCTTCAAGAACCACTTAGGAGCCACTTGAATCATACAATGATAGATCGGAAGAGCATGTACCACCGATTGAATCAACGAGCCCTCCTAGCAAAGGATAGCCATCTATGAGTCCATTTTTCAACCTTCGTGCGGAATTTATCCAAGATACCTTGCCAAGAATCCCTAGGAGGGTTACCAGGAGATATAGGAATACCCAAATAAATCAAGGGTAGAGAGCCAACTTGAAATCTTAAGATAAGAGCAATCCTCCTTTGAATAGTTTCAGGAGTGTTGAAGAAGTAGATAGAAGATTTTTCCTCGTTGATCAGTTGGCTCGAAGTCTCAAGATAAACATCCAAGACCATACGCAGATTATTAGCTTCTCTAATCCAAGCAAGCCCCATAAGAGTCGTGTCATCCACAAACTACAAATGGGACTATAGCTGCAAGTGATTACCCCATCTCCAACCCTGAATAATACCCAGGCCCACATTATGTTTAATCAGCCTCCCTAGACCCTCAGCCATAAGAATGAATAAATAAGGGGAGAGGGGGTCCCCCTCACGAAGACCCCTAGACGCACCAAATAGCTTAGTATGATCTCCATTGATAAGCACAAAGAAAGAAGTAGTCGTAACACAACTCATAACCCACTGGATCCACTCATCTGCAAAACCAAACGCCTTAAGGATCTTCTAAAGGAAGGACCACTGGACTTTGTCGTACATGTTAGCCATATCCAGCTTGATAAACATAGCTTTTTCCTTGGAGGTTGCCATAGAGTGAATGGTCTCCGTAGCAATGGCCACCCCATCCAAGATTTGACGCCCTTCCACAAACCCACTCTGCTCCTCAGAGATAACATTCCCCAAGCACTTCTTCAATCTATCCGCTATCAGCTTAGAGATGATTTTATAAATCACATTGCAAAGAGAGATGGGGCAGAACTGGCCTAACTGGTCAGCCCCCTCACACTTGGGGATAAGAGCAATAAAAGTCGCATTTAGTGCCCTGAGCATCTGCTTGTTCCTTTGAGATTCCTACACCACCTCCAGTAAATCCAGCTTGATAATATCCCAGAATTCTTGAAAGAATTCAACTGGGAACCCATCCGGTCCTGGAGCTTTTCCTTTTCTCATCTGAAAGACAATCCTCTCAAGTTCTTCCAAGAAAATAGGACACAAAATCTGCTCATTCATCTCCCCCGAGACAAGAGAAGGAATACAAGAAAGAACCTAGTTCTCCTCCCCTATTTCCCCCTGGGAATCCTCCCTAAAGAGGGACCGAAAAAACTGAGACGTCTCCCTAGATATCTCTTGCAAGGATAAGCACTTCTCTCCTCTATCATTAACCAGAACAGGGATGGAATTTCCATGCCTTCTAGCTTTCACTGAGTTGAAGAAGAAAGCAGTGTTCTTGTCCCCCTCCTTTAGCCAATCAATACAAGCTCTCCGCTTCCAGAAAATTTCTTCCCTAAGCTCCCATTCTTCTACCACCTTGACTGCCTTGTCTTCCTCCTTGAGCAAGTCCTCAGAAAAACCTTGCTCTCTGATTACGCTGGTGATTCCATTCAGCACAATGTGAGCATCTTTTTTGGCATGAAAGATGTTCCCAAAACCCTGTTGGTTCCACTATTTGAGCTTAAACTTAACAAATTGCAGCTACTTGGCAAAAGAGTACATGGCAGTACCGAAGGCCGGCCTCCCTTTCCTCCACCACTCCGCTACAAGAGCCTGCAAAGTACGATCTTGAAGCCACATAAGTTGGAATTTGGATGAAGGTGAGCGAGCAACCCGAGCCAAAGAAGAAACCAGCTTGATGGGCCAGTGATCCGACCCTCTCCATTCAAGAATCTCCGAACTGGTGGACCACCCCCCACCAATCCAAAAACTGGAAACTAGGAAATGATCCAACCTCTCTGCAATCCAATCCTCTCCCACCCTCCTATTGTTCCAGGTGAAAAAACCATTACCAGGCTTAATGTCAACAAGCTACAGCAAGGAAATATTATCCTAAAAAAGGAAAGAAGAAGGTTCCAACCTCATGCGCCCCCCCTTCTTCTCTCTCAGCTCAAGGATGGCATTGAAGTCTCCTGCCATAATCCAAGGATGAAAAGGGGCCAGCCTTCGCATACAGGAAATATGAGACCATAAGTTTTTCTTACCCAAAAGATCAGTGGGGGCATAGATGTTAGAAAACAAAATGAATTCCGTAGTCTCAAGACTACAGAACACCCCAGATAATGACGATCAAGAGGCAACCCACCAGACAGGGCAAAACCTTAAGGGGTTCCAAAGACAGGCCACCCCTCCAGAGGAGCTTGCTGCCCCAACACACTGACATTCTCATCGATTCCACATCTTTGGCTCTAGGCCCATCATACTCTCCACTGTAAGTTTAGTTTGTTGCAAAAATATGACATCAGGTGAATGATTCCTAATCAAATTCCAAACAGCTTTTTGTCTAGGGCCACTGTTCAAGCCCCTCACATTTCATGAGATCACAATCATTTTGGAGGATTGGAAAAGTGAGAATCCAAAGTCTTTACCGACCCTGACTCAACCAAATTCTCCCCCATCAATTTAATCTTGTCCAAATCCTTCTTTCTGCCCACCTTTGAGCTATTCTCTGATGTACTTTTCTTAATATCTTTCTGATGCAAACCCAGATGAGCGAAAGACTTATTTCTTTTGATCCCAGCCGGTTCCAACTTTGAAGCTATCGGAGAGCCCTCCCCTTCAACCAAATTCACCTCAAACCCAGAAGTGAGTCCCAACTGAACCCCTACTAGCTGATCCATCTCCATCTGCAGGCTTCCAACCACTAGTAGGGCTTGAATAGGGTTCTCAACTACTCTTTCCAGGGCCCCTCTTAACGCTCCTTGATCCAAAGGGATTAGCCTCGGGTTAACTTCCTAATGGCCAAGGTCATCCAAGACTTCAAATCTATTGAAGGTGTCCTCCTCCTGTCTCTCCTGCAAAGGCCTCTTTTGTCCTCAGTTCTTGTTCTTTGTCCTAGCTAGGACAAAACCATCAGTACCCCCAGCCTCGACAGACATAGGAGCTTTCCCTTTTTCAGCCCTATCTTGGCTCGGTTCCGACTGCTGAGGTTGGTGCATCACTAGTTTATATCTAGGGCACTTACGGTGTAAATGACCATACTCATGACACAACCGGCAACGGAAAGGTAAAGTCTCATAATCTAACTGTTGAACCCAAGAATAAGATCCTGCGCACATATCTATAGCATCTGGCAAGGGTTTACTAAGATCAATTTCAACACAGATACGCGCAAAAGTCATTACCTTTCTCCCCAAGGTTTGCGTAGAGGATCCCACTGGCTTCCCAAGCAGAGCAGCAAGCATCTGGAGTGCATCTTCTCGACAGCATTCCACAAGGAAACGTGGTAAACGAACCCACACAGGAACCATATTCGGGAGCTCCTCCAAAGGGTTAAACCCTGCATGCCAAGGTTTGATGAACAACCCCACCTGGTTGTAAAAATATTAACCACCTTCGAAGACCCTATTGTGATCCTCCATGCAGTTGAAGGTAACCATGAAGTAGTTGTTTGCCAGCAGCATAATCTTCATTTCCCCCTCTGAGGCCCAAGTCCTTTGCACCCAGTTTTCCAAAAACTGCAAAGAAATCCTCATTCCCAAAAATTTGCAATATAGCGAGTGTTTTGAAAAATATTTGACGTCCTCCACTATCATCTCAGGAGGAATTACCAGCTTTGGCCTCTCGCTGCATCTCTCCAAGCAACCATTAATCTTCAAAATGCGAGAGCTCCCCGCACTACTAGATCCTACGTCTGAGGAATAAAGGTTATTATTGAATGTCGTCATGCCCTGTGATGGGGGTTTTGATCCCACCACAGCACGAAAATCAAGGGTGGGTTGATCCTTCGAAACATCCCCGCCAATACTCATCATAAAATACGAGGAAAAAACCCTAAATCCCAAAGGGGCCTGAAAGAGAAAACACCCCCAAATCTCCACCCCTCCCCAACACACCCGGGATGGAGGTCCACCCGTGGTCCCTAACCCCACAGGAACTCGTTGCTTGATTAGAAAGGCAGCCGAGCCGAACAGCCTGCACCCACTCGCAGACCGCTGCACTTCTCCCCTCCGCCCTCCACTGCTCCGCGCACTACCCATACCTCCCTGCACTGCACACCCTTCTCCTCTGACCCTGGACACCGTACGAAAACCCCCGATCACGAGCTAGGGCTTCGGAACCCTAGCTCGGCCCTTTGCAGAAAATGCCCGCGCGACATCCTCCTCCCCCACATATGAACTACCCAAAACAAGTGAAATAGTTATTGATCACTTTAATATCAATTTTGTGATGACAATAGGAAAAGCGTCTCCTTATTTAAGGTCAAATTGATCAATATTTTTGGTCCTAGCTTGTGAGGCATTTGATGCAAAGTTGGGATATTAGCTTTGAGATAACCATCAAATATTAAGGGAATATTAGGCCATGGCAATTAACATTGAGATTAATACGAAGGATTTTGATAAAAATGTTAAGAGAGGTAATGTGAAGCCCTTAAGGTCTGATGCAATCCCTTTGAAAGAAATCTCCTCACCACTAAAGTTAAACATGTCCTTGAGTTAACGGGGAAAAGAATGATCTCTCATATAAGGTTGCAAGAAATGAAAAGATATTACCTTTCAATGTACCATTGTCACACACTTCAATGAATGTCAACGATTGCACGATAGGCCATGTATAATCATGGTTGTCCCAAATAGAATGAAAAATAAATAATTTATAGACAAGAAAATAAATGACACCAAGAAAGACATATTCATAATCCCTTGAGGAAGGATCATATGAATCTCTAAGAGGATTCATTCTAATGCACGATATATTTTACGTTCCTCGTAATATAGTGAAGTGTGTTGTTGTAACAACACTCTAGAAGATAAAGAGATCTCAATCGAATATGGAGCAACTAAATATTATGAAGATGATAATATGGACTATCTTGATGCTTATCAAGAGGACATGATTTTTTTTATATAAGATCAAAATCTAGCTATCATATTTAGTATGAGTTTCTAAGTAAGACTTCAATCAACTTAAATAACTCATGTAGTAGATGTATAAAAAAACATTTACCTTCGGATGAGGATATTAAATATCATACCAATGTGACTATCTTGTAAGTAATAGGTAAATATCAAATAATAAAAAGGCAAGTTGTTGCCAAAGGTCACATTAGAAATGCTACTACACATGATACATTTATTGCACATACCAACAAAAGAAAAGATAAGAAAGATAATACTCAGAGAATATGAATACATGCCTACAAAAAGGTTTCAACCAAAGGGAAAAAGGTGCACATGCTAGAGGCTTCTCTGCAAAAGAGTTATGTCCTAAAAAATAAGTGCCTATTAACTAGTAGTATGAAAAGATAAGTTGATACTCATGCGACTCATTGTTAGTGTCTTTGAATCATATAAAATTTTGTTTTCCTTTGCCACCTCAATTAATAATATATTAAAATTTTGGGTCCTTATTTTCTAATTTGATTAAAAACAAGAATTTTTTTTAAATGAACAATTTGGGAGTAGATTTTTTAAAGAAACTGTTCAAATTTATAGTTAGTTTCAAATTTTATCCTCATCCCATAGAGGAGCGTTTCCAACGGCTCTCAAACTCGGCCATGGACAGAATGGCTGTTATATTTTATGTTACCGTTAAAAAAAGC
The DNA here is from genome assembly GCF_030272615.1 of Cryptomeria japonica. Taxonomy (NCBI): domain Eukaryota; kingdom Viridiplantae; phylum Streptophyta; class Pinopsida; order Cupressales; family Cupressaceae; genus Cryptomeria; species Cryptomeria japonica. The sequence continues at coordinate 494,999,031 of NC_081415.1, read as the reverse complement.
AGATATCACCTCTAAAAAAAACAGCAGATTTCACGTCTTTAAAATGGGCGGATTATTTGAAAAGTAGCGCAACTGTTCTTTCTTTGTTTTTGTTTGCTTGTTTAATTTTCATTTCTTGTATGCTTCTTTGGCGTAGCCATGCCTCTGTTTTGAATTTTGCTCTGTTTTAAGTTTTGATTTTGAATTTTTATTGTTTGTTTTTATTTTCTGATCTTTCCTTCTTCTGTTTCTATTCTATGTTTGTATTTGTTTACTGCGTTTGAATTCTTTTATTTTTTTCAATTTTTCTTGGTATTCTGCGTATTATATTTCTGTAGGTGGTGATTTTTTAATGGGGCATGGAGGCAGGCAACAGCAGCAAGGAGAACTATACATTCGACCCAGTGCTTAATTGGAGATGCAGCCCCAAAATACTCGGTACATTTCATACTCACCCAATTTATGTGTTTTCTTTTTCCGTTCTAGATAATTTATGTGTTTTACATAATTGATGCCCAAGGGAATTTGGTGCATCTTGTAATATTGGCGATGATCTATTCTAAGTTTGATTTTTTGAACCAGAGGTAGCCAATACTGTAGTCAATAATTACGGTAGTAGATGAAAGTGTTAGTTACTGACTACTTTTTTTTTCAGAACTTAACAATTGGATAGGACCATGATTCTGCTCAATGTAATTTTCACCAATTCTTAACCTATAGAAGTGAGTCTGTGATCTTTCTCAGAAAAAGTGAGAATTCTTCATTCTTTCTTTAACTATCTGTCTGATTCTCTGCAGTGAAAGTTTGCAGATTCATTTCAATGATTTTAACGAATGTGTAGAATGTTCTCTTTACCTATCATTCAATTTTTTTCTTTATTTTTGCGATTGCCATTATATTTTTGTTTATCATGCCTCTGTTTTTATTTGTCCTGTGAGTTTAATTTTTAAATGTTTGTTATGTATTTTTCATTTGCACTCCTGTAATTTATATGTAGATTTTTTTCTTTTTAAGTTGTGATGGTATTATGTATTTAACTCTTTTTATGGGTGATGATTTTTCAATAGGATACAGTATAAGCACTGGTAATGATACGGAGAAGGAGAAAAATAAGCACTATCAGGGATAAGGAGGAGGAGAAAAGAATCAGAATTACATGTGACAATTATCAAGAATTACACCAGGTACCAATATTAAAATTTGTATATTACAAGCACCACTTAGATTGAGTAATGAAATTTTCTTTTACGATTATTTTTTAAATGCTTTAATTCATGTAGATTATAATTTAATTTAGTTTAATTTAAAATACTTTTTAAAAATAGACTATAACTTATGAATTTATCATATTCTTTGATCAATTCAGTTTTCAATTGTCTGAAAAAATTTCTACAGATTTTATAAATTTTGATAAAAAATAATAAATAAATAAATACCTAGTACAATCTAGGCTAGATAAATAATAGGGCTTCTACAATTGCTGCTTAATTCTTTTATAATGATGGTGCATAAGGCTTGCCATGATGATCTTGCACTTTACATGATGATCTTGCACTTTACATTTACTGAGCTGAAATCTTATAGTGACCTGTAAAAACAGTAACATCACGTCAACAAATTTAGATAGGAGCTGCGTTTTCAATCTACTTCCCTTTTTGAATGGAAGTAGTTTTTGAGAGTCTCATGCATTGATGCTTGCAATCACATTAAGTATAGACTACTTACCACAACTGCATGTGAATCGTATACAGCAAAGAATGGCAGCATTGACTCCCCACATGAAGCCATTTCATGCACCCATTCCAAATTCCATAGGGGAAAATTTGAGGTCAGATATATGGTTATTATCACAAAACCATAGTTGTAGTTTTATGAGAACAAATTCAGGTAGTAGTTGTAGTTTTTATTATGAGGTTGAATTGAGGCCATAGCTGTAGTTCTTACAATAATAATTTGAATGTATAATTATTTTTAAAAGGTAAGTTAAACTCAAAATAATCACAAGTAATAACAATATAGAAGCATATGCCAAAATTTGAAGGTTGTGTTTATTCTTGTAAACAAGAAAAGTGCACACCCTTACACGCTTGCACCCACCTCTTGTTTTGTGTCAATTTGTGCTGACAACTTGGTACATGTTTCTAGCACATTTTTGGACTCTATTGGTGCATGCACTGACCCAAAACCCCATTTCAGCACTCTGATATGCCTGAATAGACTTCTCAGAACATTTTGTTAGATCACCTGAAACATTCCCCATTCCAGAACCAGCAATTTTGCCCCCTAAACAGAATCACAGCTGCAATCTCATCCACCTTTATCCACCTTTACCGAATTTCAATTTTCCAATTTCATGGCTAGCATTCTCAAACACGACCATTGCCCATTGAAAAATACACTAAACAATAAGATTCAAATTCGATGTCTAGGGCATGCATTGATCACATTGAAAGGACAACACATTCACACATTTGTCTCTAACTCTGTAATATTTTGTAGGTTCACAATGACCTTTTATATACATCAGAATCAACATCCAACTCCACAATCTCTTTCACTTTTGTTGTAACTTAGTCTGAGGTTTTCCTAAGGCACAAACAAGTCTTGTACAATAAACCTTGCACAGCAAACCCATGGTACTCCTCAACAGCATCATCTTCTTCCTTAGTATAAGTTTGTAGGTGTCCTAAACCATAGAAGTCATCTTAACCATATTTCAAACTCCTAGTTAGCCTTCAACAAGTGTGGAATGTGGCTGATAACTCAGGGCTAAGAAGTCTAGTCCACTTAGCTGATGAAGTGAAAGTCCAGTTATTTTAAACTTTAATTCCATGTATAATTAAAAAGAGTCTGCACTTATATAAATGTCATGCCACTAAGACTGGAATGGAGAATAAATAGATCTCAATTGTTATTGTGGTCAACACAAAGAATTTCCTTTTTCCTGTTCAAATTTTCATTGTGTTGTTTTGGGTTGTTACTTATAAAAAAATATACATTGGAGGCATAAACCAGGGCCATTATTATCTGTTCTTGGATTGGTCTTCATAAGAAATTAGCTGATACTGCAGTTGAAGTGGAGTAATTGTTGTTAAGGTTTAAATGCATTTAAACTTTCTGTCTTTCAAAGCATTCTTTTCAAACAATGCTACATAAATTTATATTTTGTTGTTGTAGGATTTTCTGTTTAATTGCTCTTTCTTATTAGATTGCTTTAATTTTACTCTCTTTTATGGTGCAGCACAGTAATGTTTCCTCTGGTTATTCATGAATATTACTGTGTATTCTTTTTATGTAATTTCAATAGCTCGACAAATTTAAATTGTAGGATCTATGCATTGGTTTACTGTATTAAGTATTATATCTGATGAAGAATATATTGTTCATATTGTATATTTGTATTATAATTTTTTTTGAATATGGGTGAAAGTGCATTCCAAAATATACAAAATCAAATTTAAAAATTAATAAATTAATTGATTTAAATATTTTATAATTAATTTTTTTTAGATTTTTATTTTCTTTATTTATTTAGAGTTTTGAAGTTATAATGGAGATCCCTGTGCGTCCAGATGGATTAACACACCTTTTTAAAATGTAAATGTAAAAACTGTAAGCCTATTTCCAAATTTGCTTCCCCTAATCTTGAAATAAAGCCAATCCACCGCCAAATTTAGCGGCAATTCACACCATAAAGAACACAAACTCAAATTTGTACGTAAATTTCGAAAAAAAAAATGGTACAGCTCTGCAGAAATTGAAAGGCGGGGGACGCCGCCAACATAGCTAGCAGCTCCACATGCTTAAGAAAAATACGGCAAAAGAGATTTGAAACGTGTTTAATTGAATCTAAAACGTATTTTTGAGCATTAGGTTAATTCAATATTTAACTAGTGTTGTGTTATTAGCAATTGTAATTGAAACATATTTATTTAGTGTATTTTAGTTTGGGAAATCATTTATTGTTTGTATTGGAACAATTGATTCACTTATTGTTTATTAGAGTGTGGGTTTGAATTTCTCAAATTTATATTCGATTTATTTTGAAATTTGTTTTGCATGTTTGGATTTTGAAATATTGACATTCACTTTGATTGCATTTATTATTCATATGAAATTTATATTTGAGCTTTGACATACATTAGAATTATTTAATTGAAATGATTTTCAAACTCATTTATTAATTGAATGTTAACACTTTGGCATTCACTTTGTTTGCATTTATTATTATTATTTATATGATGTTTGTGTTTGAGATTTACCATAAATATTGGAAGTGTGTTTGAACTATAGACATTTACTATTTGAACTTTAACATTCAATTTGTTAATGTTGCATGAAACGTATTTAAATTTCACATTCACTTTGTGTAAAGAGTATAGTAAATTTTGACATTCATTTATCAATGTTTTTACTTTGTCTATGTTTAAAATTTGAGTTTGAACAAACTATATGTGAAATTAACAAAATTTGTGTGAAATGTGTTTTAACTTTGACAACCACTTAATTATATTTGTAGTTTGGCATGTGTTATGTTTGAACTTCGCTTTTTATTTGTATGAAGAGTGCACTAGCTTTGGCATTCACTTTTGTTGTATGTTTGAACAATCTACATGTGAAATGAATAAACTTTGTGTGAAATTTATTAAACTTCTAACATTCACATTGTTTATGTTTTTGTTGTCTTTATGTCTTGTGTGCTTCAACTATTTTTGTGTGAAGATTATTTTAACTTCAATATTTAATTTGTGTGTGTTTGAACTTTGTGTAGGATGTGTTTATATTTGAAATTTCGCATTCACTTTGTTTAAACTAATGCTCCATTAAAGTATGTAAACTTTAACACTCACTTATCATTGTTTAAACTTTTGCATTTAATTTGTATATATTTGAAGTTTGTTTGAACAAACTATATTTGAAATAACAAAATTTGTGTGAAAATGGATGAAAATGTGTGTGTATGTTTGAACTATACTTTTACCTTGTACGAACAATGCACCAATTTTGATATTCATTGTATGTGAAATGAACAAACTTTGTGTCAATTGTGTTTTAATTTTACATGATCTTTCAACTTTAGCATTTACTTTGTTTGTGCTTTAGCTAAATTTCACTTTGGCTTTGTGTAAAATGTGTACTAGTTGGCATTCACTTATGTGTGAAGTGTGTTTGAACAAAATATGTATGAAGTGAACTAACCTTGCATGAAATGTATTTGAACTTTTGCATTCACTTTTTGTTAAAGAGTATAGTTATTTTTAACATTCATTTATCAATGTTTAAACTTTTGCTTTTATTTTGTATTTGTTTGAAGTGTGTATTTAATGAATAAAATTTGTGTGAAATTTGTTTTAAATTTGACCACTTTATTATATTTATATTTTGGCATGTGTGTATGTTTGAACTTCACTTTCACTTTGTACAAAGAGTTCTAACTTTGAATTCACTTTTATGGTCCATTTTGAGCACCCATTTTGAGTATCTATTTTGATGACACGTTTGATGATCCATTTTGATGACTCATTTTTATGGCCTATTTTTAGTACCCATTTTTAGTACACATTTTTAACACCCATTTTGATGACCCATCATCTATTTTGATGACTCATTTTTATACTCATTTTTATGATTCATTTAATGACACATTTATATAACTCATTTTTACTACGTATTTTAATGACACATTTTGATGACTCATTATGAGTATCCATTTTCATTAGCCATTTTAAAAACTTATTTTGAAGGCCTATATTTAATACCTATTTTTATGACCTATATTGAGTACTTGATTTTGATGACCCATTTTTATGATCCATTTTTAATACCCATTTTTATGACTCATTTTAGTACTCACCATTTTTTTAGTATCCATTTGAAGTACCATTTTTTAGTATCCATTTTTTAGTACCAATTTTTATGACTCATTTTGATGACCTATTTTTAGTACCCGTTTTCGTGACCCATTTTGATGATCCATTTTCGTATCAATTTTTAGTACTAATTTTTATAACCTATTTTTTAGTACTCATTTTTATGACCCATTTTTAGTATCCATTTTTATAACCCATTTTTAGTACCCATTTTTATGACCCATTCTAGATATATTTTTTTATGATATATTTTGATAACCCATTTTGAGTACCTATTTTATGACCCATTTTGAGTACCTATTTTTATGACCCCTTTTTATTACTTATTTTAAATACAACCCATTTTTATAACCAATTTTGAGTACATATTTTGATAACCTATTTTTAGTACCCTTTTTTATGACTTATTTCAAATATTCATTATGTTTACCAATTTTAAGTAACCATTTTGATGACCGATTTTGAGCACCTATTTGACGACTCATTTAAGTACCATTTTTTATAACTTATTTTAATGATCTATTTTTAGTACTTATTTTTATGATCCATTTTTAATACACATTTTTATGATCCTTTTTTAGGCAAGGATCCCATGGAAGAAGTTTAAGCTATATTTTTAAGGAAGAGGTGATCCGATGAAGAAAATTTTATGTCACTTATCAATTATCTAAATTTTAGAAGGTTAATTAAATTTATTTACCACCAACTTTCTTAAATTAAGAGTTTAAACTTAAGCTAATTTGCACTGCAATGCATGGGACCACTAGCATCCTTAAATGTAGGAGCTTAATTTTTCAAGCTGAATTGTTGTACAAAATTCTCTCTCCATGGGACCCAACCTTAGTCCCCATTTTTATAACTTATTTTAAGTATCCATTTTTATGACTCATTTTGATAACACATCTTTAATATCCATTTTTATGACCGATTTTGACAATCCATTTTTATGATCAATTTTGTTGACCCATTTTTAGTACCCATTTTTATTACCTATTTTTGTGACCTATTTTAATGAACCATTTTAAGTACCCATTTTGATAACCTATTTGATGGCCCATTTTAAGTACTGAAAATAGTTATATGTTTCTATGACCCATTTTGAATATACATTTTGATGATCCATTTTGAATACACATTTTGATGACCCACTTAATACACATTTTTATGACTCATTTTAAGTACCTGTTTTTTTACCCATTTTTATGAACCATTTTAAAAACTCATTTTGATGATCTATTTTTAGTACCTATTTTTATGACCCATTTTGATAACCCATATTGAGTACCCCATTTTGATGATCCATTTTAGTACCTATTTATAGTACTCATTTTTATGATCCATTTTTTTCACTCATTTTTAATACCCATTTTTACGACCCTTTTAATGACTCATTTTTATGATCTATTTTGAGTATCCATTTTTATGACTCTTTTAATGCTCATTTTTATGATCCATTTTGAGTACCCATTTTGAATTCTCATTTTTTGTATCCATTTTGATGACTTATTTTGAGTACCCAATTTGAGTTTCTATTTTGATGACCTATTTTGAATACCCATTTTAACATATTTTTATGACTCATTTTGAATACTCGTTTTGATTACCTATTTTAGGTAACCATTTTGATGACCTATTTTAGGTACCCATTTTGACTACTTATTTTTATAACATATTTTGATGACATATTTTTAGTACTTATTTTTATGACCTATTTTGAGTACTCATTTTTATGATCCATTTTTATGACCTATTTAATGACTCATTTTTAGTACCCATTTTTATGACTCATTTTGATGACCTATTTTTAAGTACTCATTTTGATGACACATTTTTAGTATCCATTCTATGATCATTTTATGATTTATTTTGATGACCCCTTTTGAGTACTCTTTTTGATGACTCATTTTTAATATCCATTTTTGTGACTCGTTTTGATGACCCATTTTTAGTATCTATTTTTATAATTCATTTTGATGACTCATTTTAGTATTAAAAATAGCTACCCATTTTGATGACCTATTTTAAGTACCTATTTTTATTATTTTTTTTAATTTTAAGTATCCATTTTGATGACCCATTTTGACCCGTTTTTAGTATTTTTTTTTATGACTCATTTTAATAACCCATTTTTAGTACCCATTTTTATTATGCATTTTTATGACCCATTTTGAGTACCATTTTTATGACCTATTTTTAGTACCCATTTTTTTTATCTATTTTTATGTACCTTTTTTTTTACCCATTTGAGTAAACATTTTTGTGATCCAATTTTATGTATCCATTTTTATGATCCATTTTTAGTATCCATTTTTATGACCCTTTTTATGTACCTATTTTTATTACCCGTATTGAGTACCCATTTTTATGACCTATTTTTGGTACCCTTTTTTAAGACTCATTTTTATTACTCATTTTTAAGACTCATTTCGATGATCCATTTTTATAACCTATTTTGAGTACTCATTATTAAGTACCCATTTGTTAAGTGTCCATTTTGATGACTTATTTTGAGTATCCATTTTGATGATCCATTTTTAATACTCATTTTTATGATTTATTTTGATGACCCATTATTAGTACTTATTTTTATAACCCATTTTTAGTGCCCATTTTATGACCTATATTGAGTAACCATTTTTATGACTCATTTTGATGACTCATTGATAGTACCCATTGTTATGACGTATTTTAAGGACTCATTCTGATGACTCAATTTTAGCACCCATTTTATAATTCATTTTGACAATCCATTTTTAGTACCCATTTTAATGACCTATCATGTTTTGAGTACCCATTTTGATAACCTATTTTGATGACACATGGACTCATTTTTAGTTCCCATTTTTAGTATCCATTTTTATAACCTATTTTGATGACTCATTTTTAGTACTTACAATAATTATTCATTTTGACTACCCATTTTAATGACTCATTTTGAATACCTATTTTGATGACCTATTTTAAGTACCCATTTTAAGTACCTATTTTGATGACCCATTTTGAGTATCATTTTTTAATTATTTTTAATACTCATTTTTATAATTCATTTTAGTGACCTATTGTTAGTACCCAATTTGATGACCCATTTTTAGTACCTATTTTGATGACCCTTTTTTAGTACCCATTTTTTAATACTCATACCAATGACATCTTTCGATAACCTATTTTTAGTATCCATTATTATGGCTCATTTTGATGATCCATATTGAGTACCCCATTTTGATAATATATTTTAATACTCAGTTTTAATATCCATTTTGATTATCCATTTTTTACTATTCATTTTTATGACCCATTTTTTGTACCTATTTTTATAACCCTTTTGATGACATATTTTTAGTACCCATTTTTATAAGCAATTTTTATGTACCCATATTTATTACCCATTTTGAATACTCATTTTTATGACCCATTTTTATGACTCATTTTGAGTACCCATTTTTGTCACCCATTTTGATTTCCCATTTTAAGTACCCATTTTAACCTATTTGATAACCTATTTTGAGTACCCATTTTGAGCACTCATTTTGATAACCTATTTGGAATACCCATTTTGATGATTCAATTTGAGTATTCATTTTAATGACCTATTTTGAATACCCATTTTGATGATCCATTTTTAAAAATCATTTTTATGACCCATTTATTTAACCTATTTTAATGACCCATTTATTTAACCTATTTTAATGACCCATTTTTAGTACTTATTTTTTATGACCTATTTTGAGTACTCATTTTTATTTCATTTTTAATACCCATTTTGAGGACTCATTCTGATGACCAATATTTAGTACCCATTTTATGACCCATATTTAGTATACATTTTATGACCCATTTTTATGACATTTTTATGATCTATTTTGATGACCCATTTTGAGTACCCATTTTAATGACATATTTTGATGACACATTTTGATAATTTATTTTTAATATTGAAAATAGCTACTTATTTTTTCACCTATTTTGACTACCCATTTTGAGGACCTATTTTGAATATCTATTTTGATAACCTATTTTAAGTACCCATTTTAAAAATTCATTTTGATGACACATTTTGAGTACCCATTTTAACATGTTTTTAGTACCAAGTTTAATGATATATTTTGATGGTTTATTTTTATAACCCATGTTTAGTACCCATTTTAATGACACATTTTTATAACCCATGTTTAGTACCCATTTTGTATACCCATTTTAATGACGCATTTTAAAAACCCATTTTGATGGCCTATTTTTAGTACTTAATTTTTATGACCCATTTTGATAACCAATATTGAGTACCCCATTTTGATGACCCATTTTAGTATCCATTTTTAAGTAATCATTTTTATAGCCCATTTTTATGACACTTTTGATGATCCATTATTAGTACCCATTTTTATGACCCATTAATGGTGCCCATTTTTATGACCTTTTTTAATATTTATTTTATGACCCATTTTACATACCCATTTTTATAACTCATTTTTAGTCCCCATTTTATGACCCATTTTGATTACTCATTTTGAGTACCCATTTTATGGTCTATTTTGAGTACCTATTTTGATGACCCATTTTAAGTACCCATTTTGATGACCCATTTCAAATATTTATTTTGACTCATTTTTATAACCTAGTTTGAGTACCCATTTTGATGACCCATTTTGAGTACCCATTTTAATAGCCCATTTTTAGTACCTATTTTGATGATCCATTTTTAATACTTATTTTTATGACCCGTTTTCAATACCCATTTTTATAACCTACTTTAAGTACCTATTTTTATGACTCATTTTGATGACTACCATTTTTGTGATTCATTTTGGGGACCCATTTTTAGTACCCATTTTTAATACCCATTTTATAACACATTTTGATGACTCATTATTATGACCTATATTGATGGCTCATTTTGATGATCTATTTTTAGTATTCATTTTTATGACCCATTTTGATGATCTATTTTCAGTATCCATTTTGATGATCCATTTTGATAACCCATTTTGACTACCTATTTTGGTGACCCATTTTGATAACTTCTTTTAAGTACCCACTTTGATGACCCATTTTAAGTATACATTTTGATGACTCAATTTAATGACCTTTTTTTAGTACCCATTTTGATTATCTATTTTTAGTACTCATTTTGATGACCTCTTTTTATGATTTATTTTCATGACCTATTTTCAGTTTTCATTTTAATAATTCATTTTTATGACCCATTTCAAGTATCTATTTTTAATACCCATTTTAATTAAACATTTTTTATTACCTATTTTAAGTATCCATTTTTATGACCCATATTTATGACTCGTTTTTATGACCTCATTTTGATGACTTATTTTAAATACCATTTTAATGACCTATTTTGATGACCCATTTTTATGACCTATCTTTATGATCTATTTTGATGACCCATTTTGAGCACCCATTTTGAGCACCCATTTTGATGAACTATTTTATGACCCATTTTTAGTACCCATTTTGATTACCTATTATTATGACTCATTTTTATGACTCATATTTATAACCCATATTATGACCCATTTGTAAGTGTGTTTAAAATTTTGGATTCACTTTGTGTGTGTTTTGTATCTACTTTGTGTGTTTAGTATTTTTAGTGAAAAATGTTTAAATTTGGTATGTTTGAATAAAATCCTTGTGTTTGAACATATTTGTATTTATTTTCAACTTGTGGTTGAAGTAACATTTTATGTTCAATATTTTTAAATTCGGCATGTGTTCACTCTTATGTGTTTGTACTTTGGTATTTTTGAACTAACTTTGTATGTGTTTAAACTTTACTATTTACTTTGTAGTGTGTATTATTAAAGAAAATGTTTGTGAAATAAACAATTTTTTTGTGAAATATGTTTTAACTTTGATAATCATTTTGTTGTGTTTGTATTTTTGCATGGGTATGCATGTTCAAACTTTCACATTCATTTTTTTTAAGTGTTTGATCTTTAAGATTCACTTTGTGTGTGTTTTGTACATGGACATGTTTGAAATCAAGTATTTACTTTGTGTTTGAAATATTTTCGTGAAACATGTTTAAATATGGAATTATTTCATGTGTGATTAAAAATGTGTTCATTTTTGTTTGTGTGAAAGTAGTTGTACCTTTTAAATTCATTTTATATAAATCATGTTTATGTGTTTGAAAGTTATGCTTCACATTTAATTTGTGTGTTCAGACTTTGACATTCACTTTATGTGGTGTGTGTTTAAGATATCATTGACATTCTCATTATGTGGTGTATATATTTTAAATTTGGCATGTTTGAACAAACTCCATGTGTTGTGTGTCTAAATGTGTGTGTTTGAAAGTTAGTTTTGATACTCACTCACTTTGTGTGGTATGTATTTTGAACTAATTTTGATATTCACTTTATGTGGTGTGTGTTTAACTTTATCATGTTTTATAACTTACTTTGTATGAAGTATGTTTGGAATATAATTTAAAAGTTAATTTCAGCATTTACTTTATGTGGTATTTTTCCTAACTAACTTTGATATTCATTACATGTATGTACATATTGGAAAGAACTTTGACATTCATATTGTGTGGAGAGTATGAAAAAACTTTATGTGGAATGTGTATACTTGAATAAACTGTAATTATGTTCACTATGTGGATGAATACATGTGTGTATGTTTGTACTTTACCATGTTTTATAACTCTAGCATTCACTTCATGTGTGTTTGTATTTTGGCATGTTTAATGTAGTGTTCATTTTATGCGTGGTTGGACTTAGACATGTACATGTGTGTATGTATGTGTGTGTATATATGTATATACATGTGTATATTTGAATATGTGTATACATATACACACATGTACACACACACAAATATATACATATGTGCATATGTACACACACATGCATGCATACATACATATAATACATAGATACATATGTATGTATGTATGTGTACATATGCACATATATACACATATATACATGTGTGTGTGTTTTAGGAAACTTTGTCATTCAATTTATGTGGAATGTATGTTTGTTTTTAGACTTAAAATTCACTTTATGAGCAGTGTGTGTGCATGCAAATGCATTTGTGTTTTTAAACTAATTTGGAATCACTTTGGATTGTGTGTTCAAATAGATTTTCTATTTCCATTGATGTCATATATGTGTGTGTCTTCAATCAAAATTTATCATTCCTTGTATGTGTGAGAGAGTGTTTAATTAAAAAATTTCATTCCTTTTATAGACACTAAAAACTGATCAATGCATGCATCTCCTATTTTTTAACATATTATGCACGAAGTCTTTACTATTAGTCAATCCTATCTCATTTCTTCTTTCTCATTTTTTGTCCTATTGATATCATTTCATCCCCATTTCAATTTTATGATATGAGTATCTCCTAAAACATATCCCATTGATGTAATTTAGTCCCCATTTTGACCCTATCACATCAATTCATCCCAAAACTTATTCTAGTGATATCAATTTGTCCCCATTTTGGTTCTGCGACACCAAATTATCCTAAAACCTATCTTAATGGAATCATTTTCTCTCTATTTTGATCATATGACATTATTTTGACCCTATTTCCTATCTAATGGTGTCATTTTGGTCTCATTCCGTGTCCTTTGACCTACTTTGACCCGATTTACCCATTTTAACCTAATTTTCCTAATTTTCCCAATTCTTCCCATTTTCTTCCCTATTTCACTCAATTTGACTTAAATTGACCAAATTGAGGTCGTTGGACATCAGTTTGACCTATTTTGACTCCTAGGTGTAATTAATTATTTTTAATCCCCCTTTCCTACAAACAATTCTTCTAAAGATAAATAAATAAATTTAATTATTTATTTATTTCCCCCTTTTGCCTATTAATTCAATTGCGGTCATCTAAGAATTAATTATTAAGCATAATTTCTCTATCAAATTAGTTTTTCTAATCACACTTCTAGTAATCTCATTATCACATACCTTGCTTTCATTCGTATTCATGTCTTCCATTAGAGAGAAACATATCTACATTAGAGAAGAAAGGAGAAGCAGTGGAGTTTTATCGAAGGAGGATGAGAACAATGGTTTCATTCATATTTTGATTATTCTTTGTTTCGATAATCTTATTGGTTAGATTAGGATTCATTTGAATGTTATTTAGTTTTCATGGTTAGCTTAGAAACCTCATGCTTTGTTGATCCCTGGTTTCCTAGTAGACATTCTAGTGAACGTGCATCCAAACTGATCATCTTTTGAGTTTCTAATTATGTGCAGGTATCAAAAAGTTGAATTTACATCTTTTGTGTAGTCCAAGACTAGACCCGTGCAGTTGGAGCTCAAACCTACACAATTAGAGCCCATAACTACGCAGTTAGTGTGAATACATGCGTAGTCAAGCATGGTTTATGTGCATTTGACTAGGATTTTTGAGCATTTGACATGTTTCCTACACATCTGATTAGGATACTTAATTTGTGTTGATCATTCTTCACATATAGGATTTTTTGGGATAAGGTGAAGATTACATGCAAAGCTTTCTGTGATTAGATTTTTCACTTGTAGGTTTTGGAAAACTAACATGTCACATGCAGGATTTTTGATTCAATAATGATGTTTGATTATTAAGTTTCTTGACTAATTTGTCTTAAAATCAACTAAAAATTGCACATAGTCTAAATAGGGGCTTTCAATGAATCACAACTCTCATATAGCCTAAATAGGGATTGGATGAATGATCATACAGCTTAATTAGGGCTGAATTTGGAATCAACTTCTTATTTAAGTTTTCTTATGTGATTAGAATGAATCCAAACTAGTCTAATTAGGATCTCAATTCACTTTCAATTCTTTATTATAATTTCACGAAGCTAGATAAAATGAACAACAATAATCACGTAGCTCAATTGGGATCTCAATTTGGAATGAATTATTCATTTCAATTTTGCAAGTTGTTAAAAAGAACCATCACATAGTTGATTTGGGTTTCAATTCACTTTTAAAGTTCCCATTTTATCTTGCAAAGTTGTTAATGAACTCTCATCTAGCTTAGTCAGGAATTCATTCTAGATGTAGGATCCCAACTCTAATTAAAATTTCAAAATATGAGTAAAAATGGTTCTCCTTGGTGAGAACATACCCTGTTTGCTTCAGCCCAATTTAGGCTTCCAAGACGAGCAAAAAGATATCATTTTTTAATTAAACACCCTCGCTTGGAAAACAAAAACAAGTTATGTCAAGTACATGTGAATAATTTCTATCATAGAGGAAGAAGAAGAAAGTGCACAACACCACACAGACGCCCTATGAAGATCACCTGAACAATAATAAGAACAACAACAAGAATGACAACAAAATCAATCTTTTCAACCACCTCCTCCACAACCTAAACAAAATTGAGACTTTTTTTAGTCAATTTCAGTGTTTTGATGTCCAATTTGGGGTTTTGTATCATCAAATTTGGCATATTGACTTGATTTAGTTCTCTCTTTTTGCAGGTGAAACCAAAGTTGCACAATTGAAGTCTCATTTTGTGCAATTGGAGCTTTTGGTTGCATAGTTGAAGCTTCCCACTGCATAATTGAACCCCTTTTCTATGTATTTGGACCTTTATTATATGCATTCGACCCTTTGTTTTATGCAGTTGATAGGTATAACTTGATTATTTATTAGGGTTTTTCAATCAATTTTGCAAGGTTTTAATTTTGTTTAGTTTAGAGGTTTTTTGTGTTACTAATTGCCTATGTAGCACCCTTGGCACTCGTGGGCTGAAGAATGAAACAAACATACTACTAATGAGTTTTGTGTAGGATGTGTGATGAAGATTTATAACCCCAAACAAATTGTGTGTTTTTTTTTCATAGATTAATGAACACATGTTTCATGTGTCTTGTGTACTTGCACTATGAAGGGTGGACCCACAGTTGCACTAAGTATCCTCTGCCCTCACCTTCGAGATCTTGGGTGAAAGTGAAAAGTGTCGGCAACACCCAAAAAAATTTTATTAGTAAAATATCTATGGGGATTTCATCATGTCATAGTGTATTTTAAAATTGAAACACTTTGGTTATTTTATCACCTCATAGTAGTTTTGAGTGGTATTTCTCTTTGGGCCGCTATACAAAAGGCTTTGTCAAAAGGTTCCTTATAGCCGAGGTGCAATATGAATTTAAGTCTTCTAATAAGGGTCGTAAGAGCTTTAAGTAGCTCGCTTCACGAATCCACTTGTTAGCTTTGTTCCTCAAAGAATAATTTAAAACCATTGTTGTATAAGTCCAAAAACCCATACTCACTAATTCAGGGAATGCAGATTGTATCCTGAAGTTAACCCTTCATATACCCTTCATGATGAGGTATAAAATTTCTGAATTAAAAAGGTTTTTGAACCTTTAGGGAAGGAGATTCGGTGTGCTCGTGTTGTGGAGGGGAGCCAAGGTCACTAGATCTCTACATATCCACTTTTTCTAAGGGATTCCTTTATAGCGAAGGGCCTTAGTGAGTAGTATCATTTTTCTAGCCTAAGTTGTACATGTGTTCAAGTGCTTTCAATTGTTGAAACCAATGATGTTAAATTTTGGCTAATTTAGGCCCCTTTTAGTCATTACTCTGATTTTGTTTTAGAGTCGAGAAATCAAACAACCATTTCTATCTGCTATATTTTATGAGTGTTTGTGCTAAACATTTCCAATCAAAACAAAAAAATAAAAGGTTCATACATCAGAACAAAATTTTGCTCCAAAATTCAGATATTGTAAATTCAAAAACTTTGTTCCAAAGTCCAAAACAATGTCAAATATTGCAACTTCAAAACATGGGAAATCTAAAATGCTTCAACCTTCCATAGGTCTCATCTTAGATTAGCTTTGGCATAGTCATATTTATCTTAAGCCTTAGGTTCATTTATCTCAAAATCATCTTAGACCAACTTTTGCATAGTCATCATTATCCTAAGTTTTAGATTCATTTTCACATTATCCCAAAGTCATTTTAGACTAGCTTTTGCATAGTCATCATTATCTTAAGTTGTAGATTCATAACATCTCAAGATAAAATTCACGTAATCATTATCCTCCCTACATCTTAGGTTCATGTTTTGTATTATTTTATAATCATCTTAGATTATCTTTTCATAATCTCCCATTTTCCTAAGTCATGGAGTCATTTAGTATCTTAGTTCGCTTTGTCTCCTAATTAGGACATTTCCTTAGTTTGATAAAAAAATATTTTGCATTCCCTTTAGAACATATCCATTTAAGTTAAATTCTCAATTTAGCTCATCCTCATATCATATTTAGATCATAAAACATATTTTTGAAAATCCCAAAACATCTAGTCTTAGAAACAAATCCTACATCATTATCAAGAAGTCTATACCTTATCAAAATTTTATCCACTATCAATCACTATTATGTCAAAACTTGTAATTAAACAGTTAAATGATAGACGTGACTTTGTCCATATCCATCATTTTGTCCTTTTATCTTCTAAAAGCTCTTGACTTTTTTCCAATTTCTTAGGGTTACACCTTTAGATTTGTAGTCTTAAATAATTTCCAAAAAAATTGTGTGCATTGTCATTTTTTCATCTTCCAAAGTCTCAAAATCCAAAACATAAACATTAGGTGCATCTTCATTTGTTCATTTTTTCCCAAAATCTCAAAAAACTTCAAAAACTTAGGTTGTACCCCTTAGTTGCATTGCATTTCATTCAAAAATCTCAAAAAAGATAAAAATATAGCATAGTCCATAGTGCATGTGCAAGATTAATGATTGAAACAAGATCCCAAGTTTGTAAAAAGCGACAAGATTCAACAAATCAACTTGTGAGTAGTTCAATGGAAGAGATGCAGTTGAGGAGACCTCAATCCAATCCAACACAACAAGGTAACATTGTGCAACCAAGTCTTAATCTAGACATGGGTCCAGTCACAAATCCGCAACCACCACATGAAATGACACAATTAGTGTTAGGTCCAAGTTTTGAATTAGTAAGTCCAAGAGATGACAATATTCCACCAACATCATCAACAAATCTATCACACAACATTGATGTAGGTCAAACAACTCAAGGTTATGTCCAACAAGGATTGTCATCACAAGTAGAACCACTTTTTAACCTAGACTTTGGTTAAATTCAACTTAAATCACCTTTGAATGTAAACATACAATCAAACACATCATCAAACTCGGAATTCTCACGAGAAATCCATTTTTTCATGGCTAATGTTTCTCAAAAACAAATTGGCAAAACTGTAAATGATCCTAGGATTGTTGAACTTTAGATAAATTAATCTTTAAAGATCCCATACGATACTTTAAACATCTTAAAGAGAAATTGGCATCACCTCCCAAATATTAAGCCTTATTAGGTGAATCTACGTCCCAACAAGGTAAACATGAACAAAGACACCTTGTTTCACAACAAGTTCAAACAGACCCTCTCTCACAACAAGAGTAAACAGATCAAATCCTACAACCTATTTTGGAACACGAAACTAGAAAGATAATCTCAAGGAAATAAACTCATAAGAAATTAACTTTACAAATTCCCTCAAAATATTTATTTGAACAATTTGATAACCCTTTGTTTAGTACATTATCATCAATGCACCAAATAGACCCGTATATGGTACCGGTATCACAGGTGACAACGAGAACATTAGTGAGTATGATTCAACCTTGTCAGAATTTTCCAAGATCTAGAGGCAATGGAAAGCACAAATAAGAGAGAACAAAATGTGACAAGAATAAATTGTATTCCTATCAATGATGCAAAATGTGATCAACTGGATCATCAAGATTTTTGTTGTTGTTACATACAATGTAGGATAAGCCTTCTTATAAAGACAAGCCTAAGAGACAAGAGAGCACACAATGATGACATGTGGTGTAATGAGATGCAAGGGTAGGTAGGGGTGGGTAGGTGAAATAGTAAAATATTCCACATGAGGTGGATCACCCACTGAAGGTGGAATTATCACTCCACAATAAGTGGATATGATAGAGTAATAACAAGATCACACCATAAAAAGTGGAAATTCTCCTACATACACACTCCCAATATAGCACATCTCCCTAGGTGTCTCATACACAAACTACTATGATATGCATGTACCTAAGTAAACTTAAGTAAAGTGTAATTATATCCAAGATGAATAAATAATTACACCAACAAACCTCAAACATAAAATTCTCCTCAAGTAGGTCAACAACAAATGGCCCAAGACATGTTCACATTTACCACAAGAATGCCATATATACCACCCCTAAATAAAAACACTCAAACACAATAGAGTGCTTTGCTTTTGCAAGCACCCTTTTCAAGAACAATCACAAATGTCCAAATAGATCAAATGCAAACAAGATCACACAAGTATAAAAAAGCAATAGATCCACAATAAATTGAACACAATACCAACCACAAAAGGCAAAACTAAAGTACTTGATAACTTGCTTGGATGGCAAGGTTATACACAACCAACAATTCAAAAGTAACAAATTTCTACTAAATACGAACAACAAACACATCCAACGATGCAAGCAGAAACTCAATATCAACCACAACAACAACCAATTTATCAACTTGTTGGACTAACACATCAAATGACATAGCAACCAACAGTTCAACCATTTCAATGCACAATCAAACAATATCAACAAGCACCACAACAATACATGCCACAGTACCAACAACAGATGCAACAAGTTGTTCAACCAGGTACGCAACAACAAATGAACACACAATATCAACCAACAGCACAACTACAACAACATCATCTTATGCCATCAATTCAAGTCCAACAACAAGCAACATGATATCAACCCCAAATGCAATATAATGTTCCATATCAACCCCTAGTTCAGACCATAGTGCAATATCAATAGCCACAACAAACAAGTCAGTACCAAGACACTACTGTGGTGCAATATGGAGATCTATACCAAGACATATCTATAGTAAATACCCCATGATCAACAATTCTTGAATATCAAAGGCAATACCCATTTTGGGGGCACAGTGTATCAACAACAAGGTCATCTAGGGACGAATGACAAACCTTTCCCTAAAAAATTTAATGTTCCAAAGTTTGATAAATATAAATGAAAAGGAGACCCCAAGGATCATATCAGTGAATTTTACACATCTTGCATGGAAGTCCATTATGATTACACATATCTTATGTGTCTCTTTCCTCAAAGTCTATCAAGACAACCGATGGACTGGTATGCATGGATATGTGTTAACATAAAGTCATGGAATGAACTACCTGAAAAGTTCATTTTCCACTTCACCTTCAACATTGATAATGAAGTCACCATGACTAACCTATGTACCACTAAACAGAAGATGGGAGAATCCTTCATTACATTCTTACAATAGTGGCATAACTTG
The DNA here is from genome assembly GCF_030272615.1 of Cryptomeria japonica. Lineage (NCBI taxonomy): Eukaryota > Viridiplantae > Streptophyta > Pinopsida > Cupressales > Cupressaceae > Cryptomeria > Cryptomeria japonica. Next base: position 494,978,834 of record NC_081415.1, on the reverse strand, counting down.
GTTAGTCAATGCCCACTCGATATCCCTAAGGAACAACAAGTGAACTTGTTCATTGAAAATCTAGTAGCAGAATTGATGTATGAATTAAAGATCAAAAGTCTCGATACCATTGATAAACTTGTCAAGAAAGGAACAAACATCAAAAAGGATCTTACACAAAAAGCGATTATTAATATCACTAAAGATAATAATAATAATCCTAGCAACTCAAATGATAAAATTAAGTTTTGGTCTTGAAACAAGAACGTCGCCAATAATGCAGTCATGGATGCAAGGAAAATAAGCAATGCACAGACTAAGATCACCCTCAAAGGATCTACACAACCAAACATGCAAAACATATAGCCAAAATCAATAACAAACTCAACCAAATGTATCATTTCAACAACCAACTCAACAGCATAAACACTATAACAAAACCAACAACAAAAACCTCCTCGAACTAGAGACACAACTCCCAAATAGTTTGCATCGTTAAAGGAGTCTTTAGATTTGTGTGTTGAAACAACTACTACAGTCAAATCTTGCTCAGTTGCTAAAAGTTAGAAATGAACTTGCGGCCAAACCAAGGTGGTGAAACGACAATCAATATTGTGAATATCATCAAAGAAAAGGACACATAACTCCTTTCCAGTTAGAACACCCTATACAAGATTTGATTTATCAAGGCATCATTGAGATAGACTCTCCCGCAACATCTTCCAACACAAATCATACTATATTCAAGAGTCCCCTACCTAACCACAGTAAGGGAAAAGCTTGCACTTCTAATTTTGACCCCAAAGGCAATGTAAATTATACCAATACTTCCCAGTACACAATAAATTGTCTATGAGTCTAAAATGATCATCAGTCCACCATAAATGTCAATGATCAAGATTCCCAATGTCCAATAACTACCTGGCAATCCAAAATTATTTACAAGGAGCTCCTCTTAAAGCCTAAGTAACCAGCCAATACAATCTTCTTGATCATTTAGGTAAGATACCCATGTAAATCTCTATTTTTTATTTGTTACGCATAGAGCAGTCCTAGATAAAGCCTTACAAGAAACCACAGTCCCCACCGACATAAATGTTAACAAGTTTTAGGCTATGATAGGTCACATTGCTCCCACATGCCCTGCTACTTTCACTAAGAATTATATCCCTCATGACAAACCCCACCATAATGATCTATTACATTTAGAAGTCTTCGTCCATAATTGCAAGGTCAGATGAGTCTTGTACAATGGTGGGTTAGGACTAAACATTTGTACTTTTAGAGTTGTAATAGGTCTTAGATATTCAAAAAAAGACATAGATACCACCAAGAGAATAACAAGAAAAGCATATGATGATGCTAAAAAGGAATCATTATATTGCCTATTTGAGTTGGTCCTGCCACTAAAAACATATCACTACAAGTCTTGGACTTGGATATTCCTTGCAACATGATTCTAGGTTGTCCTTGGATACATGCCATGAAAGTCTTTTCATCTACCTATCATCAGTGTCTGAAATACCCATACAATAGAACTGAGATCATTGTCCCTAGTGATATAAACCATTTTCAATTTTCTATTAATCTCAAAAGAATTCCTGAACAACAAGTGCCCGTGAACAAGGAGGTGTTGTCATTCAATAACACCTCTCAATATGTGGATCCTTAGACATTTTCCAAATTATCCAAAGGCAAACTCAAGATCTAAGATCAAGGATGTGGAGAGTATACAATTGAACAATCATTCTACATTGGGAAGTTGACTACCTCCCCTAAATCCTATTGAAATACCCATCCTCTATGGAAAGAACCCAAGGTCCTCATTCAATATCAACCTTGTACCACATTCACAAAATGTGAATCTCACAATGAAGTAAAAATTGAAGAGGATGCATCCAACTAGCTTTACAAAGATAAAGAGGATGTGCCACATACATGTACAATTTCTCATTCAAAACTATGGAAAAGGCTTTACCATCATGTAGAAGAAAGGATGCGATAGGCATAGTGGTCTTGGCACAAATAAACAAGGAATCATATCACCTTTCCAGCCAAAAGAATGACATCACACCAAAGGATTAGGATTTAAACCATCACGAATTGGCTCCTCTAACACTAAGTTAACCTTGTGTGAAAAATGGAGTACTTCTAACACTGACAAGACACCTATGGAAAGCCAAAATGAAATGGATTCCGATGAGTGGGAATGGGACTCTTATTCCTCTAGTTCTTATGAACTTGATAAGGTCTTCATTGACCTTGATGACTTACCTCTTGAAGATAAACATGTAAATATTCCTACTCATGTACAAACCTATCCACAAACCTAGATATAAGACTTTTGGGATTCTAGCACCTCATCAGAAGAAAGCAGTATCAACAGTGATCTCACTAATATTCATAGTATGACCATAACCTCTACCACCCAAGATTTGTATAATTTCGATGATACAATGCCCTTAGTATTCCCCAAGCTTATTGATTAGGACGAACATGGATCATCGAGCTTGGACCATTTTGAAAATGATGAAGCTATAGATGAGTTTTTTGAGCTTTGAGAAGGCATACCTTCAGGTGATCACAAGGTAGATTTCACTGTAAACCTAGATGGGTTAGTGCAAGATCAAGGGGGGACAAAAAGTGGTGATGTGAAAAAAATAGCCTTCTTCACTCGCATAAAAAATGCAAAATTCCGTGTTGACTTTTTGCTTGGCCTGGGTGTCAGTACACCTTGGCCTGGTAATTACCTATGCAAATCGAATATCCGATTTTTATTTGTAATTTTAATTTAAAAAATATATTATATGTTACATATTATATAATATATTATATAATATATAATGTAATAATATATTATTATATTATATTATATTATAATATAATAATATATTATATGTTACATATTATAAAATATATTATATAATATATAATGTAATAATATACTATTATATTATATTATATTATAATATAATAATATAATATATAATACGTATTATATAATACAATATTATATTATATATTATAATATATATAATATAAAAATATATTATATAATACAATATAATATTATATATAATATAATATTATATTATATTATATATTATAATATATATAATATAATACAATACGTATTATATAATATAATAATATATTATTATATTATATATTATATATGTTATTTAAAAATAATTTAATTATAAAAATCGGATATCCGGTTTTCTGAGACTTTTATATTTCGACAGTGACAGCCCGTGAGTCATTTTTAACTCACGGACCGCACGATTTCATCAAAATCTGATATCTGGTGTTTTGACAAAAAATTGCTAAAAAATAGATTTAGAGGTAAGAATTTTATCGTTTTGAATCATTTTCATTCATTTTTTGTATTTTTTGTTAATGTTTATTTGATTTTTCATTGAGAACATGGTTTTTTCATGAAAACTAGGGTTTTTTAAATCAAATACCTAATTGTTTAAATTTGTTAACTAAATTTAATTGTTTACATTCAATTAGGTTAAAAATGGGGGATAACAATGAAAACACTGACCAACCACAATTGCAACAACCAAACCCTCATTTGCCAAACCCCCCCTCAATTAAGGATTTGATTGCACAAAATTTGAATGAATTGAGGGGGATTGCAAAAGTATATCGTAGGATCCCTCATCTAAACCCAATGTTTGATCCTCTCACGTCGATCATAAAAAGTATGGAAACCATGACTAAGGAACACAATGTCGCCCTTTTGTGGCGAGATTCTATGAGGGAAAAATATGCAAATGGCTTGTCGTATAAGGATATCAAGGATCTCGAGATATCCAAAGCCGAAATCACCTCATTGTTTGTCAATCCCCATACTGGTCAACCTATAGATCCCAAAAAAACAAAACTTTCTATTAAATGGTGCACAAATGATGGGATTGTGAAAAACTTTTGGGATCGTTGGTGGATGGTTTTCGACAAACCACCCAACAACAATCTTGATATCCCCTTCTATTTCATAAAACAATTGTATGTTGAGTTTGTTTTACATAAACATGTGAACTACTTTGACATCCAACCTTTCCAGGGTGTAGGTTTAGGTATGCCCCAAAATAGACCTGGGGCAGTTAGAGTAGTCTAGGGCCCATATGTCCCCCCTCCTCCTGTTGATCCCCCACCTGCAGTGCAGCATCCTGATATCATTTGTGAGGCGGCTTCACGAACCATATCGGCTATTCACTCTTTGAGTAGCCTTTTGGTTTATCAAGTTGCATCAGTAGCTCAGCCTACTCTTGATGGTAGCAGTGCATCCGGTGGCGTTGACACGTCATCCTCGGCTCCACACATATGTGTGCCCCATAGTTGTGTCATGTGTGGGCACATATGCTTGGGTCCAGTTGGACAACCCGTTGATCCTCCTATGGACAGTGCAGATTATGAGGTGCATGAGATGGATGATGCACCAGATGTTATTACACAGACTGGAAGATACCATGGGGAGTCCTCACATGCTAGAGGCGAGGAGGCACCGTCATCATACATTGATGATGTAGTGGTAAGATTTATATTTTCACAGTTCATGTTATATTTTAATTAAATATTTATAAATTAGATAATATTAACTACTAATTTCTATTTACATGGTCTATTTAATAGTTGATGACCGAGGATGAGTTGAGACAAATTCAGGAGGGCACCTTGTCAGCCATTTCATTTGGCCTTGATAGCTTGACGGTACATATATTATTGCACCTAGTCGTTTGTATTTTATTGTACATACATGCTCATCATTTATATTGGTATTAATTAGATTATGTAGTAACTTGCAAGTATATCTTATTTTACTCTTGTAGGGCACAAGTAGCATGAGTGCGAGGCAGTGTGATTTAGGATCTGGTAGTGCAGTTGGAGACAAGGGAAAGGTAATTGAATGCAAATATGATTGAATGAATAGTTTAAATAACTTATAGTGATTATACATGTCTAGACATAGATTGATAGTTTCATATACTTGTTGTGTATATATACAGAGAATTCTTGGCTTCACATCCTTGATGACTACACCCAGTATACCTGAAGAAGAAGAAGAGATGCCTCGAGTAGATGTGTGTTTATTTTATTTTTTGATTAGTAGATATAATTTGTTATTATCGGTGATAATTATATGCTAACTTGTATCAATGTCATGTTTCTGAACATATGTAGGTTGTGTATGAAAATATTCAAAACATACCTCCTCTACTGAAGACATACATCAAGAGTCCTGCAAAGCTGAAGAGAAAATGTGGAGATGAGGTAAACATGAATAGTTAAATTATAGTTCATTTTTATGTTAACTTTTCGAATGTGAATTATATAATATAACTAATATTAATCGTGGTTTGTTTTTCTTGTGCAAGATCCTTCAGAGCCAAGCAGTGTAGCAAAGAGGATCGATTTTGATGATCCATCAGTAGCTTAGGATGTTATAGATAGTTTTGGGATGCTTACATGTCTAGCTGGCATGTATATTTTGTATATGGACATATATTCACGTCTTTAGACATACATTTTGTTTCAGTTGGCGTTTATGCCATATTTGTGTATGGACATACATTTGTAATCATTTGACATTTTTATATATACAAAAGTTGATATTCGATCATATAAATTGTTGCTCATCTATGCGTGGTGTTATCATGGAAATCTTTAATCTTCATTCCAATAATTAACAATGGTTAATAATGTGTATTTAATCAACAATACAATTCATTTCATTTCATCGTAAGTGTTGTTTTTATAATGAACAATATAATTCATTTAATGAACAATACAATAAAATTCATTTAATGAACAATACAATACAATTCATTCAATGAACAATACAATTCATTTAATGAACAATACAATACAATTCATTTAATGAACAATACTTGATACAATTCATTATTACCCTATGCATGGTCCTATTTTTCCCCCCACTTGGGTTGAACGCTCGGGGTTTTATTAGGGTAGCAAATTTTTTGGTTGGCAAAAAAATTGTTAGTCTCACTCAATCGAATGTTGTCGCGTGGCCGATTTCTCGTTCTTCTCGTCGCAATGATGAACCGTCAGCTCTGACATGTCCAGTTAGGCATTATTACCCTACGCATGCTCCTATTTTTCCACCCCCACTCGATTTAATGCTTGGGGTCATACCCTACCGACGTCGTCCCTTGAGTGCCCTAAGTGCTCAAAATTGTCAAACTTTGATGGGCCCTAACTCGGAATCTGTGGCACCTGCGAATGATCTGTTTGAACCTACGGGGCCACGAGAGGGGTCCCTATAAAAGCCTATCTCGGTTTTTCAATCTTCCCTACGGTTTTATTAGGGCAGCAATTTTTCGGTTGGCAAAAAAATCATCACTCACTCAATCGAATGTTGTCACGTGGCTGATTTCTCGTTGTGCTCGTCGTGATGATGAACCATTGGCTCTGACATGTCTAGTTAGGAATTATTACCCTATGCAGGCTCCTATTCCCCCCCCCCCCCACTTGATCAAACGCTCGGGGTCATACCCTACCGGCGTCGTCGCTTGAGTGCCCTAAGTGCTCAAAATTGTTAAACTTTGACAGGCCCTAACTCAAACTCTATGGCACCTGTGAATGATTCATTTGAACCTACAGAGCCATGAGAGGGGTCCCTACAAAATCCTATCTTGGTTTTCAAGTTTCCCTACGGTTTTATTAGGGCAGCAATTTTTCGGTTGGCAAAAAAATCGTTAGTCTCACTCAATCGAATGTTGTCGCGTGGTTGATTTCTCATTCTGCTCATCACGATGATGAACTGTCAGCTCTGACATGTCCAGTTAGGCATTATTACCCTACACATGCTCCTATTTTTCCCACCCACTCGATCGAACGCTCGGGGTCATACCCTACCAGCGTCGTCCCTTGAGCGCCCTAAGTGCTCAAAATTGTCAAAATTTGACAAGCCCTAACTCAGAATCTGTGGCACCTGTGAATCATCCGTTTGAACCTACGGGGCCACAAGAGGGGTCCCTACAAAATCCTATCTCGGTTTTTCAATTTTCCCTACGGTTTTATTAGGGCAGCAATTTTTTTGTTAGCAAAAAAATCGTCATTCTCACTCAATGGAATGTTGTCGCGTGGCCGATTTCTCGTTCTGCTCGTCGTGATGACGAACTGTCAGCTTCGACATGTCTAGTTAGGAATTATTACCCCACACATGCTCCTATTTTTCCCACCCACTCGATCAAACGCTCAGGGTCATACCCTACCGACGTCGTCCCTTGAGCGCCCTAAGTGCTCAAAATTGTCAAACTTTGACGGGCCCTAACTCAGAATCTGTGGCACCTACGAATGATCTGTTTGAACCTACGAGGCCACGAGAGGGGTCCCTACAAAAGCCTATCTTGGTTTTTCAAGTTGCCCTACGGATTTATTAGGGCAGCAATTTTTCTGTTAGCGAAAAAATCATCAGTCTCACTCAATCAAATGTTGTCGTGTGGCCGATTTCTTGTTCTGCTTGTCACGATGACGAACCGTTGACTCCGAAATGTCTAGTTAGGAATTATTACCCTACGCATTCTCCTATTTTTCCCACCCACTCGATCGAACACTCGGGGTCATACCCTACCAGCGTCGTCCCTTGAGTGCCCTAAGTGCTCAAAATTGTCAAACTTTGACAGGCCCTCACTCAGAATCTACGGCACCTGTGAATGATCCTTTTGAACCTACGGGGCCACAAGAGGGGTCCCGACAAAAGCCTATCTCACTTTTTCAAGTTGCCCTACGGTTTTATTAGGGCAGCAATTTTTCTGTTGGCGAAAAAATCGTCAGTCTCACTCAATGGAATATTGTCGCGTCGCCGATTTCTCGTTCTACTCGTCACGATGATGAACCGTCAACTCTACCATGTCCAGTTAGGCATTATTAACCTACGCATGATCCTATTTTTCCCACCCACTCGATCAAACGCTCGAGGTCATACCCTATCAGCGTCATCCCTTGAGTGCCCGAAGTACTCAAAATTGTCAAACTTTGACGGGCCCTAACTCGGAATCTATGGCACCTGCAAATGATCTGTTTGAACCTAAGGGGCCATGAGAGGGGTCCCTACAAAAGCCTTTCTCAATTTTTCAAGTTGCCCTACGGTTTTATTAGGGCAGCAATTTTTCTGTTGGCAAAAAAATGTCAATCTCACTCAATGGAATGTTGTCGCGTGGCCGATTTCTTGTTTTGCTTGTTGCGATGACAAACCGTCGGCTCTAACATGTCCAGTTAGGCATTATTACCCTATACATGCTTCTATTTTTCCCCCCCACTCGATCGAATTCTTGGGGTCATACCCTACCGGTGTCGTCCCTTGAGTTCCCTAAGTGCTAAAATTATATATAAACAAGCATTACACTGTAGACACATAATGATCATGAATATTTCCATGTATTGTATACACATAATTACCATTACACTTGCATGTGACATCCATGAAGGGATATGCAAACATGATTTTTTTTTCATTATCAATACAACTACACTAATGTACTCATGTACAGATACATGGACATTATCATCAATATAACTAAACCAATTCGCTCATGGACATTGTATATCATCATAACAATGTTTTATCAATTCACATCCATATACAAATACAACATCCCACTTCATTTGCATCAGACATCCTCATGTCCTAAGAGAAAAGCTTACGTACAGCAATGGTTGCATATAAACAGAGTTTACTTTAGTGGCAAATATTCGCCAATGGCAAATTTTTCATGTCGGCCATGTCAGAAATGGTGAATATTTTGTACCATCTGGGGGTGGCCATGTCACCAAAACATTATTAATTTCTGTCAAATTCACGGCCCGATCGCCATATGTTTTATGCAATTAAATATTTCTATGCGATGATTCGCCAATACAATATATGGTGGACACACGGTAAATTTAATTATTTGGCCTACACTCTCCGAGGTTGCCTTAATAGATGACCTTAATTCACCTATAGGCATGTGAATATTTGTTAGCCAGGGGGACCCAATTCGCGTGACATCTTGCCGACGTGTGTCTCCATTCATCCCAACTTTCGCCAGCTATATTGTATCCGCCTATTATTTGGACGACCTATAATCGCCTCGAAAATTACATAAGTCATATTTGGACAACCTATAATCACCTCGAAAATTACATAAGTCATGTTATAGTTACGCAGGATTCGCCAAATATTTGTATACCATAAAAAATTCTCACGGAATTCACCATATAAGGATTGGTATAAATACAAGATCATATCTATCTCAACACAATCTGGTGGGTTCTAGGCTCTGAATTCTTATAATAGCGAAGTTTCAGACCAAGGAAAATCATTGTTGTTGATTGTATTGGCGACTGCTAGTGACCAAAAGCCTAAAGGTGAGCAATCATATTTTTGAAGTGGTATATTATACATTATAGTCTATTATTGCTTCTTCAACAAATTGATATTTTTTTGGCAGCCTTTATTTCATTGGAGATGTCGAACAGGAAGAGGGGTAGGAAACCTGAATGTGGGGAAGGCCAGGAGAGGCCAACAAAAAGCAAAACGTTGTCTTCGTACTTTGGCATTGGAAAAGATTGTGGTACTAGTGAAAATCAGGAAGGTACATCATCACAAGTACAAGTACAAAATTTTCCACCTGCACTACATGTTGAAGACGACAGCGAACCTGATATCTCAGATCAGGATGATCTTGAAGAAGATTATTTGGTAGGTACCCAAGTTAGCCGGAATAATATAATTGACTTGGGTGATAATGCCATTGATGATAATGCACGGTAGGGGAAAAGAAAAGCCATATCAAAAAAGGGTGAACCACAATCAAAAAAGGATCGGGAGTGGGATATGTTAGTGAGGAATTTTCAAATTAATTGGGCATCAAAGTATCCATTCATTGAACCAGTGGAGAATCCAATTGAAGGCGAGCCTCCAATAGAATGTAGGTGTACGATTTGCACTTGGAAACATAAGAAGGAAAGTAGGTTGCAGCTAAAATTTGACACCATAGAAAAGCATATGGGTAAAGTTTATGAAAAACAAATGATAGACAAGGTTGAAAAATCAGTGATAAGATGGAAAACAAAGGATGAATGTAAGCATGTGAGGAATGCCAAAGAGTATTATTTTCATGAGAAATTACAGATGAAGCTTGCTGAAGTTAAAGGTTCTATTGAAGTTGTTTTTAGAAAAGTAATGCAAATAGAACAACTGGGAAAATTTGTTCAGTTAAGCGTTGTTTTTCATATTTTGAGCAGAGGGCGTGCTATGACAGATTTCCCATCAATTAGTGGTTTATTACACTTTTTGAAAGTTCCTAACTATTTTAATAGATGTTGGTTAGTAAACAGTGGATGGGAATGGGCAAGTTGTCTTGCTGAAGGTTAAAAAAGAAGATGTACAGGAAAAAATAAGAGAGTCAAACTTCATTGCATTTTCTTTAGATGAAGTTACAGCAATAGACAATACTTCATGGGTATGCATGCATGTTTATACTGTAGAGAATCATACCCGCCAACCTCATCTACTATCTGTTGCTAAAATGAAGTAGAGTGCGACAACGGAAAATTTATTTCAACTAGTAAAGAGAAGTTTAATTGAATATGGAGGTATGGATGACATGACGATAGCCAAAAAATTGGTTAGTGTTGGAGCAGATGGAGCTTCAGTAATGCAAGGTCATAGGAACGATCTTTGTACAAAGATTGAAACTTCATTTGCACCGTACATTACTGCAATTCACTGCATGGCTCACAGAATGAATCTAGCTTTTGGAATTGTGAGCAAGTTTGCTTCGGTTAAAAAATTGAAATTTTAATCAGAGAGCTCTACTCACACTTATGTCAAAGTCCCAAGCGATTTATGGAATTTCAACACTTTGTTGATGGATTAACTGATGGGAATAAGCTTCTCAAGGATAATGATACCAGATGGATCTCTTTGGATGGTCCAGCGCATCGAGTGTTTTCAGAATATCCATCCTTGATTGGACTATTTCACACAACTCGTGACGAATCAGATCAACCAAAATTTCCTGAACTTCTTGGCAGGTCAAGTAATTTAGAGACACTCTTAACTTTAGCAGCTCTTCTGCCCATGCTAGAGGAAATGAGGAATATTATGAAGGCTGCCCAAAAGAGAGCTTTGTATATTGCAGAATATGCTACGCTGCGTAAGATGACATGCATGACCCTCGACAATCTCTATCGAAATCAACCAACACTATCGGATGAAAAATTTCTTAAGTGGCGGACACTCACAGATTTGAACAATCTTGATAACTTTTTAAAAACAGTGCAAAAGGGGAGGTATGTGCCAATGTATGGGGAGTTGAGATACCAATGCACTTCTATGCCACAGTCGACCCCGAGGAACTAGAAAAGTGCCCCAGGAAGAAACTAGAAAGGAGGATTTCGACAAGATTGTTGAGACTGTAACTACTTCTGTGAAGAAAATTGCATATGATATTTCCTCACAAATTAGAAGAAAATTCCTTCTTGACAACCTACTCAAAGCCATGTCTATTGTGTTTCCTCATTATTGGAGCCTCAACAATGCATCTGATTTTCAAAGTAAGCTACTGACTTTGGTAAAATAATTTTTCATATCCAGAGAATTTAATGGAGTAACTATAAATGGATTATTAGATGAAACTCATCTTCGAGAGAAATCATCTTGTTTTGGATACACTATGAAAGAACAATATGCCAAAATAGAGAACCCCCGTGAAGAGGGATCAGTAACAAGGCTTTGGAAATATATAGCTGAGAATGCATCTTTGCGTGATTCAATGCCAGAATATGTGAAGCTTGCTGATTTATGTCTTACCATGATATTGGGTTCAGTGGAAGATGAGAGAGTTTTCAGTGCTTTGGGGTTCCTAAAATCAAAGCTAAGAAACAAACTAGACAAAAATTTGGAAAATTGCTTGAGGCTCTATACATCTAGGTATGATGTCCACACTTTTCCTTATGATAGGGCACTGCAAATCTGGAGGTCCAAATGTGAAAGAAGAGGTTTGGGCAACACTTCAAACCAAAGTGCCAGTGGGACTACTGGACGTACTAGTAGCATTGAGATGCAGTTTGGCGAAGATATGCAGACTCAAAGTGAAGAAACCACAGGCGAGAATCAAGAAAGCACTGAATTTGATGAGGATGAATGGAAACTGTAAGAGATTGGTATTTATTAATCTTACTATTGTATCTTATTAATCAGAATTTAATATTGATTTGTAATTGTATTTTTCAACTTTCTATTTCCATATTTAAAATAGCATAAAAAAAAAAAAATCCATAATGTGTTTATCGATATAGAGATGTTTATTGTTTATTTATACATGTTTGAGTCTCAAATCTATGTGATACATTTTAGAACCATATGATACAATTTATTTAATAGTAATACACATGTCGAGAACTTCAAAATATAGCCATATGATACAATTCATTCAATAGTAATACACCAATCTGTGTGATTCTCCATGCCAATTGCAAAAGTGAATACAAAGTTTAAGACCTTTGCAAAATTACAATTGACCCTGAATTCCCTTTTATAGAAACAAGGGAGCAACAACAGTTTTAGGTTGAATTGCAAGTTTGCAACATGTGAACACTGAACATCAAAATCACAAACTCGGCACATATTTATATGGCCATCACAGGTCGTATTAGCAATTTAACATCTGCTACATGTTTGATGTCTCTTGTTCAAAAAATAGAGTTCAAAATTAAATATTAATTCACGCCATGACAAATTAAACATAGATAATAGCAGTGCCTAAAACCTACTAATCAGAAATACATAAATACATAAATGTTAAAGCAAGGGAGAATTTGAGAATACAAATTTACTGGCTGAACTTTTTCACTATGCATCATAGATTCATAAGCTGGATTAGCAAAATAGCAATAGCAAGTGTTGTTTTTTCCTATTCATAAAATAGATTCATAGGCTGGATTAGCAAAATAGCAAACAAAAAAACATAAAAGCTTGAAATTAAGAATAAAAGAAGAAAATTGTGCAATACATACTATGATTCTTAAGAATTTTGTGCCAGTTTTTGTAGGGTGCTCCACTCTTCATCTGATGGAAGGTCAATATTCTGTAAACTATGGAAAGTCAACTCCAACTTCGTCAACATTCCATATTTAGAAGATTTACTTAACATCACTGTTTCATCCAATACCGAATTTAGAGTTGTAAATGGTTGGATGAATTCCAGAAAGCTTTTGGGAGTTGTGTCCTTTGGAAGCAAGTCTAAATCAGACTTCATTTTTATCTCCATTTTTTTTTTGTAAGCTTCTTCTCCAATGAATTTATTTGATGTGTCAATAGGCTAAGGCAAACCAAGTTTAATCAAATTATTTTTCTTTTCTTGCAGCTTCACTATCTTTTTTCCACAACTATTCATAACTTCAAATGTTTCCCTTAGCTTCTGGCATGTTTGAATGATAGATGATGTCTTAACTGTGGCATCAATGCAGCTCTTAATTCCTTTGGATGCCAAGTAGCTGTCACTGGAACTGTAGACTACTTTCAGAATCTTTTTTGCCATTTCCTCTTTTGAATAAACATGTGTGCTCTTCTCATAGTGCCCTTTGATTTTTAAAAAAATTTGTCTCATACTTTCAGTCAATTGAAACCATTCACACAACTTCTCACTCCTCTGCATTATTTGCCGCCAAATGTTTTTTTGTATATACTTTGTTATATTTTTCATATTATCTTTCAATCTATCCTCCAAAGTTTTTATTTTATCATTTGCATTGTGCAGGTCTTCTTTCATTTGTGCACATTTTTTTCTTTCTTCCTCTACTTCCTCTTGCAAATGTTTTTCTTTTTCCTTCCCATGATCCAATAGGTCCTATAATTTTCTCATTTCGGGGGCAGCAGACTCGTAACTTTTGTATAATTTTCGAAAACTGGCTTTTTCCTCAACAATTTTTTTATTGCTTTTAGCTAGTTTTTCTATCAGGTCCTTCAATTCTGCATCCTTCTCCTGCTCTGCAATTTCTACTGCAAAGCCCGAATTTTTTATCCTTTTCTGTAAATCATTGCACTTGCTATCTACTACTTTCCTCCTTGATTTTTCGTTTTCCAAGTCTACCTGTAACTTTTCTATTTGTTTCTCCAGTTTATTTTTTTTTCTCTCCACCTTTAGCAGTGAAGTGTAGACCACTTCGTTAGTCCTTTTTGACACACTAATTTTGTCCACATTATGTACTTTGCAAAAATCCATTTGGAGGGTGCTAACTTGAAATTGAGAGGGATCTATCTGACTATGTGGTGGATTTTCATCTTTAGATGGGCCCGGGGGCATAACAACCATGAACTCCATCATATCTTTCTGTGGGTCATATGTTGGAAATACCATGTTCCTTGTAGGTTGTTCGTTTACAACTTCAAACACAGAATTCCTATGATATGCTTTCTTTTTTTCTTTATTTGCTTTTGTTGTGTGTTCATATTTTTCATAGTAATCACAAAATTGAAAATTTGGGCTTGCTGAAGCAATTGAATGTTTGAAAGGTGACATAGGAATACCATAGGCTCCAGTTCCACTTATTCTTGTGGTTTTAACTAATGCTTGACCAGGATTACCAACAATAGTTCTTGATGCTGTCGCACTCCCACTGACACTTTCATGTGTAGTTTTCATAGTCTTTTGAGGTGTGTGATCTGAAGCTGCAAATGATTGATTTGTAGTGTTAGCGGCACTTGATATAGGATTCTCAATAGTATGAGATTGAGTATCTACCTCTAGTGGCCTCTTGCGAGAGATATTTTTTTGTTGCCCTTGTCCAACACCAAGACAACTAGTATCAGTAGTAGTACCAATGCCAACCCCACCAATCACATCGGCACTTGAATTAACAATAATAGGAATACTACCCCCAGATTCCCCACCAGTGGTAGTGGCACTTGATTCACCACCAATGGGAATACCATGATGTGGTGGTGGTTGTGGATTTGAACCTGAAACAAATGTAGGTGGACCCTGAGGGTAATGAGTAGTACCTATCTGTGATGAATCTGAAGAATCAACTCTAATGACTAGCTTATAAGGACCTTTTGATTTTGACTGTGATGGAAGTTGTACCTAAAGTGGATACCAAATGCCCTCTCCTCTGGGACCTAGACCACCACCTTCAAAACCCATTTTTTCCACAAGCTTTGCCCCTTTGCTATATTTTTCTTTCATGGACTCACTGACTCCACCTAATATTGTCAGGACTGTAGTAGTTGTTGGAGGGGGCTCAACGACAACCTCATGCTCATCATCATCACCTTCAATCCTGCCATGCTCCATATCCCACAATTTGCTAAACTCTGCATCCTCGTCGATGCTCTCAAATTCTATACTTGTCTTTGGTTCACCAAGATTCCTCCTCATAGTGCAAAATCATTTATTTTGGTTTGAGTGAAATAATTCTCTTTACATTCGTGCAGAATTGTTTTGGGAATAGATTTGTTAGATGGATTAGTAGATTTTAGGTAGAAATTGTAGGACCTCCTATTTTGGATGCCCTGGCCCTGCTCTGTTGTCCTCTCTATCTGCATTTGCAATGCCATAATTTGTGATGAAATTTCTTCTGTTGAAATGTTTTTGTCAGCTGCAATTTTCTCCATCTCTTTTTTAACCTCATCCCAGGAGTCCATGTTTCTAATCTTTTCTAGCAATGGTTTACTTTCATGTTGACATAACGCTAAAGAGTTCCCATTTTTCTTAAGCCTTGCTTGAACTACACCAATTGGATCATACTGCCAGATACCCTCATCACCAAAGTTAAAAACTGTCAAAAAATCATGTGCCACATTGAATGCTTTTCTCTCAAATGTGAACCCTCAACATGAGAAAGGAAAGGAAGGAAATATGCTCTTCTTTTGCTGACCATGGAAGTGCCTATCTGTGCTCTCCAATTGTCATACATACTCTAATGCAAATACCCTGTCTTTCACATGTATTGGAAGTTTGTATGGTTTTACTGTCGATCCGTAAAACCTTAACACAATGAATTCTTCCATGAAGAACCAGTCAGCCAATTCTATTTGACTTCCGAGTTGAATG
This sequence comes from Cryptomeria japonica, assembly GCF_030272615.1. Lineage (NCBI taxonomy): Eukaryota > Viridiplantae > Streptophyta > Pinopsida > Cupressales > Cupressaceae > Cryptomeria > Cryptomeria japonica. The sequence continues at coordinate 494,962,782 of NC_081415.1, read as the reverse complement.
CAATCTCTACAAGACACAGGCAACCTAGGCATTGGAGTTTTTGTAATTTCATTATACATTGGTGCCAAAAAGAAGTCTACAAAATGGTTGTAGTTCTTTCTGTTATCATGCATCCTTATCTTTGGGGTCCAATCATATATTGGACACTCTGTTCTCTTCCCAGTTTTCTCATCAATCTTATAGCTCACAATTTAAATCTTGTTTGTCTCGAATATTGCACGATACTTGGATAGGAGGAGATAGCAGAAGTAGGATGAGAACCTAAATGTCTTACATGAACCTTTTTTGATCATCAGTAATTGTTTTTGCATGGATTTTACAATGTGCTCAATAAAATTATATCTTACTGGTTGACCTGCACAATGGATATTATAAATCATTTCAAGAAGGCTTGCACCCACTTCCCTATCATTTTCCAATCCTAGGCAAAACGATAGCAAGGAAATAGTATCCCCAACCCATGGAACAAAAATGTTAGAATCATAAGGAGTCTTATGATTCTGATCCAACACAATACCAGTACCAATCTTTATTAGAGCTTTGATAAATGAATCTCTGTGACTTGGATCGAGACTCTCATAATTCCCTACCAGCTTTTCAAGGTCAATTTGGATGTTTGAGTTTTGGGCTTCAAATCCTAGGTTCAACAAATGAGCAAATTATCCCTCATTTATGGATAGAATTTCCTCTTCTGTATTTTTATTGACAATTGCTTTTTTAATGTTCATCATAATTTTTAGCGAAGACCATGACAAAATCAGGGCAAGGGAATACTTCAGGTAACACCATGCTTCCCAATCCAACATCCCATGATACGATTTTATTTGTTTTTTGTTTTAACATTGGGTTGAAAACAGTAAATTTTGCCCTGGATGCATCTGTCACCTTACTAGACAATGTATATCTAATATCTATGATATGCTTTTCACCATGGATAGTAGGGTCATAAATATCATGGTATTCATCAGTGAAACCTGGTGTTTTAACCAATTCGGTTAGGTGCATTTTTTTTTTCACTTGGCTTCTTGTTGAACTACTGCTTCCCGTTTTCCACATTACTATTATTGTTAATAATTTAAAATAATGCTAGATAAAAACCTGAAAATGCTAACCCTCAAATTGGACTACGAGATTACCAAAAGCAAAAAAGGCGGGATGTAGGTGTTCTAGATTTTACCCAGAAATTGGAATTTCTAGTTCACTAGATTGGCGCAAACAATCTCTATTGCAACTTGCATTCCTCAATCTAGTAGTTGTTTCTGAATCTCCCTCACTTTACAGGTTTGTCCAAGAAATGAAAGACGATTATGATTTACGAGTCTCTTATTTTGAAAACTCAGAAAAGTAGAAAAGTAAAACCTAAAGGGCAAAATATCTAGAATCATGTTGTAATTTTATTAATTACTATTAATAACTATTCGATGCCAAAGGAAAAAACATTCATTACTTTACTATAAAGTATGAGGACATTAAGAATCATGTTGTAATTTTATTAATTATTATTAATAACTATTCGATGTCGAAGGAAAAAACATTCACTACTTCAATATAAATTCTGAGGATATTAAATGTAATGTGTTCAATTTCGGGCGAAGTTCTCCCAAATATGTTCAGTTCCCACATTCGGGCCGAAATTCACCCTAAGTTGTTGATCTTTGCTCATCCAACGGACTAGGGACCAAGGTACTTGTTGTGACTTTACAGGTCTGTTTTTTAAGTCTGTTTAATAATTTTAAACTTCCACCCGAAAAAGTGCTTTATAGAGTTACTTTTATTTAATTAAATTTAAAACGTTTCAATTCTAGGGGAAGTTCTCCCAAATGTGTTCACTTCCCACATTCGGGCCAAAATCCACCCTAAGTCATTGATCTTTTCTCATCCAACGGATGAGGGACCAAGGTACCTGTTGTGACTTTACGGGTCTGTTTTTTAAGTTTGTTTAATAATTTTAAACTTCCACCCGAAAAAAGTGCTTTAATGACTTAATTATATTTAATTAAATTTAAAACGTTTCAATTCCGAGCGAAGTTCTCCCAAATGTGTTCACTTCCCACATTCGGGCTGAATTCCACCCTAACCCATTGATCTTTGCTCATCCAACGGACGATGGTACCTGTTGTCAGTTGTCGTGGGTCCCATGACTTCTGCCAGTTTTCAAGCACGTCACCATACTCATGTCACTTTTCCGGGTAAAGTTCTCAGAAATCTATTCACTTCCCACATTCACCTCGAAATCCACCCTAAGTCGTTGATCTTTGTTCATCTGACAGTCGATGGTACCTGTTTTAAGATGTAGTGGGTCCCACGACTTCTACCATTTTTTTGGCACGTCACCATAATCGTGTCACTTTTCGGGTTTGATTTGTAGTCTATTTAATCATTTTAAACCTCCATCCGAAAAATAATTAAATATAATTTAGTCTATAGACTTAATTACATTTAATTACATTTAAAATGTCCAATTCTGGGTGAAGTTCTTAGAAAGGTGTTCACTTCCCACATTCCGGCCGAAATCCACTCTAGTTGTTGATCTTTGTTCATCCAACGATTGATGGTACTTGTTTTAAGATGTAGTGGGTCCCACGACTTCTACCATTTTTCTGGCACGTCACCATACTTGTGTCACTTTTCCGGTTTGACTTTTAGTCTATTTAATCATTTTAAACCTCCACCCAAAAAAAAGCTTTATAGACTTAATTATATTTAATTATATTTAAAATGTCCAATTCCAGGTGAAGTTCTCAGAAAGGTGTTCACTTCCCACATTCGGGCCGAAATCCACCCTAGTCGTTGATCTTTGTTCATCCAACAGTTGATGGTACCTGTTTTAAGATGAAGTGGGTCCCACGACTTCTACCATTTTTCTGGCACATCACCATACTCGTGTTACTTTTCGGGTCTATTTTTTAAGTCTATTTAATCATTTTAAAATTCCACCCAAAAAAGAGATTTATAGTCTATAGACTATAGACTTAATTCTATTTAATTAAATTTAAAATGTTCAATTCTGGGCAATAGTTTGAGATAACTATTAAATATAATGTTAATATTATTTGTAATTAAAGATGTGCAATAGTTTGAGATAACTATTAAATATAATGTTAATATTATTTGTAAAAATTTGAAATTCAAAAATAGTATAAAACATGAAACTTAGTTTCTAGAATAAAACAAATAACTAAATAATAATATAAATTTTGATATACAATTTGAAAGGTAAAAGTTTAATATTAAAAAGAAAACATTCAATATTAAATCTAAAATATTAATTTAAAGTTTAACAAAATTCTTTGAAAATATGTTTACGATATATAATTTTCAAAAATAGTTTAAAAATATATATAAAAGTTCAACATAAATTTAGTGTATTAATTTAAAAAAATGTGCAACTGCAGTCCTCAACCTGTTAAGGCGAGAAAATTTGGAAAGTACAAAGGGGTAGCGATTAATTGTTGCAGAAGGAGTTGCCTGCGGCATGTCGCACGAACGGAGGAAGGGGAGGATGGTAGGAAATCTTTTTCCTGATCTCATGGCACTAATGTCTTATCGTGAACATTCATTACCCGGCCTATAAGACGGAGGCAGATTTTTTTACCTTTTGATCTGTGTACCACTTTTTGCTTTGAAGCAGCTGTAGAACAAATTTGTAGTTCATAGAATCGTACCTTCTGTAAGACATTTTTTGCAGGAAGTGATTTTGAAATTGCAGGTGACAATGGAGGCCAATTTCACACTTCAAACAGACAAGAAGTTGGTGCCCTTTTTGGGCAAAGTATCTGATAAATGAATGCAAGGACTGTTCAAGTTTAAGGAGGAGAAGTTGTGGGCGGCAGCTCGACTGATGCTTGCAGAGGAGATGGCACGTATCAGTCACTGGTATCGAACTAACATGGAGGTTTACTCTCTGATTATGGCGTGGGCTTGTGAATTCGAACCAGAGGTGGAAAAGGTAAAACTCACATTAGTCAAATTGATTGATGGGGAGTTTTTGATTAACCTGGATTCAATCTTGGAGTGGGTGGTGTCGGGAGTTGGCATTCGTATTAAGGAAGGGGACGACCGAGGAATTTCTTCCTTTTATTCGTGGCCCATAGGATGAAATCAAATACCAGTGTCGTGAATGAGCCCAAGTGGGGTGGGAAGCAATGAAACTCTTTGTGAAATTAACGAGGGTGGATGAAGTCCTGAAGGCTTTGCATGTGGTGGCAAGGATGGAGGTTGGTAGGGCATTAAGAGATAGGGCTGAAGAAGGAAGGGCCATACAGCTACTGCCAAGCTTGGAGGGCGACCTCGGCTTCGGGTGCCAAAACTGCATTCCAAAAAGGGAAATCCAAAGCATCGACCTCCGATGAGGGAAGAGACTGGGAGGAAGTGACCCAAGGGATGGTGAGACTGAGTGAGCGGCCTTTCGACAATGAACTAGTTTTTTGTTTGCTTGCTATAAGCTATGGGCAAATTTTGTATCTTGAAACTTTCGAATTACTAGAATGAAAAAACCTTTATTGATAAACTTTTGTATCTTGATACTTTTGAAATTTTGTATTTTGAATGACTATATAGTATATATTATTATATTCAACCATAATCAATGTACAAATAATTAATGGAACGAATTGAATTTTTTTTTATAGCATTACATAAAAAAGATCACGGTATTAAATTTATTTCCATTGTTTAACAAATAATTGAAATAACGTAGCTCATATACAAAAAGCATTTGAAAGAAATTAATTAATAAAAATGAAATAGAATTATAGAAAGCATTTTTATATCCATAAGACTGTAAGAGGCAAACTGAAACAAAGTGGAATTTGAAAAATTATCATTAATATTTATGCTTTTGAAATTTACAATTTTTTCATCAGAGACTTGAGTCCCCCAAAAACTTAAAAGCCAAAATGAGTGAGCCACTGGCACTCAGCCTGTTAGGGTTCAAGGACATAGGAAAAAAAAACTACAGGGGGGCGAGGCTAGGGCAAAGGTAGTGGAATTGTTTACAATTTTTCCCTAAGAAAATAGCCCTCCTTCCATGTAGAATTCTTCAGACAGCATAAGCTGAGAGAATTCTTCAAGCCACATGTAGTTTGGAAAGTCGTCCAGGAGGAACCATTTCCGGAGGAAGTCCCTACCAATCCGCGCCCATTTTCTGTGAAGCGTCAACTACTCAGCATTCAGGTTTAGGAGAAAGAGTTGTCTGGCCACTTGCAGTGTTTGGTCAGGGAGGAGAAGCTTGGATAAATCACTCGCCCAAGGGATCGCCACCCCTACTTCTGCAAGAATGACAAGAGTAATGTCATCTTCGATGAAGTCTTCCTTAAAAACCTTCCTCAACAGCATCAGCATATCCACCTTGTCTCCTCCCAAGTCCAGAAGAGACGCTAAGAAGCGGGATGTAAGGTCTGTGTTAACATGGTACCTATTTTTCTTTCGCAGAAATTCTCTGCCCAACACCATCCGCACAGCCTCATTGACGAACGACCCAACCTCCTTCCAGACTAATTGCAGGGTTGGATCTCTAATGAAGCCTAGAAAGGCCCTCTGGTCCTCTACAGAAATGCTTCTCAAGCGGAAGGGAGTGTCCATCTTGAGAAAACAGATTAACAAATTAAATAACCTGAGCAGTGAGCCTATAAACCTAAAATACCGTGAGGTCTGATGATTTATCTACCAAATGGCAAAGGCTAATTGAAGATGAAAGAAGAAGAGATCGTATATAAATTGTTGAAGCTCTTGATTGTAATAATTATTTCTTTAACAGTATTAACTGCTATAAAAAAATTTAATTCTTTCGTATCTCTGCAAATCTTTCCCATAAATGCATGAGTGTGCGAAATTGGAAACAGCTATGAACCAATACCAAATTGGCAAGTATCACATTGGAAGTCGTGGGGATAGAGTGGATTGTCGTAAGTGAATAGATATATATTAAATGAATGAAATTATCAATCATGATTCGTGATATTTGATACGTATCTATTGAATCCAATTCCATTCCGGGCACTTTCTGGTGAGCTATGTTCTCTTTAGAAAATTGGGCCAAAATAAAACTTCAGCCATTGATCTACGATCATCGAACGGTTTAAAATCATTGATAGATTTTAGGTATGTGTCACCCTTTATGTGTCAAAGAGGCCACGCTTATTGATACATCGTGCAGAGTCCGGACTCAATGTATTAGTGGTGTGATGTACTGATGTGATGTGATGTGCCTTGTCTATTAATGACAATGAATTTATGAAATTGCCAATGAATTATATATTGTATCATAAATAACAAAATATTTGCCAAAAAAAATTAAATAATTTTCAAGCGGTGGATAAAAATCGCCAATACATTTAAATAATTTTCAAGCGGTGGATAAAAAACGCCAATACATTTAAATAATTTTTCCTTCGGAGTAAAATTTTTCGCTCATACAATTATATATTTGTTCCTTTTAACAATAATTATTCGCCTCCCACAATAAATATTTTCCCCATAGAACAAGGTATTATTCGCCAGAAATTTATGGCATTTTCGTACCCTAGAAAAAAATCGCCAATACAAAATAATTTTTTCCTCATTTTAAAAAAAAAATTCGCCATCAATATGAAAATTCCCCCCCAAAAATAATGTTTGATTCGCCAAGATTTTACACAGTTGCCCGGGGGTGGGTTTCTTAAAGTTATCCCTGCATATAAATGAAGACCAAAATAAGTAACCTTTTAATGCGAAATGAATGTGCTACAAGAAACAAATTATAACACTTAATACAAATTCGTTTGGCGAATTATAAATAGATCATTTCAAACATTTTTAAGATGCAGAAGATTGTATAATTACGAAACTTACCAGTTTCTCTACAAAGTATACAAGCATAACTTTGAAGAAAGATGCATGTTGATTAAAGCCCTTCTCACTGCATTTCTCTGCATGGTTGAAGACGATGGTAGATATGGTCATTTCTAAATAGCAATACATTCACTTGACTTAATGTTTATTCACAAAATTTTATCTCATTAATGCACAAAAGAATATGTACCATCACCAAGAGAGGGTCTTGTCAACGGCGAATGATCTAGCATGAACCTGTATATCATCAAAAATCATAATGTGATGTACTATTGTATATCATCAAAAAAGACCTGCATGAGCATAAAGGTTTTGCGATAATTATATCATCAAAAATTGTCAGATAGTGTTCTTTAATAACAAAAATTGTAAAGCCCATCAAATGCATGATAATAAGTCGTGTTGCAAAAATACGTCCCTTCCAATTACATCGTGTACCCGCTATGTGCATGCAAAAACCGTGTTTCCAAAAAAAAATGTTCATCAATAGACCTCCATTTTCAACACATCCTTAATATACACGTAACAAACTTGATCATTAAGGTTTAATGATCATTGTTTTAAATAAATGCATGATAAAAAAAATAAGGCACCATTAAAGACCTACTACTCAAGTGTGCTTGAAGGGTCATCTCTTTGTTTAAGAGTATCCAGTATTGCTTCATGATCAGTAGTAGTCACTCTCCATAGCTCTTTGGTCTTCAGTTTTGCTTGATGCTTCATCAACTTGACATTTGTAGCTATAATAAGGTGTGAATACATTATAATGGTTTTGTGTCTCTCATAGTCTTCAAATCCAGGTATGCCATTCTTTCTAATCATGTATGTTCGCAACCAAGTTCCCACAACAACAACTAAACCTGTAGGATATGTGAACCCGTCATCATCTGTCACTGGTTGTGTTAGCTTTTGTTTTCCCTGTACACATCGTGCCAACCAATATTCTGATCTCTCTTCATTCCCTTGCAATGCAACAACTGCAAAAACATGTCCTATCTGTACAAGATCTGATAGACGGACATACTCAAGTGAACTTTCCATGTCATTGTTTGACAAGGATATTGTTGGAGATAAAGGAGTTAGATAGTGGGGAACCCACGTATCAACCCACTCACTTGACTCACACTGATCCCAATCGCATCAAACAGAACTTTGACAAAAACAAGCCAACGCTCGTGTCCAAATGGTCCATGTACTTGCATCTGAGCTGAGAAATGAATGCATCTTTGAAGAATCTTTAAATGTTTGATAATCCAATCTATCTCCCACTGTTCTCTCCTCAACCAACCAAAATAATCTGCTCACTATTGAATCAAGAGTACCTCCATGTGACAATGATGAACTACACCAATCAACAATAGAACGTGCATCAGAGAAATTTGCACCTAAAATCCTCAGTTGCTCCTTAACTAGAGCTCTCTTCAAACATGCACCTGCTCCATCATGCTCTCCCTTCCCATGCCCTACCTCAAAAAAACACCAAATATGAGGTATACACCTCTCCACATGCATTCTACTCAACCAATAAAACATACGGGCATTCTTGAATTGACCCGTACAATTATCTGACCATATTATATGTCGATCAATTGCAATATCTTTCTCATGCAAGAACTCAAAAAAATTCTCAAAAGAATGTTGCACATACTCGGAGGAGTGTGATCTATCATCACTCATATAAAAATGATAGTCCTTGATTATCTTCCTATCCTCTTCTATACTCTGAGGAGGATGTCTATATGTAATGTGAACAAAAATAGCAATCTGGACTGAATTGTAGTACTGAGACTATACCTCATTATGTGGTTGCAATGTATAGTTCTCTGCAAAATCAATCACCGATACAATAGTGCCAATCAAGAAAGAGTTCTTACACATCCTGAACTGTTGATCCAACCATTAAGACCTATGGGTGTGCCTTGCATACTTGTAGAAAATATTTTTCTTAAAATCCAAAATAAAATCAGCAATACTCACTTATCTTGAGACTAATTCGCATCTAGAACCTTCACCTCCACTCTTCAAAGTATATTTCATTGTCTCGTATCTTTTTTTCTCAACATAATTATTTCCAAACTCATGTTCACTGCCCTCATGAAAACATGAAACAAAATTTGACAACCCACCACATTTCGAGCACTTCTCATTCAAACAATCATTTCTATAGAAATAGCAGCCATCATCTCTAGGGCATAAAAATAGATCTTACAAGTCTCTTGATGATCTCAGAAATAGCATTGCACCACACTCCTGCAACATCTCATTAGTATGCATCGTAGAATGAATATGACATAAAAGTTCATGGTACATTGAAAACTCCACATGGTACTTGCAACAATAGGTATTACAAATCTTAAGAGGAACACAATAAAATGGTTTCAAAGATTCAAAGGCCCTTTGTGATATTTGCAAAGTTGGACGTAATTCACAAAAAAATTGTACAACATTGTTTGGCTTGATTTCAAGAAATGTTTGGGATGCGATGTGCGGTCTCGATTGTCGATTCTTAATTTCAAAACATCCTTTACATTGGGTGGCATTCTAGAATTAGAGTGCCAAAATTGTTCAATCTCTTCCTTCACATTGTCAGTCAACTTTCTATCAACACGTGGAAGCCTCCCACCAAATGCCCATGTATCTTGTTGAAGTAGATTGTCAAGTCTTTGTCTTCGTGCAAGTGCTCTATCCAAAGTTTAATGGTTTATGTTAAAATCAACACAAGTTTGTCTCATTTGAGGAGCCTTCCTCAATTGATGGCTTACTAGGGAGGTTGTTATCACTCTTCAAGCGGCTCTCTTATCTCTTTCTTTGGTATTCTTTCCAATAGAATTGAGAGCGTCAAATAGATTTTTTGCAATAATAGAATTTCTCTCCATCTTCTTGTTCATACGAATCTTCAATTTGTTTAGCAATGGTCTCATCTTTATCATCTTTAGCAATTGAACAAAGAGTTGGCATTGCTTGGTCAATGTCTTATTGCTAAAATTTTGGTTGAAAATTTGTTTAGCCCACAACCGAACGGTTCTTGTTGACCTCTTGCCTTCAAGATTTGCAATAATGTTCTCATCGATATTAAATAACCATTTTGGGGTTATTGAAGGTCTTGGATTTGGAATTTGTCTTTCATCCATGAGAGGGTCTTCATTTCTAAAGTAATTAGGTGTTACATATGGTTCACTTGGTTGAGCAATTCCACCTTCAATGTTAAAGTTTTCCACATTTTCACCTCCTATGTCAAAATTTTCCACATGTTGAGCATTTTCATTATCACTTTCAACATTTTCAAAATTTTCAATATTTTCACTTTCAAAATATACATTTTCATTTTCAATAACTTGTGGCATATTTTCAAATTCAATTTCCTCCTTAGTTGAAGTAACATTAGCAATATTTAACATACCTTGTCTTCTCCTCCTATGACATTCTCTATCTCTTTCTCTATACACTTCAATTTGGTCATTTGAAAGTTTTCTTTTGCGTTTAGACTTCCGACGACTACTACTCCCCATTTCCCTCCACACATATTCTCCTCCGTGATTGACAATGTAAGTTTTCACTTTAAGAATCTCCCAAAAGCACAACTTTGTCTCTAGCTATCTGAAAACCGGTGATCCTCGACAGAAAATAGAATATGCAGACTATGGGCCATTGGAATCTACAAAATGGCCCACAAACCCTTTTTTTCTTTTTTTTTTTTGTACTAAAATCAGATATCCGATTTTAGTACAAAAATTTGTGCTCCCCAAAATTTTTCCCATTGCCACCATTTATTTAGTAAACCACCACATGATAGAAATCCAATATCTGATTAAATTGGATATCGGATTTTATTATCATATTTTAAAGAGAGAGAGAGAGAGAGAGAGAGAGAGAGAGAGAGAGAGAGAGAGAGAAGGGGAGAGAGAGAGAGAGAGAGAAGGGGAGAGAGAGAGAGAGGGAGAGAGAGAGAGGAGAGGAGAGGGAGGGAGAGAGAGAGAGAGAGAAGGAGAGGGAGAGAGGGAGAGAGAGAGAGGGACACTATATGACCCCTAACGACACCATAGGACCCCTTAAAACACCAAATCATGTTGTTAGGGGTCATATGGTGTCCTAGGGGGTCGTAGGACACAATATGACCCCTTAGGACACAATATGACCCAAAGCGACCCAATATGGTGTCATTAGGGGTCATATGGTGTCCTAAGAGGTCATAAGGGTTCATGGGACACCATATGACCCCTTAGGACACCATATGACCCCTAACGACACGATTTGGTGTCTTAAGGGGTCCTATGGTGTCATTAGGGGTCATATGGTGTCCATAGGGATCATATGGTGTCTTGGGACACCATAGAACCCCTTAAGACACCAAATTGTGTCGTTAGGGGTCATATGGTGTCCTAAGGGGTCGTAAAACACAATATGACCCCTAACGACATGATTTGGTGTCTTAAGGGGTCCTATGGTGTCATTAGGGGTTATATGGTGTCTATAGGAGTCATATGGTGTCTTGGGACACCATAGGACCCCTTAAGACACCAAATTGTGTCGTTAGGGGTAATATGGTGTCCCATGAACCCCTATGGACACCATATGACCCCTAACGACACCATAGAACCCCTTAAGACAACAAATCATGTCATTAGGGGTCATATGGTGTCCTAAGGGGTTGTAGGACACAATATGACCCAAAGCAACCCAATATGGTGTCATTAGGGATCATATGGTGTCCTAAGAGGTCATAAGGGTTCATGGGACATCATTTGACCCCTTAAGACACCATATGACCCCTAACGACATGATTTGGTGTCTTAAGGGGTCCTATGGTGTTTTCAGGTGTCCTATGGTGTCCATAGGGGTCATATGACCCCTAATGACACCATATGACCCCTAATGACACCATATTGGATCGCTTTGGGTCATATTGTGTCCTAAGGGGTCATATTATGTCCTACAACCCCTTAAGACACCATATAACCCCTAATGACACAATTTGGTGTCCTAAAAGGTCCTATGGTGTCCTAAGACACCATATGACCCCTATGGATACCATATGACCCCTAACGACACCATAGGACCCATTAAGACACCAAATCATGTCATTAGGGGTCATATGGTGTCCTAAGGGGTCGTAGGCCATAATATAACCCCTTAGGACACAATATGACTCAAAGCGACCCAATATGGTGTCATTAGGGGTCATATGGTGTCCCCAGACATCATATGACCCCTATGGACACCATATGACCCCTAACGACACCATAGGACCCCTTAAGACACCAAATCATGTTGTTAGGGGTCATATGGTGTCCTAAGGGTTCATATGGTGTCCCATGAACCCCTATGACCTCTTAGGACACCATATGAGCCCTAATGACACCATATTGGGTCTCTTTGGGTCATATTGTGTCCTACGACCCCTTAAGACACCATATGACCCCCAACGACATGATTTGGTGTCTTAAGAGGTCCTATGGTGTCATTAGGGGTCATATGGTGTCCATAGGGGTCATATGGTGTCTTGGGACACCATAGGACCCCTTAAGACACCAAATTGTGTCTTTAGGGTTCATATGGTGTCCTAAGGGGTCGTAAGACACAATATGACCCCTAACGACATGATTTGGTGTCGTTAGGGGTCATATGGTGTCCATAGGGGTCATATGGTGTCTTAGGACACCATAGGACCCCTTAGGACACAATATGACCCAAAGCAACCCAATATGGTGTCATAAGGGGTCATATGGTGTCCTAAGAAGTCATAAGGGTTCATGGGACACCATATGACCCCTTAGGACACCATATGACCCCTAACGACATGATTTGGTGTATTAAGGGGTCCTATGGTGTCCATAGGGGTCATATGGTGTCTTGGGACACCATATGACCCATTATGACACCATATTGGGTCGCTTTGGGTCATATGGTGTCGTAAGGGGTCATATGGTGTCCTACGACCCCTTAGGACACTATATGACCCCTTAAGACACCATATTTGGTTGTTATGGGTCATATTGTGTCATATGACCCCTTTAAGATATCATATGACCCCTTAGGACACCATTAAACCCCTAATGACACCATATTGGGTCGCTTTGGGTCATATGGTGTCTTACGACCCCTTAGGACAACATATGACCCATAACACACAATTTGTTCTCTTAAGGGGTCATATGGTGTCCTAGGACACCATATGACACCTATGGACACCATATGACCCCTAATGACACCATATGGTGTCATAAGGGGTTGTATGTTGTCCTTAGGGGTCATATGGTGTCCCATGAACCCTTATGACCCCTTAGGATGCCATACGACCCGTTATGACACCATATTGGGTCGCTTTGGGTCCTATGGTGTCTTAATCTCTCTCTCTCCCCCTCTCCCCTAATCTCTCTCTCCCCTAATCTCTCTCTCTCTCCCCTAATATCTCTCTCCCTCTCCTTATCTCTCTCTCTCTCCCCTAATCTCTCTCTATCCCTCTCCCCTAATCTCTCTCTCTCTCTCTCTCTCTCTCTCTCTCTCTCTCTCTCTCTCTCTCTCTCTCTCTCTCTCTCTCTCACCATCTCTCTCCCTCTGTCTCTTTGTCTATGTCTCTCTCTCTCCCCTAATCTCTCCACTAATCTCTCTCTATCCCTCTCCCCTACTCTCTCTCCCCTACTCTCTCTCTCTCTACCTTCTCTCCCCTCCCTCCTTCCCTCTCTCTCCATCTCTCTCTCTCACTTCCCCCTCCCCATCTCTCTCTCTCTCTCTCTCTCTCTCTCTCTCTCTCTCTCTCTCTCTCTCTCTCTCTCTCTCTCTCTCTCTCTCTCTCCCCTAATCTCTCTCTATCCCTCCCTCCTCCCTCCCTCTATCTCTCTCTCTCCCCCCACTCCCCCCTCTCCCTCTCCCTCTCCCTAATATCATATACTGATTTATTTATAAATTAATATATTAATATATTAATAAACAAATCTAGTTAGAGAATTTACTAATAAAAATCGGATATCCAATTTTTGCTGTCAAATTTTCAAATTTCAAATTTTGGCTCAGGAATGCTTTGGTATTTGGCTTGGAAGTGACAAGCCTGGAAAGTCAACTCAAAAAACGTGTTTTTCAGTATTCCTTGATTTTCCAGACTTTACACTGGTGGCTGACGACTTTTTTTGTAGCCAAAATTGATAAAACGAAAATTGTTTTTTAAGGACGTTCCCAGCTTTCCAACAATATAAGGCTTGTCTTATTTCGACTTTAATAAATTATTATTATTTATTTTCTAATTGAATTCTAACAATAGTCCTGATTGAAAAACACTCATAACTTTCAAACGGTATAACATTTTTTGAATCCGAAACATGCATCACATTCTATGCTTCATCTACTATCACAAAAAAATTTTAAAAAAAAATTCATAAGGTTTTGACCAAGTTAAGGTGGTCAAACGTAGGAGTTTCTGAATTTCTGAAAAGTTGTAGTAAAAAATTCATAAATAATTATTCACTTTATAAAAAATTTAAAAAAAATATGTGTCACATTCGGACATGAGTCTAATACTTATATTATAAATATTATAATTTGATTGTGATTAGGGTGGTCAAACATACATGTACTTCTTATTTTTTTCCTGAAATTTTAGTACCACTACATTGAAATTTGAAATTTTCATCAAATTGGATTTTTTTTTTACAAAAAACAACTAGTAGCTTAGAAACTACATTCGGTTTTCTATATATTCTCTTCTTACATATTTTAAAAATAATGTTCACAACTGATTCAAATTTTCATGTCATGTTGCATCACTCTGATTTTCTAAAATTTCATTGCCACTTAAGGGCTTGTTTTGGCACACCATGATCTTGCACATACCCAGATACCTTAGTATATTTTGGGGATTCAACTTCATCTTCTAGTCGCAAAATAATAATAATTTATGCGAGAATGGTTTGATACACATTGCTTTCCAATTGTAATTTGATGTTATGAAGTCGATATCACTATTATCTCTGATTTGATAGTTAGGTGTATGTAAAATGATTCTGATCAATATAAATATACACTAGGTGTAATGCAATCAATATTATGTGTAGATGGATTATATCTTCTTTTCCTTGATATGTCTGGTGACGTTTATGCAAGGATGATCTTTGATCTCCAACTCTGATATATTTGATGTAACAATTAGAATATGGTGTAAGTTATCATTTCAATCTGCAGAATAGAATAGAGATTCCTTCTCTTTCTAAAGTGTTATTGTGTAATGTATGCTTTGGATCTCCTTCCTTACATTATATTGACAATTATATGCAAGTTGTGTTTGCATTGGGCAATGGTCTTATGCAATGTCTTAGTGTTGGCTGATTGTTATATTTTGTGATTCCCTATTCCACATCTTGATTTCTTCCATGGATTTATAGTGCAAGTTTCGATCAGATTGTGTCTAATATTATTTCCTTTATAATTTTCCTATGATTTCCTCCTCCTTGACCAATGAAGGTTGACCTTAATATACCTCTACCCCTCAATGGAATGGTTGCCTGAGAGGGGTCACATCTCTTCCAATATCAATCGCACCTCCTTGACAAATCACACCTTTTAGATATTTATTTTCCTTTCCAAAACGTATTTATTTGATGTTTACTTATGTCTAAATTAATCCCATTTTAATCAACGTAGCTATTGCTAACAACATATCATTGTTCTATCAAGTTGCAATGATACTTATTATCAAATCATTGCTTATATATGGATCCAATGCTAAGTCCATCACATTATATTGATTCGATCTTTGTCTTGTGGTTATTGCCTTCAATCTGCAATCGATATCATTCCACATTCCTACGATGTGTAAGGTCCCATACGTGGCTCATCCTGTATCATTGTAGGTGTGATAGAATCGTCTTTTGTTTTTCTTTGATGATGACTCTCCCATGAAAGACTTAACATCTCACAATGATTTCATCATTTATAATCTTTAGAATATTGATGATGAGTAGCAATGGTATCAAGAGTTCTTTGATATCATGCTTGTTCTATTTAATAATAAGTTTAACTCTTAATTAAAACTTATTTAATCGCATATCGTCTATTATTGGCTTTAGGTCTTGAGTGGGGACATTATAGTCTGCCCCTCTTGAATTTGCTTGTCCTCGAGCAATTCAAGACTCACTCCACCTTCTTGTTCTTGGATGAACTCACACAATACCTTGCAATGTCTTTGTTTAGGATTTGCCTTCATTGAGTCCCGAGACACAATTTTAATTTAAAGTGATAATTAAAATATATTAATAACCAATAATTTTGTCCAACTAGGGAGGGACTTGCTTCTTTGAGCCATTATCCAACTTGAGATAGACTGGCTTCCTTGAGCCATCTCTATCTAACTAGAGAGGGAGTGGCTTCTTTGAGTCATTGTCCAACTTGAGAGAAACTGGCTTCTTTGAGCCATCTTTGTTCAACTTGGGAGGGGCTGGCTTCTTTGGCCATTTCCCAACTTGAGATGGACTGGATTCCTTGAGCCATTTTGTCCATTTGAGGGAGACTGGCTTCCTTGAGTTAGTTTACCTAATCTTGAGAGGAACTGCCTTCTTTGTGCTATAATTCCTCTACATTTCCTAATGCTTGAGAGGAATTGCCTTCTTCGTGTCATAATTCCTCTACATTCCTTTATGCTTAGAGGGAATGGGGACTTCCCTAGAGCCATT
Source organism: Cryptomeria japonica (assembly GCF_030272615.1). NCBI lineage: Eukaryota > Viridiplantae > Streptophyta > Pinopsida > Cupressales > Cupressaceae > Cryptomeria > Cryptomeria japonica. Next base: position 494,946,292 of record NC_081415.1, on the reverse strand, counting down.
TATATATGGATCTGTTGTTAAGTCCATCACATTATATGGATTCGATCTTTGTCTTCTGGTTATTTCCAATCGATATCATTCCACATTCCTATGATGTTGTAAAGTCCCATACCTTAACTACCAACCTATCAAATAACCAACATTGGCCATTCATTCGCAAGCCTCTAGATATGTTATCATCGGTGACACCTTTTACCATTGCTCTTTTGACCAAACCTCGTTCAAGTGTTTTGATATGGAAGAAGCACAAACTACTTTACATGAGGTTCATGATGGTATTTGTGGAGTTCATTTCAATGGTTTAAGTCTTGCAAAGAAACTAACCCGAGCTAGATACTATTGGCCTACGATGGAGCAAGAGGCCCACACCTTTGCAATGAAATGTTGGAGATATCAAATTAATGGTGACCTAATTCATGCACCAACACAAGAACTCTAATCTATTATATCTCCATGGCCATTTTCTAAATGGGGACTCGACCTCATAGGAAAGATCCACCCTACCTCTATCAATGGCCATAAATTCATAATCACAACTACAGAGTATTTCACAAAATGGATTGAAGCCATTCCCATGACCTACATTATCGGCACAAAAATTCCAAATTCAACCTAAATTACATCATATGTCGATATGGAGTCCCTTTGGCCATTGTTACTTATAATGGTCGTCCATTTAAAAATTAAGATGTTTGGGAACTTTGTGAGAATTTTCATATCCAGTGTCACTTTTCCACTCCTTACTACCCACAGAGTAATGGCCAAGCTAAGGCATCAAACAAAACCATCATCAAAATACTGAAAAAGATTGTCAATGATATTGGTCATGACTGGCATCTACAACTCAATCCTACTTTATGGGCATATTGTACTAGCATATGCACTCCTATAGGTGCAACCCCCTATTCCCTAGTCTATGTTGTTGAGGCCATAATTCCACTTGAGGTTGAGATCCCATCATTGAGAGTCTCCTTGTGACACATCATTGGTGAAGAAGATATAGGGTATCCAGATTGCATGAGTTATACATGTTAGACGAGTGACGCTAGACTACCCTAGTCCATCTACAAGCATATCAGAATTGGCTTTGAACGAATTATAACAAGAAAGTGGAGGGTAGAAACTTTGATTTTAGAGACCTGGTCCTTAGGATGATTCCAAAGAATTGGCAAGTAAGGGAGAAGCCTAGAAAATTTGAGCCCAATTGGCTAGGCCCATATGTAGTTACTGCAACCTATAGATCTGGAGCATATCAGCTCGCAACACTGAAGGAAGAACCACTGTTCGATCTTGTCAATACAATGTAGCTTAAAAAGTATTATACTTGAATAAATGTGAGAAAAAAAGATCAAAAAATTATATCGATAGTTCCCAATACAAAATAAATTGTCTCTAAGTGTCAAATGATCATGAGTCCACCATAAATGTCAATGATCAAGATTCCCAATGTGCAATAACTACCTGGCGATCCAAATTTATTTACAAGGAGCTCCTCCTAAAGCTTAAGTAACCAGCCAATACAATTTTCTTGATCATTTAGGTAAGATACCCATGTAAATCTCTATTTTTTATTTGTTACGCATAGAGCAGTCCTAGATAAAGCCTTACAGGAAACAACAGTCCCCACCGACATAAATGTTAACAAGTTTTAGGCTATGATAGGTCACATTGCTCCCACACGCCCTGCTACTTTCACCAAGAATTATATCCCTCATGAAAAAACCCCACCATAATGATCTACTACATTTAGAAGTCTTCGTCCATAATTGCAAGGTCAGATGAGTCTTGAACAATGGTGGATTAGGACTAAACATTTGTACTTTCAGAGTTGTAATAGGTCTTAGATATTCAAAAAAAGACATGGATACCGCCAAGAGAATAACAAGAAAAGCATATGATGATGCTAAAAAGGAATCATTATATTGCCTTTTCGAGTTGGTCCTGCCCCTGAAAACATATCACTACAAGTCTTGGACTTGGCTCTTCCTTGCAACATGATTCTAGGTTGTCCTTGGATACATGCCATGAAAGTAGTTTCATCTACCTATCATCAGTGTTGGAAATACCCATACAATAGAACTGAGATCATTTTTTCCTAGTGATATAAACCATTTTCAATTTTGTATTAATTTCAAAGGAACTCCTGAACAACAAGTGCCCATGAACAAGGAGGCGTTGTCATCGAGTAACACCTCTCAATGTGTGGATCCTTAGACATTGTCCAAATTATCCAAAGCCAAACTCAAGATCTAAGATCAAGGATGTGAAGAGTATACAATTGAACAAGCATTCCACATTGGGAAGTTGCCTACCTCCCCTAATTCCTATTGAAATACCCATCCTCTATGGAAAGAACCCAAGGTCCTCATTCAATATCAACCTCGTACCACATTCACAAAATGTGAATCTCACAATGAAGTAAAAATTGAAGAGGATGTATCCAACTGGCCTTACAAAGATAAAGAGGATGTGCCACATACATGTACAATTTCTCATTCAAAACTATGGAAAAGGCTTTACCATCATGTAGAAGAAAGGATACGATAGGCATAGTGGTCTTGGCACAAATAAACAAGGAATCATATCACCTTTCCAGCCAAAAGAATGACATCACACCAAAGGATTAGGATTTAAACCATTACGAATTGGCTCCTCTAATACTAAGTTAACCTTGTGTGAAAAAGGGAGTACTTCTAACACTGACAAGACACATATGGAAAGCCAAAATGAAACGGATTCCAATTAGTGGGAATGAGACTCTTATTCCTCTAGTTCTTATGAGCATGATAAGGTCTACATTGACCTTGATGACTTGCCTCTTGAAGATAAACATGTAAATATTCCTACTCATGTACAAACCTATCCACAAACCTAGATATAAGACTTTTGGGATTCTAGCACCTCATCAGAAGAAAGCAGTATCGACAGTGATCCCACTAATATTCATATTATGACCATAACCTCTACCACCCAAGATTTGTATAATTTCGATGATACAATGCCCTTAGTATTCCCCAAGCTTATTGATTAGGACCAACAGGGATCATCGAGCTTAGACCATTTTGAAAATGATGAAGCTATAGATGAGTTTTTTGAGCTTTCATAAATAATTATTTACTTTATAAAAAATTTAAAAAAAATATGTTTCACATCTGGACATGAATCTAATACTTATATTATAAATATTATAAAAAAATATTATGATTTGATTGTGATTAGGGTGGTTAGACATACGTGTACTTCTTTTTTTTTTCCTGAAATTTTAGTACCACTACATTGCAATTTGAAATTTTCATCAAATAGGATTTTTTTTTTCCAGAAAACAACTAGTAGCTTAGAAACTACATTCAATTTTCTATATACTCTCTTCTTACATATTTTTTAAAAAATGTTCACAACCTATTCAAATTTTCATGTCAAGTTGCATCACTCTGATTTTCTAAAATTTCATTGCCACTTAAGGGCTTGTTTTGGCACACCATGGTCCTACACATACCCAGATACCTTAGTATATTTTGGGGATTCAACTTTGTCTTCTTGTCGCAAAATAAAAAATGAAAACAATGAAAAAATAGTAAAAAATAGGTCTCTCGGTGAAAACTACAGTTACCTTTAGACGATGAATAAGACGTATCCGAAGGTGAAAACCTCTCTAAGGTGCCTAAGGATGGAAGACTGGACACACCCCTAATAGGTCATGAAATATCTACTCTATTGGTAGAGATAACACAAGAAATTAATCTTGGTACACCTGATAACCCCAAGATCATCCATTTTGTAAATTCCTTGTCAAAGAAAGAGAAAGTAGGCTTTGTCAAATTCTTCCTAGAGAAACAAGTGAATTTTGCATGGTCATATGTAGATATGCTAGGGCTTGATTCAGAATCGGTCCTTCATCACTTATCGTTGTAGTTAGTTATCAAACCAGTTAAACAAAAGATGAGAAAGATACATCCCCATATTGCATTACTAGTCAAATCCGAACTTAAGAAATTGCTTGATATGGGTTTCATTAGACCCATTGATTATGCAAAGTGGATTTCCAACTTAATTCCAACCAGCAAGCCCACTGGGGGCATTAGAATATGTATTGATTTTAGAGACCTAAACAAATCATGTCCAAAAGATGATTTCCCTTTAACAAACATTGACATAATAGTGAACATGACAACAAGATATGAAATGTTGTCATTAATGGATGGATTCTTTGGCTACAACCAAATCAGAATAACTCTTGAGGATCAACATAAAACAACTTTCGCATGTTCTTGGGGAACCTATTATTGGATTGTGATGCCCTTCAGCCTTAAAATTGTTGGAGCAACCTATCAAAGAACGATGACAACCATCTTCCATGATTTCATGCACACATTAATGGAAGATTATGTAGATGGCCTATTATGTAAATCAGTCATAAGAGATAGTCATCTAGGTATCTTGGGCAAGATATTTGATAGAATGGAAGGGTTCAAACTTCATTTAAACCCTAAGAAATGTGTTTTTGGGGTCACATCAAGAAAAATCCTAAGATACATTGTTTCTCACTGTGGCATAAAGTAGACCCAACAAAGGTAAAGGATATAATGGAAATGCCTTTGCCTTCAACTTTAACACAACTAAGAAGTCTTCAGGGTAAGTTGCAGTCTACTCAGAGATTCATAGCACAATTAGTTGGTAAACATCATGGAGTAACTTTCAAATGGAATGATTAGTGCCAGCAAGTATTTCAACAGTTAAAAGACTATCTATTATCTCCACCGGTCTCGATGCCTCTGATTGAAGGCAAGCCATTCATCTTGTACATATCAGCAACAACAACAACATTAGCCGATTTTTTATCGGTTATGAATTAAATTACTCCAATATTGAGCATGTGCACGAGGGCTTCATTGGGTAGGCAATATTATATCTCGTGCATTCATATTGGGGGATTTGATATACCAAAAAATGAGCTCAATATATTGCATATCTTGTGAAAATAGAGGGGTTTTAATTTGGGCTATGAAAAAATGCAATATCTGGTGAAAATAGGGAGATTTTTAATCTGGGTTGTGTATAGGGAGAGGGTGACAAAAAAGGAGTTTAGGGCAATATTTTTTGAAAATAGAGGGATTCTTTAGTATGCCATTAAAATGCATGTGATATAACTCAAGCTCACTAAATGAAGCCCTCGTGAGCATGCATGCCTAGCAGTCGTCTTCACTATGCAAAAGCTTAGACATTACTTGTTAAATCACAAGAGATTGCTTGTATCAAATATAGATCCATTGAAATACCTACTCAATAGAGAAACACTCATAGGATGCTTAGCAAAATGGGTAACGATCTTGAGTGAATTTTATATTAAGTATGCAGACAGGAAATCAATAGCAAATCAACTCGCAATTGTTATTTGACTTTCCAGATGAGTCGATATTTAATATTATATCCCATGTCGAGTGGTAGCTCTTCTTAGATTGTAATGTCCCCTTAAGTTATGACTTATGAAATAGGAACATTTAACTTATAAGAATCAATTACAAGAGGCTTACAAGAGACTTCATACTTGTAAATAATGATAATTATGCAAGAATGGTTTGATACACATTGCTTTCCACTTGTAATCTGATGTTAAGGAATCAATATCACTATTATCTCTGATTTGACAGTTAGGTGTATGTAAAATGATTTTGATCAATATAAATATACACTAGGTGTAATGCAATCAGTCTTATGTGTAGATGGATTATATCTTCTTTTCCTTGATATGTTCGGTGATGTATATGCAAGGATAATCTTTGATCTGCAACTCTAATATATCTGATGTAACAATGAGAATATGGTGTAAGTTAGTCATTTCAATCTGCAGAATAGAATAGAGAATCCTGCTCTTTCTAATGTATTACTGTGTAATGTATGCTTTGGATTTCCTTCCTTAGATTATATTGACAACTATGTGCAAGTTGTGTTTGCATTGGGCAACGATCTTATGCAATGTCTTGGTGTTGGTTGATTGTTATATTTTGTGATTCCCTATTCCACATCCTGATTTCTTCCATTGATTTAGTCATTTTAATATTATTTCCTTTATAATTTTCCTATGATTTCCTCCTCCTTGACCAATGAGGGATGACCTTAATATACATCTACCCCTCAATGGAATGGTTGCCTGAGAGGGTTCACATCTCTTCCAATATCAATCACACCTCCTTGACAAATATTTCCTTTGCAACTAAAATAAACTTTACCTTTAAACAAATCACACCTTTTAGATATTTCTTTTCCTTTCCAATTCATATTTATTTGATGTTTACTTATGTCTAAATTAATCCCATTTTAATCAACGTAACTATTGCTAACAACATATCGTTGTTCTATCAAGTTGCAATGATGCTTATTATCAAATTCTTGCTTATATATGGATCCAATGCTAAGTCCATCACATTATATGGATTCGATCTTTGTCTTGTGGTTATTGCCTTCAATCTGCAATCGATATAACTGATTAAGGATGTCTATTGTCTTAATATTATTATTTTGTCATTGATGTCAAGAAATTAATTTTCTAATTCAGTATGATGTTGCCATATCTTAAGAAGTATGATTTGATGAGTATAAAGATGTTGGTAAGAGACACAAAAAGAATGTGATGAATAAGGGGAGGAATAAGTTATTCAATGGGCAACTATTACCGAGTTAGACAATGTTGAGATCATGATGTTTAGATTGTGTTGATATCCTACATATGTTGTTGATTGTAAGGTTAATACTATACTATGTTACCGAGCAAAGAACCTAGTCGATAAACCCTAAGGAACCTAGTTGGTAAACCCTAAGGTTATCACTATCGGTTAATGAAGGCAGAATGTCTAACAAGTGAAGTTTAGTATTTACCGAGTTGCAACCGAGTAATAACAAAATGCATTGAATGAATAAAAGCATTATTTAATGAAGGAAGCTGATGAGCTGGAATTGATTAAATGATTGGTATGTCATGAATGAAGTTTGTTAAAGAATCTATGGTAAAGGAAAATCGGTAGGAAGATCTACAACTCAGATTGAACCGCAATACCCTAGCACAAGTTCCAAGAAATGTATGCAAGTTCCAAGACGAGGTAAAATGTTTTCAGATCAAAGGATACATTGAACCTGGTCAAGTTTGAAGATCTGATGGCTGTGATTGATCATGGGATATGTTATCAAGGAGATTAAGCAGTTGGCGAATTGTTTATAAATAAGGAATTGTTGATAAACAATGTATGCAGGCAAGTGTATGCATAGGGATGCTACATAGTGATTACCGAGCATAGAAGCTTGAAGACCTATTTGAATAACAGAGTATAGAGCCTAGCAGATGGATAAGATAAGTCCTATTGTATTGAGCAAATAAGAATCTGCTTAAGCATTTTAGATGTGAAGTTGCAGATAGATTTTTATTACTGTTATTTTATAAAGTGACAGAAAATCTCTTAACCGAGTGGACTTAACAGTCTTATTTGTAAAACCCTCTAGCAAGGTGACATTCTGATTGAGTGTTTGAAATCCTTTAACAAGGTCACTTCTAACAAGGTGAAGATCCTAACAGATCTGAGGGAAATCCCTTAACCAAGTCACATCTAGCAATGTGTTTGTAATCTTTAACAGGATTTTCTTTTACCCGAACATACTCTAGAAGAGTATATTTCTTAGTGGGTCTGAAATCCCACAGTGGTTTTTCCCTATTTGGGTTTCCATGTTAAATTTGGTGTTATGAGTTTTATGATGTTTATATGCTTTTGAGTTTGCATGTTTAGCAGTTTTGGTATATTACTGAAGTATATGTTACCGAGGTTGAATCTATTGTTTTTATGAAAGATTAAGGTTGTATGATTCACCCCCCCCCCTCTCTTCTTATTAGCTTGACATCTCTACTTAACATTAAGTACCAGAACTATCAATTGGTATCAGAGCTTTGGACTCCGGAAGGAAAAGTTTAAAGGTACTTGAGGAAAAGATCCAAAAATGTATAAGAGGGATGCACCGAAGCTGAACAAGTCAAGTTTCTCTACATGGCAGAAAAGGATGAAGCTGCACCTATCAGGAGTTGGAGAATATGTTGTATATTATCTGGAGAATGATTTCATTACACCGAGCACCTATCCATTGACAATGGAAGAGATAAAGGCAAAGCAAGAACATATCCAAGCAATGATTGAAATAACATCTGCATTGACCGACTCAGAGTTTAATGATCTAGAAGGCTGCAATGATGCAAAGGCAATGTGGGACAAGCTCATATCTATGTATGGTGGAGATGAACATGTTCAAAGAGAAAAAGTGGATAGTCTAAGAGGACAACTTGAATCTATGAGGATGAATGAAGGTGAGAACATAACCCAATACAGTACAAGACTAAAGCAGATTGTCAATCAAATCAAAGGAGCAGGTGGAACTATTGAAGAAAAGGATATAACAAGTTGTTAAGAACCCTTCTACCAGCTTATGCAATCCGAGTCTTTGCAATCAATGAATTAATGTATGTACCCAATATGCTAGTTTCTTTAGATGCTACTATTGGTAAGCTACATGCATTTGAGTTAAGTAACTTAGATAACAGTGGGTCATCGGTAAATAAAATTGAATCTGCATTTAGTTCTTTTCATATTGGTGAATCTGATGATTACAATGATAGAATGAGTAAGTACACTAAAGGGGATCACAGTGGAGCAAGTGAAAGATTTTGCAAGAACATGGAGGAAGTACACAAACTGTATGAGGAAATTAGAAAGCAAGAAGAATTTGAAGCACTATTACCCAGAAGGTAAGTATAAAGGAAAACTACCTTCGAAATATTTCAATTGTGATACGATAGGACATATGGCTTCTAACTGTCCTGACAAAGATTCTATCGAAAAGAGAGATTACCGAGATGACAGACAGAAAGATAATCATTACAGAGGACACGGAGACTTCATTAGAAGAGATAGAAAGTCATGCTTAATAGCTGATGAGGAATCCAATGATGATAAATCAAATGAAACTGATACAGAGGAAGTAGTTTATGTGGCTATCAAAGATGGATTAGATAAAGAAAGGTATGAAGAAAAAGCCCTAATATCTCACATAAATACTAATGATTCTTGGATCATAGATAGTGGATTCTCACATCACATGACAGGTGATAAACACAAGTTTGTCATGTTAGAAGATTATGATGGAGGCTATGTAAGATTTGGTAATGATGCACCATGTCTGGTAAAAGGATACCAAATAGAATTTCATAAAGGAATTGTCAAAGTTCATGACAAGCATGGAAAGTTAGCTGCTACCGGGACACAAACAAAAGGTAACACATTTCACCTTGACTCAACTCGGAACAAGTGTTTGTATGCAAAGATAGATGATACCTGGTGTAGTCACACAAATCTATCTAGCTTAATTAAATAAATATTCGTTGTTTATTTGATTAAAAATCCACTAGCCATCAGTTAATTAAATTAATATTTAATTAATTCATCTCCAAACATTCTCCTATTAATTAAATAAATTATTCAATTTATTTTAATTAATTCATTAAATCAAATTCAAATCAATTAAATAAATAAAATCTATTTATTTAATAAAATCCCCCTATTCCTCTTTTAAATAAATTAAATAAAACATTTATTTAAATCATTATCCCCCCCCCCACTTGCATTTTCCTACAAATGCAACTTGCACACATTTATTAAAATAAATGAATTTTTATTTTAATAAAATTCTATTTTCCCTCACCCACCAAATCCACTTGCAAAATCTAATCCCCTTCTAGATTCTTCTAACCCCTTCCTAATTAGCCTAATCCATCCCCTAATTATTGTCAGATTCCTAAGCAAAATGGAGTCACTTCTCAAAGACTCCAAAGTCTTTGAAAAGCATTTAATGCTTTGTGTGTTCAACAAATTAACCCCCAAAGTCTTCCAAGACCACTAATGGCTGTTACATGACCATTTATGGCTCTTACATAACCATTTATGGTTATTTCAAACCTATCTCCCCAAACATTTATTGTTTTGACCATATTCATCCATTTCACATTTGCACAAGAGTTTATCCATTTGATAAAAGCTTTAATCTTTGAATAAAGAGTTTATTCATTCAACCAGCCTTGACCTTAGCTCCCAAAGTCATGTCAAGCATTCAATGCTTATTCCCTCCCCTCTCAACCTATCTCACATTGACACTTGTCATCCTGGGATTGGGTTGAAAGCCCTCACATGGATTTGAAATCATTCAATCCTGACCCTTGTTGAGATTACTCAATCTCAACCATCCATTGCTCCATTTTTCCTATAAATAGAGCCCATTTCTTCATAATCCAGATCCTGAAAACTTGTATGCATTTAAGCTATAGGCATTTTAAGAGAGCATTTTAGCATAATTAACTAATATCTTGTCATTTTGAATAAAATCAATCATTTTAGTATCAATAGCTTAATATTAGCTTTTTATTTTACATTTAGAGCAATATTACAATCTCAATCCTCCATAAACATCCATAGTGCAAAAAGTTGCTGAGAGCTACACTATTTTGGATCTTGGAGAGGAGAGGAACAAGGGAGAAGGAACTAAGAGCATGCTAAGAGGCATTTGGAGATGCCTCATTATCTTTGTTTCATTAGTTAGATATATTGGCATGATTTTAGTGTCTCTCTTGATATGCCTGTTTAGATTAGTTTTTGATTGACTAACACTAATCGTTTCTTGTCTTGTGTGTGGTTTTATCTTAGACTAATCTTGTCCACTTTGCAGGGCATCACCTGGTTATGGCATAAAAGGTTTTGTCATGTAAATTTTGATAATCTGATCCAAATAAGCAAGAAGCACCGAGTAAGAGGTCTACCGAGTCTTGAAAAACCTGAGAATGCTATGTGTGGAGGATGCCAGATGGGTAAAATGATAAGATCAAGCTTTACAAGTAAGTCCTACACTTCTAAGGGAATTTTAGATCTTGTGCACACTGATCTTTGTGATCCTATGAAAGTTCAAAGTTATTATGGTGATAAATATTTCATATTATTTGTGGATGATTATTCAAGGATGATGTCAGTTATGTTTTTTTTTTTTAAATCAGAAGCTTTTCAAATGTTTAAATGGTACAAGGCAAGAGTTGAAAATGAAACAAGAAGACAACTGAAATGTCTTAGATCAAATAGAGGAAGAGAGTTCACATCTGATGAGTTCAACTTATTCTGCAATGATCATGGTATTAAAAGACAAGTCTCTGCACCGAGAACTCCACAACAAAATGGGATAGCTGAGAGGAGAAACAGATCTATTGTGGATTGTGCCAGAACCCTAATGATTGAAAAGAAAGTGCCACAAACATTTTGGAGAGAAGCAATAAGCACAGTAGTTTACACCCTGAACCGAGTACAACTGAAAAAAGGAACTTTGAAGACACCATATGAAATCTGGTATGACAAGAAACCTAATGTAAGTTACTTCAAAATCTTTGGAAGTATATGCTATGTTCACAAAGATGATAGAAATGGAAAGTTTGATCAAAAAAGTGAAGAAGGGACATTTCTTAGTTATTCTTCTAGAAGTAAAGCATTTAAATGTCTAATCAAAACATCTAACAAAATAGTAGAAAGTGCAAATGTGAAAATTGATGAATTTGCAGAAAGAAATGATGAAGAAAATTCCAAGGAACCAGAAGATTATGATGAATTTGTCTATGTTCAACCGACAAGTCTTACCAAGAGAACTGTTGAAGAAAATGGAGAGAATATCCAATTATCGAGTGTTGAAGAAGATCATACAGAGCCTACCAAGCATGTATTAGCCAAGTATGTCAGAAGACATCATGCATCAAGTCAGATTATAGGAGATAAGGATGATCCAGTGATGACAAGGAACAAACTGAGACAAAACCCATGTCTGATATCTGAATTTGAACCGAGGATAGTGAAAGAGGCATTTAATAGTGAAGATTGGATAAATGCTATGACAGAAGAGATTGATCAAATCAAGAAGAATGACACATGGACACTGGTCCCAAGACCAAAGGACAAAAATGTAATCGGTACAAAGTGGATTTTCAGAAACAAGTTGAATGAAAAAGGTGAGGTCATTCGAAATAAAGCAAGACTAGTTTGCAAAGGTTATGCCCAAGAAGAGGGAATTGATTATGGTGAGACTTTTGCACCTGTGGCAAGACTTGAAGGATTAAGAACATTGTTGGCATATGCTTCTTACAAAAATTTTAAGGTATATCAAATGGATGTCAAATATGTATTTCTGAATGGTATATTAGAAGAAGAAGTCTTTATTGAACAACCTGAAGGATTTGTTGAAGACAAGAATAAAGATCGAGTATGTAAATTGAACAAAGATTTATATGGTCTGAAACACGCACCTAGAGCATGGTATGAAAGAGTATGAAAGACTACACTCTTATTTAATCAAGATTGGTTTTATAAGAACAAGTGAAAACAACAATATGTACATGAAGAATGATGAAAATAGAATACTGATCTCAGCCATATTTGTTGATGATATTATCTTTTGTGGAAATGACTCTGTATGCAAGAACTTTGGAAATGAAATGAGCAAAGAATTTGAGATGTCATTAATCGGCGAGATAAAGTATTTTATAGGTTTACAGATACTGCAAATGAAAGATGATATTTTTATTACTCAATCCAAGTACATAAAGGAAATCTTGATTGGAAAGCTACAATATGTTGTTCACAGCAGGCCAGATATAGCACATGCAATAGGTATAGTTACAAGATTCTCTGCAGATACCAAGGAACCACACATGACAACAATCAAGAGAATTTTTCAGATACTTGAAAGGCACTGAGGATTATGGCTTAGTATATCAGAAATGAAATGACTTTGATTTAAAAGTTTATACTGATGTTGATTGGGCAGGCAACATTGATGACAAAAAAAGCACAAGTGGAGGAGCTTTCTTTTTAGGAGAAAGACTAGTGAGTTGGCTTAGTAAGAAACAAGGATGTGTTTCACAGTCAACAGCAGAAGCTGAATACGTTGCTGCAGCATTGAATTGTACCAACATAGCATGGATCAAACAACTGTTGGAAGGTATAAATGAGAAATTTGTTGAGCTAGTAACTATATTTTGTGACAACACTAGTGCCATTAACATTTCAAAGAATCCTGTTATGCACTCTAAGACAAAGCACATCTTTATCAAATATCATTATCTTAGAGAAGAAGCTCAAGAGAAGAAAGTGGTGCTGGAGTATGTTAGCACAAAGGAACAAATAGCAGATATTTTTACCAAGCCACTACCAAGGGACACTTTTGAGTATCTCAGAAGTAAGTTAGGGGTCCTACCCTTATCTTCCATTCACTGACCGAGTTCGGTGAAAGCATCAATTTGATGACTCTACAGAATATCTTTTAGGAGTTGATGTTGATTTACACACTTTAGGATGTTTTCTAAAGGTGTGCAGGAAACAAATACAGGGAACAGGAATTGAAGACAAAATGCTTTGACCGAGACTAAGTTGACACATAACAGCTAGAAATCACTTCATATAGGAAGAAATTATGTTTTACTTCTTTACTTTTTGGCATTGTTGTCAAAGGGGGAGAAGACTGAAGAAAAGAGGAGAAGACTAATGTATGGGGGAGAAGACTGATAATAGGAGGAGAGCATTTCAGCATTTCAGAATCTCACAGCAATCCAAATCAATTAGGTCAAATCAATTGGTTTTGCCATCAATGCCAAAGGGGGAGATTGTTGGCATTATAACAGACAAAAGGAGATTGTTGGCATTTCAATAAGGATATTGAGAAGGTTGTTGATGATTATGGATATAACTGATTAAGGATGTTTACTGTCTTAATATTATTATTTTGTCATTGATGTCAAGAAATTGATTTTCTAATTCAATATAATGTTGCCATATCTTAAGAAGTATGATTTGATGAGTATAAAGATGTCGGTAAAAGACACAGAAAGAATGTGATGAATAAGGGGAGGAATAAGTTATTCAATGGGCAACTATTACTGAGTTAGACAATAATGAGATCATGATGTTTAGATTGTTTTGATATCCTACATATGTTGTTGATTGTAAGGTCAATACTATACTATGTTACCGAGCAAAGAACCTAGTCGGTAAACCCTAAGGAACCTAGTTGGTAAACCCTAAGGTTATCACTATCGGTTAATGAAGGTAGAATGTCTACCGAGTGAAGTTTAGTATTTACCGAGTTGCAACCGAGTAATAATAGAATGCATTAAATGAATAAAAGGATTATTTAATGAAGGAAGCTGATGAGCTAGAATTGATTAAATGATTGGTATGTCATGAATGAAGTTTGTTAAAGAATCTATGGTAAAGGAAAATCGACAGGAAGATCTACAGCTCAAATTGAACCGCAATACCCTAGCACAAGTTCCAAGAAATGTATCCAAGTTCCAAGGCAGGGTAAAATGTTTTCAGATAGAAGGAAACATTCAACCTAGTCAAGTTTGAAGATCTGATGTTTGTGATTGATCATGGGATATGTGATCAAGAAGATTAAGCAGTTGGCGAATTGTTTATAAATAAGGAATTGTTGATAAACAATGTGTGCGAGCAAGTGTATGCATAGAGATGCTACATAGTGATTACCGAGCATAGAAGCTTGAAGACCTATTTGAATAACAGAGTATAGAGCCCAACAGATGGACAAGATAAGTCCTATTGTATTGAGCAAATAATAATCTGCTTTAGCATTTTAGATGTGAAGTTGCAGATAGATTTTTATTACTGTTATTTTGTAAAGTGACAGAAAATCTCTTAACCGAGTGGACTTAATAGTCTTATTTGTAAAACCCTCTAGCAAGGTGACATTTTGATTGAGTGTTTGAAATCCTTTAACAAGGTCACTTCTAACAAGGTGAAGATCCTAACAGATCTAAGAGAAATCCCTTAACCAGGTCACATCTAGCAATGTGTTTGTAATCTTTAACAAGATTTGCTTTTAACCAAGCATACTCTAGAAGAGTATATTTCTTAGTGGGTCTGAAATCCCATAGTGGTTTTTCACTATTTGGGTTTCCACATTAAATCTGGTGTTATGAGTTTTATGATGTTTATATGCTTTTGAGTTTGCATGTTTAGCAGTTTTGGTATATTACTAAAGTATATGTTACCGAGGTTGAATCTGTTGTTTTTATGGAAGATTAAGGTTGTATGATTCACCCCCCCCCTCTCATCTTATTAGTGTGGCATCTGTACTTAACATTAAGTATCAAAACTATCAGATTCTATCTTTGTCTTGTGGTTATTGCCTTCAATTTGCAATCGATATTATCTCCCATTCCTACGATGTTGTAAGGTTCCATACGTGGCTCATCCTATATCATCATAGGTGAGATAGAATCATCTTTTTTTTTTCTTTGATGATGACTCTCCCATCAAAGACTTAACCTCTCACAATGATTTCGTCATTTATAATCTTTAGAATATTGATGATGAGTGGCAATGGTATCAAGGGTTATTTGATATCGTGCTTGTTCTATTTAATAATAAGTTTAAATCTTTAATTAAAACATATTTAATCGCATATCGTCTCTTATTGGCTTTAGGTCTTGAGTGGGGACATTATAGTCTGCCCCTCTTGAATTTGCTTGTCCTCAAGCAATTTAAGAATCACTCCACCTTCTTGTTCTTGGATGAACTCACACAATACCCTGCAATGTCTTTGTTTGGGATTTGCCTTCATTGAGTCCCGAGACACAATTTTAATTTAAAGTGATAATTAAAATATATTAATAACCAATAATTTTGTCAAAGTTGAATACATTTCATTTTCATCTTTGACGTAAGGTTTAAGAATAGCTCAAAGGGTAGAACCTATCTTGATAGCTTCCTCTGATTTAACAATGGATTTATGTCGATCATAAATCTCCTATAAAAAATGAAAACTTCTTACAATCTCCTCTGTCATAAAATCCTTCACTATCTCTTCATATAATTTTTCCATACAATCCTTCATAAATATGTACTAGTCTTTTGTACACTTCTCTTCATTGGATCCGCAATCTTCTTTTCATCAATGTCCTTGGTGAATATGCTCAATAGTCCTTTTAATGCACATACCCTTCCTCTATTCTATATACTATATTCTTTGTATACTTCATCCTTTCACTTCTTCTTAAAGTTCTTTTCGTTTCCTTTACAACCTCCTTGTCTTTTGTTTTTGGATGATCCTGCACATAGGTTAGTTGTACCAAACATGCAATCATATAAATCAAAGTAATGACAAATTTTAGAAAGATTACTATTTAGTTTCTATTTCATCTATTGCAACTTGAGGGGTTGGCTTCCTTGAGCCCTTTTTGCCCAACTTGAGAGAGACTGGCTTCCTTGAGCCATCTTTGCCTAACTAGGGAGGGACTTGCTTCTTTGAGCCATTATCCAACTTGAGAGAGACTGGCTTCCTTGAGCGATCTCTATCTAACTAGGGAGGGAGTGGCTTCTTTGAGTCATTGTCCAACTTGAGAGAGACTGGATTCTTTGAGCCATCTTTGTCCAACTTGGGAGAGACTAGCTTCTTTGGCCATTGCCTAGCTTGAGATGGACTGGATTCCTTGAGCCATTTTGTCGATTTGAGGGAGACTAGCTTCCTTGAGTCATTTTACCTAATCTTGAGAGCAACTGCCTTCTTTGTGTTGTAATTCCTCTACATTTCCTAATGCTTAAGAGGAACTACCTTCTTTGTGTCATAATTCCTCTACATTTCTTTATGCTTAGAGGGAATGGGGACTTCCCTAGAGCCATTTATACACCAAACCTAAGCGACTTACTTGCTCTACTTGGCGGCTCAAGTCAGCCTGTATGCCATTCTCATCTCCTTCTTGGGAAGAAATGAGAAGCATATTTTGAGCCATTTCTACACCAAGCCTAAGAGTGGTTGTTCTCTATAATCGTCTTACTCTACTTGGCGGCTCATGTTTGCTATCCACATTCTTTCTTCCCTATCTACTCTTTGGGAAGGCATGGGGTCTTTATTGAGTCATTCCTACACCAAGCATCTATTTCATGGCCCTTAGCTTAACCTCCATTCTCTCTTCCCTTTTTCTTGGTTGTTGTAATCACATTGTTTACCTCCTTACAATGTCCCCTTAGGGATTTGCCTTAACTTAGTACTGAGACAACAATTTTAACTTAAGGTGAGAGTTGTAATATATTAATAAACATAATTTTATCAGGACTAAATACATATCATTGTACTATTTAACTTAAAATTTAAAGAATAGTTCAAAGGATAGAACTTATCTTGATAAATTTCTCTAGGTTGTATACTTGAAAATTATGGCTCAATGTTATTAATTGTTGTTGCTCAATTGAGCTTTCAGATTAAAGTAAAATAGATTCTTCACAAATGAGCTTTCATTTTTTCATTTCTTCTCTACATTCTTTCTTTCTTTCTTTTAGTCTACTCAAAATTCTTTCACATGTCTGCTCAAAAACTATTCATGACTCCGACCATAGAATCTTCATAAAGCTTTCACAAATTTTGCCTTTGAAGGATCCTTTATTATATTGTACTTGTATAAATTTGCTAGTGTATAAAAGATAACTCATTTTTCTCCCATAAATGATTTATGCAAATTTGTCTTGAATATATATGCTATTCTTATAAATCTATCATGGTCATATATATTTTTCCTCATACAAGATTGCTAGTATATATGCAATCTCTTTCTTTTATTTCATACATATTACTTCATAATTCATACTTCATTTTATATCTTTATTATTCAATTTAGTTTTATCTTAGTTTTCATATGTCTAAGCTTCCTTTTTATATCAACACAATTATTTTCTGGAAGAAGGCAATGCGCTACATCATCCTATACAATAGGAATTCTCTCCATGAGAATGCTTCTATCCACTGTTGTCTTGTCATGAAGATGTTATTGTTGCCCTGTGTAAAATTATGGAAGCAATGTAGGAATTCCTCTGGAAAATCCAAAGGATGAAGTATAGATCACGGGAAAAGGTCAGTCATATGCTAAGGAACATCAGAATCAATGCTTAGGGCTTTGCAAGCTACAGAAGGGATCTGGTAGATCACCAATGCAAATAGGTCCAGGCAACCGGTAACATAAAACTCTCTCGGAAACCAATAGCGATAACTTGCCGGAAAATGATCCAAATGCTCCATGGTTTGGAAATAAGGAAGATGATCAAGTCTTCAAGAAAAATCCAACTCCACGGGTTCCAGTGAGCCAAATTTGGGACACACAAAAAGAAATGTTGAAATTGCAAACAAAAAGCAAAACAAAAAGGAAATATTTTTCCTTGATGCAAGATTGCTATGAACCAGGGATGCTCTTGCATCAGACATCCGAGTTTGTTGAAAAAGTGAGTCTCTCACTTTTCAAGGTTCAGAGGAAAAATCAAGGCAGTCTACCTCTGCCTAAGAAATCCAAGATGAATCTTCAACTGGTATGTCCTTCCACTTCACAAGATACTCCTTATATTGACTGCTCCGAGTACTACACCCAATCCTACTGTCCAAAATGTCTTCAATCTGATTTGGTTCCTTCTAGGGCAACTGTTTCTCCAAGTCTACAATATTGTCGTCACTGAATTTTGGTTCATGATACTAATGAAGATTTGCAATGTTAAACATAGGTGAAATACTAAGACTATCTGGTAACTCCACTTCCTATGCATTCCCAAAACTGAACTTTTTCAAGATCCTGCAAGGTCCAAACTTTCTCATCTGCAACTTGTTATAAGTTCCAATTGAGAATCTTTCTTTTCTCATATACATCATCACTTCATCACCAACTTCAAATTCCTTATATCTCCTCTTCACATATGCCTTCTCCTTATACTTGTTCATGTCCTCCAGATGTTTCTTAACTTGAATATGTATGTCGTTCATGTGATCTGCAAATTCTTCTGCTTATGAACTTCTCCAGTCTTCGCTGCTAATATCTCTTAATTTTGATATACCTCTAGGATGTACTCCAGTTACAATCTCAAAAGGTGTTCTTCTAGTACTCTTGTTTACTGAATTATTGTAGGCAAACTCTTGTGCAAGAATCAAATCCCAACTTCCGGTTTTATGTCCAACTAAACATCTCAACAAATTTCCCAAGCTCTGGTTAACATCTTCTATCTGTCCATCAGTCTGTGGATGAAAAGTAGAACTGAACTTTAAATTTGTCTTCATCTTCTTCCAAAGTGTTCTCCAAAAATAGTCAACAAACTTAGTGTCTGTGTCTAAAACTATTCTCTTAGGTAATCCATGTTGTCTCACTACTTCCTTGAAAAATAGGTCTACTACATGTAATGCATCTAATGTCTTCTCACAAGGTATGAAATGAGTCATCTTCGAGAATCTATCCACTACCACAAAATATAGAATCATTCCCTCTCGGTGTTTTAGGCAATCCTAATCCATGCTTATATCCTCCCAAGGTCTTACTTGTAGTGTCAAAGGTTTATACAATCCCACATTCTGAATACTACCCTTTGCAACATGACAAACTCTATAACTTTGCACATATTTCCTAACATCCTTACAAATCTAGGGCCAAAAGTAATGCTCACTCACCAATGCTATTGTTTTGTCAATACCAAAATGTCTGACTAATCCTCCAGTGTGTTTCTCCTTTATAAGATTCTTCGTCATAGAACTCTTAAGTATGCACAACTGAACTCCTCTGAATAACATACCATCCTGAATGAAGTAATCCAAGCACTTGCTTCTATCTACCATAATTGGTTCTCTACATGCTTTCCAAGGTTCTGCAAAACCCAGGTCATCATCATATAAGGTCTTCAATTCTTCAAATCCTAATACTGTCACTCTCATCTCTGTCAACAAATTTGTTCTCCTACTCAATGCATCAGCAACTTTGTTAGATTTCCCACTTCTATGCTTCAACACAAAGGTGTAACTCTGCAAAAATTCTACCCATCTCATATGTCTCTGATTCAACTTACTCTGACTGTTCAAATACTACAAGGCTTGATGATCTGTATACAACACAAACTCCTTAGGGAACAATTAATGTTTCCACTTCTCCATTGCTTGAACTATGGCATTAAATTCTTGATCATACACTGAATATCTCCTCCGGGCATCATTCCATTTCTCATTGAAATAAGCTACTGCTCTCCCTTCCTCACTCAAGACTGCTCCTATTTTTGTTCCACTTGCATCACAATCCACTTGAAATACTTTATTGAAATCTGGTAAAGCCAACATAGGCTTCTTAGTCACTTTTTGTTTCAACAGTTCAAAACTTTTGTTTGCTCAAGTGGTCCACTTGAATTCCTTCCGATCGCCCCTCATGGTCTCAGTCATAGGGTTACAAACTGAACTGAATTTTTTGATGAACTTCTGGTAGAAACTAGCCAATCCATGAAATGATCTTACATCTCCAATGTTTTCCAGTGTAGGCCACTCAACAATTGCTTTTACTTTCTCACAGTCCATCTTCAAACCATCCTCAAATATCATAAACCCTAAATAGACTAACTCGTCTTTCATGAAAGTACACTTATTAATATTTATCAGCAACTATTCTTCCCTCAACCTCTGCAAAACTTGTCTCAAATGCAACAAATGCTCCTATTTTGTCTTACTAAAAATCAAAATGTCATCCAAATATACAATAACAAAATTACCCAAGAATTTCTTCAATACCTCATTCATCAGCCTCATGAAGTACTTGGTGCATTAGTTAACCCAAAAGGCATCACTAACCATGCATATAGTCCTTCATTTGTCTTGAATGTTGTCTTCCACTCATCTCCTTCTCTAATCCTGATCTAATGATATCCACTCTTCAAGTATATCTTTGTAAAGTATTGTGCTCCACTCAAACAGTCCATTATGTCATCCATCATAGGCAAAGGAAATTGGTATTTCACTGTGATCTTGTTTATTGCTCTGGAATCGGTGCACATTCTCTGCTCTCCATTCTTCTTAGGTACTAATACTGTTGGTACTGCACACGGGCTCATACTTTCTCTGATCAAACCTTTTTCAACGGCTCCTGCACTTATCTATTCACCTCTTCATTCTCTGTCGGTGTCGTCCGGTGTGAAGCTTTGTTAGGCAAACTAGCTCTGGGAACCAGGTCCATGTAATGACTCATACTTCTCACAGCTAGCAATCCATCATGCACATTATCTAAAATGATGTCTTCATATTCTGTTAGCAAATCTTTTATCTCTTCCAGTTGTTCCTCTTCATGCTCCGGATTCTCAATCTTCTTAGGAACTAAGGCAAAACACACATTCTCATGTCTCAATCCATCCAAGAATTTCCTTTCATCCACCAAACAAACTCTATCATTCGTACAGACTTCACGCTTCAAAAGTTCCTCCAAGGGCAACAAGATTTGCTTCATCCAATTGGCTACAATAGTGTATGTATTCTTCCTCCCATCATGTATTGCCTATCTATCAAACTGCCAAGATCTACCCAACAAAAGATGACAAATATCCATAGGCATTATATCACACAAGACTTCATCATGATAATTCCCAATTTTCAATTTCACCAAACATTATTTGCTTACTAACAACTTATGTTCATCTTTAATCCATGCTATCTGATAAGGCTTAAGGTGCTTCAATCTTTTCAAATTCAACTTATTCACCATCTCATCTGAAACAAGATTATTTGAACTACCACTATCAATAGCAACTTTACAACACTTACTGGATACCTTACATCTGGCCTTGAACAAATTCTTTCTCTGCAAGGGCTCTTCATCTCTCCCGGTATGACACAAAGCTCTCCTCATCATCAAAAGTTCTCCATCTTCCGGTTTATTATCTAATCCGGTGGGGTTTTCTTCCACCATTGTTTCTCTTCTCGTTTTCTCTGTCTTCTTATACTTAAAAGCACAATTTCCTTCTCCTCCACACTTATAGCAAGTTCCTCTAAATACCCTCTTGTCTTGCCTTCTGTCATCTCTTCCAAAATTCTCATTCCGGTAGCCATCCGGTTCTCTCCTCCGATAGAAATTTCCATCATCTTTCCTGTATAAATTACCTTCTTTGTTCACTTCTTTGTCCTTGTTCTAATCTGTACAGGTTCATCTACCTCCAGTATATCCTCTTCCTCCTTAAAATCTTCCTCCAAAAAACTTTCCACCTCTGCTCATGTCTTTTGTTTAGCTTCTCTTCTGCCTTTAGGGCATATTGGTAAGCCTCTTCAACACTCAGTAATTTGATCAAACTGATTTCATCTTGTATAGACACCCACCATCCATTCAAATATATTGCAACTTGTTCAACTTCATCATCAACATGTTTGGATTTGATATTCAACTTGTAAACTACTTCAGTGTATTCCTTCACACTAGATTCCTTGTCTCAAACTATGTAAATTACGGAAAAGATTCACCTAATAATCAGCTGGCATAAATTTTTATTTCAACTTAGCAACCATCCAATCCCATGTATTGATCTTCTCTTTACCTCTTCTTTGTCTATCAACCAGAAAAATCTCCCACCAAAGAGATGCATGACATTTCAACTGGGTACAAGCCTATTTCACCTTCCTTTCTTCTGCAATGTTTTCAAAATTAAAATATTTCTCCATCTCTGAGATTCAATCCATCAATTCATCTGAATCCAACTTTCCATCATATTCCAGTGGGGTAAAATGAGGTTTAGTATTCGCCCTACTCAAAACACTCAAAAAAATTTCCTCATTCGAATCAACTGTCGATGGGTTTACTTGTTATGTTGGGGCTTCTTCTCCTTCATCTTCACTTACATCCTCAATGTGTCGACCTCTTCTTTGGACTATCTCCATGGCTTCCAACCAGACTGCTATTCCTCATAACATTTTCATCACAACATGGTCTACATTCCCACACACTCCACCATTCCTAGTTCCTCTTTGTGTCATCTATACGCTAGACCTTTGCAACCGCAGTGCAACTGTAGGTCGGATCCATAGTCTTCCACCCTACAAAAAAATTCTCAGGACAACACAATCTCCGTAACGAAATCTCGCTCTGATACCACTTGAAGCAGTCACTGGCTAGGAGGGACCTCAAAGAGATCGGTCCAGACTAGTTAGCAAGAGTAAACACAAAAAAAACACAAGGACATGATGGAGGCAATGCAAGACAAATTGAATTATATCATGATAACTGATTACAACCAACCACTAGCAATTGGGTTACAGAAACCGGCTCACAGGCCTGCTAAAACATGCTCAAAATACAGAACAGGTCACAACCAGGACCTCAAATATTAAGATCTATCTTCTATGCTCAGTCTAACTTCCTGATTACATTCTAATGCTCTGCTACAATGATTTATATGATCCAAGGGGATCCATTCGGCCCAAAAAGGGATCAAAACCCGAAGAACAAGACCTAACGTGCAAGACCAACAAGGTCGGCCTCCGCTGAAGAAATTCATACGGAAAATCCAAAGCATGAAGTGTAGATCACGGGAAAAGGTCGGTCATACGCTAAGGAACATCAGAATCAATTCTCAAGGCTTTGCAAGATACGAAAGGGATCCGGTAGATCACCAATGCAAATAGGTCCAAACAACCGGTAACAGAAAACTATCTCGAAAACCGGTAGCGATAACTTATCGAAAAATGATCCAAATGGTCCACGGTTTGGAAATAAGGAAGATGATCAAGTCTTCAAGAAAAATCCTACACCATAGGTTCCAGTGAGCCAAATCCGGGACACACAAAAAGAAATGTTGAAACTACAAACAGAAAGAAAAAAAGAAAGGAAATATTTTTGGTTGATGCAAGATTGCTATGAACCGGGGATGCTCCTACATCACACATCATGTAATATAATATAGAATATGCATCTTATATACATCATAAAGAGTATTAGAGTAAAAAAATTAGAGTATCCATGTCAAATGGAGATCGCAAGCTTAGTACAATCCTAAAAGGTGTCTACAACATAAGAAAAATATGTCACTATCACTGAAAATATCATTAGGTGTTCTCTCAATCCGCCTAGCCTCTCTCATGTCCCAAGGATGATGCTCCTCTTGTCCTAGTCTTTAATGTCCTATCCCTAGTCCTACTTGCTTCACTAGCCCTATAATGCCTACACTGCTCTATGTCCTCTGGGAGTGTGTCATGTTGCATGACCTTATTTGTTCCCAATATGATGGTGTCCTCTACTCTGTTGGCACCGCACCCTCATACAAATCCCTCCAATATCTAGCCTCCTTCCCTAGCTCTCCTATCTCCTGCATAGCCTCTCACATACTAATATTTTTGATGCTCTGAATAAACTCTTAAACAACCTCATCTTCTCTTTGTGCTCTTGACAATGTTGTGTCTCAACGGGCTATAAGTGTATCCCTCTCTACTAAAGTTTGTCCCTATTTGCAATCAGAAGTTATCACTCTACCTCCCAGGTTGTCTTATCTATTGTATCTTGACTGGCTATCAGAGTATCCATCTCTGTAGTCAACTTATCTCTCTCTGTTATCAGTTAGTCCCTCTCCACTGTCAGTCTCTCCATACCTACGATCAAAGATGGTCGCTTGGAATCTCAAGTTGTCCCGGTTGCTTGAAAACCTACTATTTTTCTCTCCAGCTTTACGATGTTCTCTCTCTGATACCTCACTATGCCCCTCATGGCAGTATTAATAGGAATATCCTCAACCACATCGCCCATGACTACATATTTCATAGGCTCACCCTATGAAGATTGTACATCATCAACCAGATCCATCGAGATGGCATCATGATCTCCTCCATCACCCTCGTCCCCATCTAACCCCTCATTTCAATCAAACTCCTCATCTGAATCCAAATCCAATTCCTTATTTGTCTCATCCTTTGTCTCCTCCTCGATTCGTCTCCTCTGACCTTGTCGTGGTTCTACCCTTGGCCATAGTATCTCTAAATCTATCAATGGAACTAGCCTATTCTCTGCAAAGCATCTGTCATAATCCATTATGATACCTGCATCTATCACATTCGGACCTACTCATTGTCTAGGTTATACATGCTCAAACTCTGTATATGCTACATGAGGTCTAATCACTATTCCCCAATATCCAACCTCTTTGTTGCATTTTTGCATCGTATGCTGCATTGGTAGGAATATCTTGTCACTTCCCAAACTCTCTCCAACAACTAATCCTCTATGATCCTCTATCGCATGATAGTTTGGCCTATGAGGAACCTGTCATGTCTACAATTAGGGGAGATGCTCATCATCATCCGACCAATTGGGGAAATCCCTATATGGTCTCCATGTGAAATCTTTGAGGCAGTCTAACTCATGCCTCCAATACAATGTATATTTCAAAGGTCCCTATGACAGTGCCCCATCATAGCAATGGATGTAAGGTAATCCTAGTCACACTTCTCTATCTAGAATAGGTCTGCATATCATTGTATGCTCAAATGCCCATGTATGTAGCAATGTCAGTCTACAACTAATGGTAAAACCCTCTTTGTATGCTACCCTAATGCAAATGGAAATATAACATGCCTAGCATGCATGGTCCCCATGTGAATACTCTCTTGTGCATAACCATCTACTCTAATACTATCCCCCATCCAATCGGGAATGCATGCCCTCGCCAATGTGGTGCTAGTAAGCTTGTTATCACTAGACTAATTATGGTAACCAATCTGGAATGTTGAGCTGCCATCATCTCCCATCTAATCTCATAATCTACAATGCATAACTCATTCGTGTCTACCTCAAAAATATGACTAAGAGCCTCCCTCCATGTCAAAGGCTCGTATATGGAAAGATCACCATTAATAGGAATCCTCAGTATGCATGACACATCCTCCAATGTGATGGTTGCCTTTCTTGTTAATAGATGCAATGTACATCTCTGAATGCCACCTCTCAACTAATGTGGTAATGAGTCCTCTATTTTCCCCTATCTCAGGGATATATGTGAATTGATGAAGTCCTAAGTGATAGAGACAATCCCTCTCATCTTCACACAATTAATGTCACAAGGACATGCATGTACGATGTCTCTCTCGAGTCTCTACTGGAAGAAGATCAACCTAAAAAGACAATGGGGCAAATTTGTATTAACCCTAAGTGTGTCAATTACATCCTATTAAGCCAAGCAACTATGCTCATGCAAAACCCTGATTTTAAACCTCAGTCAAAACCCTAATGAATTGTGTAGTTTGACCAAGTCAAATGCATGGTTTTCCCTCCCAATTGCAAAGTTCTAGTCATCAACTATACAATTTTGAGCTCCCATCGTGCAGTTTCAGGCTCCAATTGTACTACCTAAGCCTCCAATTGTGCAGGACTTTAGTCAACTACGCAAAAAGTACAGTCAACTACGTGCCTTTAACCCTACCCTCGACATGCATTGAAAAATAAGGAAATCAAACCTAGAAAAGCATGCTCAAGTAAAAAAATTGACTAGTGAGCATCAAGGTACATACGTCTGCTCTTGTGCCCTTCGATCGTCAGTAGCTCCGCACATGCTTGCCATGATGGTTTTCCCACCATCCTTACCAAATCATCCTTGCTCTAGTGCTCTAATTCTTCCAAATGAGAAAGTGAAAATGAGCTCTTTTCACCCTCCCACCCCCTTTTATAACCCTCTTGGATACCTAGATGGATGTGCATGCACTCCCATTTGTGTTGGTCACAGTCTTTTTCACCTTCCAGAGCTTGTAACTTTTGTGTTTAAACTCCGACTTCACTTTCGTTCAATTTGTTGGAATTGTAATGTCATTGTCAACAAATTGACCTTTTTTCAAATTTTTCATTCAATTTTTCAAG
Source organism: Cryptomeria japonica (assembly GCF_030272615.1). Classification (NCBI taxonomy): domain Eukaryota; kingdom Viridiplantae; phylum Streptophyta; class Pinopsida; order Cupressales; family Cupressaceae; genus Cryptomeria; species Cryptomeria japonica. The sequence goes on along the minus strand of NC_081415.1, from coordinate 494,919,564 downwards.
GGGGTGCCCTTATAACCTATTATGTCTGGGGCATATTTTAATGATTTTTTTCTCAAATTCTATTTGAAACAATGCTCTAAATCGCATTGTCTCAAAGAAGAGAAAAATTTAAACACTAAAAACTGGTCAATGCCTGCATCTCCTATTTTTTAACATATCGTGGGCATATTCTTTACTATTCATCGATCCTATCTCATTTCTTCTTTCTCATTTTCTATCTCATTGATATCATTTCATCCCCATTTCGATTTTATGATATCAATTTATCCCAAAAAATATACCAAGATGTCATTTTGTCACCATTTCAATCCTATCACATCAATTTCTCCCAAAACCTATCCTAGTGATATCAATTTTTCCCCATTTCAATTTTGCAACACCAAATTATCCCAAAACCTATCCTAATGGCATCATTTTCTCCCTATTTTTATCATATGGCATTATTTTGACCCCATTTCTTATCCCATGGCATCATTTTGGTCTCATTTCATGCCCTTTGACCCACCTTGACCCGTTTTAACCTAATTTTTCCAATTTTCCCAATTCTTCCCAATTTCCCTGAATTTAACTCAATTTGACTTAAATTGACCAAATTGAGGCCTTTGAACATTTGACCTATTTTGACTCCTAGGTTAAATTAATTAAATTCCCTTTCCTACTAACATTTCTTCTAAAGATAAATAAATTAATTTAACTATTTATTTATTTCCCTCTTTTTCCTATTAATTAAATAAATTCACTTTATTTAATTACCTAATTCATAATATGAGTAATAAATTAACAAATCATTTATGCAGAACAGTGGAATGGTTAGATCCAAACCAAGCAAAATAAGAATTTAGGTTAGAGTTGTGCTGATAATCATGATCGAGGTTATCATTATCAGGGAAGGGTCGAAACGCAACACTAAGGAAAAGTGTGGATGATCCTTAAGTATTCTTTCAAGTAGATTAACCTGGATATGCATTATCCAGGTATTCATGTATCATGTTCTTTATTATCAACTTTCTCTGGCATTAATTTTCTGATCCATTAATGGATCTGGGATAGACTGGAGGTTTTCTTCCCTCCATTATTTCCTATTGGTGCCCACACTGAGTGGAGTTGTAATTATCACTTTTTAATTAATAAAATATCTCTGGCTTCGGCCTTTTACGGATCAAAAAATAAATAAATTAACAAATCATATTTATTTTTCTTCTAAAATGGAGTTAATTAATAAATTTATTTATTAATTCTCCATATTTTCTACATTATATGAGAAGATAATTAATAACTCGTATTTATTGATTCCTCCTTTTTATCCTCTCATATGAATATATTTAATAATTTTTAATTATTAAAATCTTTATAATATCTCCAACCTGCTAATTTGATCTTAATGAGGAGATAATTAATGATTTTATTTATTAATTCTCCTAATATATTCTCTTCTGCACTATTCCATTTTCACTCATCTCCCAAATGGCAGCTTTATGGTGCGCTCGATCATGTCCATTCGATGTCCTAAAAATCAATTCAATCGCGGTTGTCCATTGAGTTTTGGATTTCTATAAAATGAGGCCCCTTTCCTCATTCAAATCATCTAGTTTTACTATCATTATTATGTCAAATCATCTAGGAATTAATTATTAAACATCATTACTCTTTCAATTTAGTTTTTATCATCACACTTCTAGTAATCTTGTTACCACATCCCTTACTTTCATTTGTATTCGTGTGTCTTCCATTAGAGAGCAACATATGTACATTAGAGAAGAAAGGATAAGTAGCGAAGTTTTATCAAAGGAGCATGAGAACGATGGTTTGATTCATATTTTGGTTATGCTTTGTTTTGATAATTATGTTGGTAAGATTAGGATTAATTTGCATGTTGTTTAGTTTTCATGGTAAGCTTGGAAACCTCGTGCTTTGTTGATCCTCGATTTCCTAGTTGACACCTTTTGTGATTCATATTTGTGTGTACTCAATCAAAATTTATCCTTCCATTTGTGTATTTGTGTGTGTTTGTGTTTGAATAAACTTAAGGGTTCAAAGTTTCCAAAGAGATAACATGAGCATGTTATAACGTACTCATATTTCTATGTGTATAGAAAATGAACAATGATCTTAAAGGATATAAATCTCATAATTTTAACTCATGCTCTATTTCTTTGCAAACTATGTATTCTCTCACATATAAACATATTTTATATAGTTTTGATGAGTTGTGATCATTGGTTAACTAATCTATCATCTTTTTTCTTCTATTAAGATAAAATATTAAGATTGCCTATTTAAAATTGAATTTTGACATTATGAGTTATTATTTTCATATTTTGAAGAATTTGAATGATTATTTCTATGTTTTATATTTAAATTTGATATTTTTCAATTAGTGATTTTATATTTTTTTATCATTTGGATTAAATTTTTTTAGAATTTAACATCATACAAAAAAATAGCATGAGTTTTCTATAACTTGCTTACATGTGCATCTCATAACTTTGGATCCGCATGCTATGTTTTCCTCTACACACTACATATTCTTTTACATAGAAACATACTTTTCATGGTTTTGGGGAATTATAATCATTATTTGACTAATATATCATATTTTCTTTTTATATTAATGTAAATGATTAAAATTGTATGTTTTTAAATTTAATTTGATAGAATGAATCATTATTTTCATGTTTTAATCAATTAAATGATTATTTTTCATGTTTTATAAAGTTTGAATCATGATTTTTTATGTTTTTTGTATTTGAAAGTAAAAAAAAATGAATGAGACAATTCACGAAAATAAGAAATTGAACTCAAAAATTCAATTGTTTGATTTAAATTTCTCATGTTCAAGAGCCTCATAAAGACAATTTCTTCATAAGCTAAATGAGAAATCAAAGCAAATAAACATTTAGAATACATATGCAAGAGAATAACAACATATCCATCAAATATAACACAAGATATACACTAGAAAAACCCTCATGAGGGCAAACCTAGCGTCCAAAAGCATCCATTTAACATGTATTAATTAGCATTGCAACATTACAATACACCCATGAACACCTTTGAACCACAAGTCATCTACAAGTACTCAATGTGAACAAGCATGTAACCACACATCTCATGCCATGCTTCCAGCCTCCACAAATACTAGCTTTGCTAACCTTAAACAACTACTCGTATTGTTGGTTTTATAGAGTCAAACTCTTACAAAACCACCAAGTGTTATTACATCAAAACAATGTGCTAAAACCATGGGCTACCTAACCATTGACCCCACATTTAGTAATGGGTACTAAGTTTTCACTTTTTCAATATTTTTACATAATATTAAATAATTACAAGACAATATTACAATGTTACAATACAACATCAAAGTGGCCCTAAGAATATTCCTATGGAATCTCTATATATTACACATCCACGTGTAACTCATATAATAAATAAATATAACACTATGTGTTTATTTGAAAGTTAATTTTGGCATTAACTTTATGTCGTTTTTATTTAAACTAACAATAAAAATGGTGAGAAATCATAAGTTTGGACCCATAATGAAGATTGTTGGCTTAAGAACATCAAATGTTTTGTAGTGAAAAAATTATTGTCAAAAATATAACCAATGTACATGAAAGAGTGGGTTCAACCTCATGCACCAAATTACCAATATTGCACAATGTGTAAATAATTTTTTCAAGATTTAAATAAAGAAATCTTTATTTTTAATTAAAAAAATAATTCAAACACTAATAAAATCCATTAGGAGACATGAAAAAGATGAATAGAAATGAACTATGGGCATTCTCTAATAAACTCCAATTGAAAGATAAAGTCATAGTTGAAGCCTTAAAATCTCTAATTGATTTTTTTTAGTAAAAAAACAAGAGTATTATCATGAAAGAAATCAATACAACGTGTAGACTTCGATTCAAATAATTTATTTTACCTCAAACGAAATCATCTACTTCAAATTTGTACAAAATTATTTTTAAAATTGATTCAAATTTACTAAATTCTTTTAAAGACCATTTGATATTTTTGATATACCAAATTTTCAATAGTAGCAATACTCTTATATCATCAGGATTCGACTACATCTCGATATAGTCCAAAATTGTAAGCCAAGGACCATACCAATTTTAAATTAGGAAAAAAAAACATAAGCATTCTAAAAACATCATTTCTCCTACTCCCTCAACACAAGAGGCATTATAATGCAAAACTTTGATGAGATAGAAGTTCCTATAAAATTGAATCAACCATAAGGGAATTATGCAGGAAATATTAAAAAAAAATCTAATGTTCAGATACAAATAAAAATATCATATTAGTAATATATTTCATGTATCAAACGATATTGATGTTTCCTTTCCCTTTCTGTCAACTACTATTTTATTTATTGATTTCAATAAACTCGAAAAATCCTAATGGGATAACAAGGACAACTTTCTGGTTGAGGATTCCAAATCCATTCAAAATTATTTTGTAAAGGGTTTCTGGTCCCTTCAAACCCTGTTTCTACCTTAATCAAAAACAAAAGATTCAATTTTGGGATAATTTTCTTTCTAAATTCCCACTTACAAGTCTCCAAAATTGATGATAAAGTGCAAACAAATTATTCAAATTGCTATTCCATTTTTTCCTAATATTGTGCGAGATTGATACAAACTAATCACTATGATTATTGGTATTTTCAAAAAAGGTAGCTAAAAACATATTTTTAGTATATTTCCAGTTTATAGAAGTAAAACACCACAACCATGTTGAGAAAAATTTCATTTCTCAAAAAAAATATCTATTTGAAGGGTCTTAAAAGAAAATAAAAAACTTTAGTTTTGAAAAGAAAAACTAAACATGTGGTTTTTTTCTTCTATTATGTGGTTTAAACTTTTTGTTAAACTATAATTTTTTTTCTGCAAATTTATTCATTCACGAAGATATTTCAAACAATAGATCATCTTGGTAAGAAATTTGAATAAGACCTATGTTGGAACTAAAATTGTTTTGAGAATACTAGTTATAGATGTTTTCTTCTGAATCTGAACTGTTTAAAAAAAGATAGAAAGAGGTTTTCCTCAAAATTGACAATTTGTGGGCTTATTAGAGGAGTTTTATAAATCCCTTCAATCAAGAAAAAATCTATATTACTATGAATAAAGCAGTTTAATTTATTAAGTAAATTAGACAATTCTATGCAAATCATGAATCAACTCTTGCTCACATCCAAACCTAATGGTGCTTTGTTTATTTATTGATCGAGGGTTCAAGACTAGGAATTGATTTAGATTTTATTTCATTTTCAATTGAATTGATATTAATCTCGTCCAAAATAATCTTATAAATTTTATTATCAAAAGTTTTATTGAGATTTCCAAACCAACCCCAATGTTGAGAAGTCCATAATTCAATAGGATTGAATGCTCTATGTTTAAATTGTTTTGTTTGAAAATGGACAAAAGATATTCTAATTTTTTTAAATTATTTGATCTGAATGGACAATACAAAAGCATTCAAATACCAATTTTTATTTTCAAAAATTAAAAAATATAGCAATTGAACCATTCTTCCTAACCAACATTTCTTCAAGACATTTTGTCAAATAGTTTGAATGCCCTGTGTTTATGATTATACATTTTGCATAGATGTTTGCTTGGGTAGTTGAAACTACATCTAATAAAAATATGCTTCCAATATCCCCAATCAAAAGCTTCAATTTTGATAGCGGCAAAGAGGTTGCAAAATTTAATACGTATTTGAATGCTCAAAATGCAATTTGTTAAAATTGATGCATTGCACCCATACTTTCTTTTGTACCTCTATATGGAATATTTGCCATGACAAGTTTCCATGTTGTCAACTGTGCTAAACCATTTACCTCATCTGAATCAACATCTGGATGATAGTGGTCAAGTTTTATCCTTTGTTTGATTTGTAAAGGATTTTGGGTCCCTTCAAAACCTATTTTTTCACGTAATCAAAAATATCTGGATGATAACAAAACTTTGCATGACTATTTAGAGAGAGCCAAATAAGACCAAAACAAACCAAAAATAAGAAGAAAAAAAATGAGACATTTGGTTGGGTGGTTTTCATCACTAATTCACCTGGGTGCTCCTACAACAGGAAGGATTGTTGGATTGGCACTACAGTAAGATGAAAAATTATTAGAAATATAAAGAGAAGACCATTAGGAATGGCAACAAAAACACACAACATTTTTTGTATTCATTAAAAAAATATTTTTTATTTTCATAAACATTGAAAGAGATTCCTTATATGAACTTATGTGCTTTCCTATATAAGATCACAAGACACAAAAATACATGAAATGAACATATAATAAGTGAAATAAAAATAGATAATAAGAAAACAATAATACAAAATGTATAAAATAAAAAAATCTTATAGGGTTGAAAGTTAATGATAAACATATTGGATCTAGATGTACACATTATTTATATCTACCCCATTTTTAAAAAATTTAAAGTACGTTTAAAATGATACAAAATTTCTCTAAGAAAAATAGGTAGCTCATTGCGATAGATTAACAAGATACCTCTTCCTACACCCCTAGAAAATGTATATGAAGGTTTATCCTCATACAAGTCGAGTAATTTTAATAATTGTTTAATTAGGATCTCCCTATCTATGGAATAGATAAATCATTGGATTATAAAGGGCATCCCCTTTTGCTGTCAGAGATGCTTCTAAAAGGGTCACTTAGCTTCGGATTGTTCTCTCTCATGACACAAAGGTGTTGTGTATTGGTGAAGAACACTATTGCTAATCACTTGACAGTCAATGCTTCTGATTTTGATTCTAATGATTCCTTACAGGAGGATGATGACTGCTCCCGAGATGAGGTTGTGCCTCTTACTACAATTGAAGCTTTTGTTGACCCTCTTGTTGCTACTGACATGGCCTCCTCTAACCCTAAGGCTCCTACATCTACCACTCCTGTTCTACAACATCGATCCGCTCTTGGTGAATCTTCTCTAGATGTTGTTCTCCAGCAATTTGCTACTATTGCAGAACCTCGTTGCTTGATTCTTCTTTTGATGCCCCTAATAGTAGTATTGTCTGGATTGTTGTTTGTCGTAGGCGGAAGAGGAAGTCATCCCCCTCCCAAACCCCCCTTTGTCAAGTTTTGGGTGTTTCGCCCCCCTCTTGAGTTGGATTTTGGGTTGTTGTTAGTTTGAAAGACTTCTAACATTTGACTCCTAGCTTGTTGTTATTGGCTTGCTCGACCTTGTTTTGTTTTGGGTTAGTACCCTTGTTTTGTTGCATGTCCTTTGACGCCTTTAGGTTGTTGTAATAAGGGTCAACACCCTTGTTTTGTTGCTTATTTTAATAAAAAAAAAAGACAGATAATATTAGATATCTTATTCCTTTCAATTATTCAGGAGAATGATAGATAAAATTTGTACTCTTAGCTCAAGTGTGCTTAAGTTATCTTAAAACATTAGAGAATATTACTAAAATATTATAATATTTCTCTCCAATTTTTGAGTCATCTTTCATCTATTTTTAATCTACGTTTTGTGTTAAATAATATCACAATTCATTAGATGGATCATATTGTTTGATCAAAAATAGAATTCTCATGTTTTGAAAATATTTTTTCCGAATCGTTAGCTCCAAGATTTACTCTGATGGTTCTCGTCCTTACGGAATGATATCAACATACATTCCACTATTTTCCATGTTGAGTAGTAGGAAAATTTGTTCATTGTAGAATTGGATAAAGTTTTCTCAAAATCTTTTTGAGTTATTCTTATTCACTTTTTTTTTAAGCTTGATATAAATTTACAAAATAGTTATAGCTCATTAATTTAATTTACATTCAACATAGATTTTGCTCCTAGTTGAAAAATAAATTGATACCTAGTCAAACTCCATTATTAAACATATATTTTTAAGGAGATAAATGTTGAGCTAAGAGCATCTTCAAGTCAAAATGGCGGATGTCATAATACATGAAACTAATCATATCATTCAAGTTGCATGTCACTTTCTACCACATCATTTTAGATGGATTTTTATCATAAGATGGATCTTTGAACTCATACGAAATGGATATGTATTTATGAATAAACATTAACCCAATTTCTATAATATATTTTTGATAAAGATGTAAATTGATTTCTCTATTTAGCTAGGTATTCAACACTTCTTTAGTTGTGTACATTACTTCTATAGTAATGGTTTCAATCTCTGAATCAAAGAGATGTAAAAAGGAGAACTAGTTGTTAAAATTGTGAGCCACATCCAAAGCATTTTTTGCATATGAGAAACACAAATTTTATCTAAATTTGTATATGTCTCTTCAAATCAAAATTAGTTAAAAATATTTTTAAATGATAAAATAAATATGTCAAAAGAAATTACACATTTACAACTTCTTGTAGAGTCAACATAAAACTTTCTAATCAACAGGATTTTCCTTGATATATGTGTAACTTTGCATACTACAAAATTTTGTAGTAATGATAGAAGCTTCACATCTCAAGCATTTTATGTGAGTGTACATGAACTGTTATTTTATAAAAAATAATATTTAGATGGAATAGCAATCCTTGCTATCTCATTTTCATGTTCATCTATTCACAAATAAGGATGAAGTTGTTCGGTGATCTACCCCAAATGTTTCTTATTTTGTTGTGTTTACTTTATTTTCTCTTAAGATATTACATGTTCTTACTCCCTTATGCGCTAAGGTGTAGTCCTCCAAGCTAATTCCCAAAGTGAAGATCTTCTTAAATGGATATTCCTTTCCAAAATAAGATTCTAGCTCTTGATAATCTAATGAAAAGGATTTTTGATATTCTTAACGCATGTGCTCTTTATGAAAGGAATGAAGAGAGTGTTTTTCACTTAATAGTGGAGTGCAACTTAAGGTTGTTTGGGAGATCTTGTTTCTTTAGTTGAATGTTAGATGGGTTTTCCCTAATTCATTTCGAGATATGTGAGCAGAATGAGTTCTCCTTCTTTTAGTATGTCCTTATGTTTTTTTGTGGTCACCCATGCTCTCGCATGTTACATGTAGTATGTGGAAGAAGAGAAATAATCATATTTTCAGAAGAAAAAAAAAGGGGGGGAATGTGATAAGGGTTGTTCACTGGATTATTATGGTCATAAGAAAAACTTTATGTTTAGGATCTCTGAACAAATTCCAATTAAAATTAGGGTTTCTCAACCAAACTTGGACATTTCTAAAGTTTGGAACTTCCAATTTAATATTTCAACCCCATTTAAGAATATGAAAAAAAATCTAGAGATAGGGTAGTTTGGACCCCACCTAAATGGGTTGGATTAAGGCAAATTTTGACACTCCCTTGAAGGAAAAATTAGGTGTTGTTGGAGGTGGAGGGGTTATAGATGATAAGTTTATTTCCTTTTTGCATTTTTAATGACCCTTGAACTAAATAAATCACTTTACAAAAGTAACAACTGCATTCAAAACTATTCATGCGACCTCTAACATGAAATTCAAAAAACTAATTATTGAAGACAATTCCTATAATAGTATATATTGCCTTCAATGTTCTCAAACTCCTAGTTGGATGATTGAAATGTTTATAATTGAGGCCCTTAAAATTTGCAAGACTTTTGAGAAGGTTCATTGATATGCTAAGGAAATAAAGCACCATATGTGTTTGCTAACTACAACGTCACAAGTGAAGGAAACAAGATTTGAAATGATTTTAATTCCATCCCAACTCAAGCTAAGGGACTCCTCAAAAATGATTGCATCCTTGGTGATAGCACACACATGACATGTAATAATGACCATGAGAGGTGAATTCATATAATTGTTTAATGATCTATTCTACCATCTTCCATAACTTTGAGAAGTATTGTTTAACAATTTTTATAGAATCTAGAGTGAATTTGAGAGCTATTTGTTTGTGAACAGGATCTTGGTGTTATTTTTTCTTGTTAGTGTAAGAAGAAGAATGAGAAGAAAACACAACAAAGTGGAGCTCTCCAATTGTGATGGCATCTACAAGAGGTCCATAGTCTAGAATATTTTGAAGGAGGTAGGTTTAATCTCTGACCTAGAAAGTTTGAACAATCATGATCGTATTGTAATGAAAGCCTTTGCCAAAGGATGGAAAAATAAGAAAATAAAATGCCTTCGATTGGGAATTAGTCACAACAAGGATTTATTGGCCCATATTACAAGGCTACTAATAGAATGAAGGAATATTTTTAAATATAGGAAAGGAGATGAAGAAGTAATCCAAACTTTCTTCAAGTGTGGTGAAACTAGTGAAGTTGCATTCAAGATATGAGAGTATGTTCCTTATATGAGTTTGGGTTGTAGTAGAAGAATGCCTTATGTGGTACTTTCACTTGAAGGAAGGAATAAATCTATGTATGGTTAGAGTGTTAGTCTCCTTTCCATTTTTTTAGGTTTCTCTGGAAAAGTCGATAAAGGAATGTAGAAATGCTCTCAACATGATTCATATTTACCAAGGCCTTAGGCTCTTGAATATTAATTATATGAAAGTCTAGATTCCAAACTAAAAAATCCTTGGTGGTAAAGCCTCCCTCAAGGAGAAGAGTAAATCTAGGGTTATGAAGTGTACCAATATCTCTGATTTTCAGTTTTTGAGATGGAACCATAAATCTCATGATGTTGGTACGAAAGGTATAGTGTCTATTGATGTTTTAGGTGATTATGATCGTTTCACTTTTGATTCATCCTCAAACCTAGATTTTAAAGCTTTTAAGGAGAAGGTAGCCCCACAAAGTCCAAGAGAAAACTAAAGGAAGATAACCTTAAGCCTACCTTGAATAAGAAGAGGAATGGGCATAAAATTATTTGGACTACAAACTTTGAGACTATGAATAATAGGTCTATTAACGAAGGTATGGAGAAAGAGACCGAGGAAGGTATCGAGAAAGAGATGGAAGAAGATGGTGTTTTAAAGAAAAGAGACACTAAGAAAAAATAAATTATTGTGGAACTAGTGATTGGGGTCCCCTTCCCAAGGATTTTGGATCCCACCCTCAGCATCTCTAAGGACTTTAATTTCCTCTTTGTTATTGTCTCTTCTAGAGAATACCTCTCTAAAGTTCTAGATACTATTAAGGACATGGTTTCTTCCCAAAACATCATGAACAAATACTTTAATGTAGAAATTAATAGAAATGATATTAGATTGGAAGCACACCAAAAGAAAATGGGGGCCCTATCTCAACCTTCAAGGAAGGATGGTTAGGAGGCTATCCCTAACTTGGATAGGATTGAAAAAGCCATCTCCAATATTAAAAATGAATTTAAGGCTGAGCTAATTTGATGGAGAAATGGAAAAAATATTTTAATGTTAGGGTTACTTTTATGGAGAATTAATTGATGACCACAAAGAAAAATATCTAGCATGTAGTGCAGATCAACAAATGCACAATATAGAATAGTATGGATGATATTAAAATTCTCACTGATAAGATCAACGAACTCCATGAGTCATTTTCTTTTCAAGAGACTAAGTTCCCTTGGGGCAAAGGTGGAAACATTGGGCCTAGTACCAAAATCAACGTTTATAAGAAGAAATACTTTACAAAAGAGAACAAAGAGTTGAGATTCGATTTATTAAGCTGCATGATAATTTCTACTAGTAGGTTCTAGATGTAGTTGATATATGAAAATATTTGTAATTGTGGTTCTGTTTAGTCTTTCTTATGCTTTTTGTTCTATTCTCTTGTGTCTTTGGGTCTATTTGTATATGGGTTCATTGTTGTGAACTTTAGTTTTAATTCATTGAAGTGACTTGGGTTATCACATAATACATTTTCCCATTTTCGTTCATTTGTAGGAACACTAGTCTCATCAATAATAACCAACTTACTAGATGAAGCTATACAATCATCATGTAGAAATGGTGGGACAATGTTATGATCAAGCATATATCCATCAAGGGAATTAGTTTTTTCACAAGGTTTATCGAAAATTCTCTTTGTCACCAATATAGGCACTCGTATACCCCTCACTTGTAATGACTAATTCTTTCTCCTTACAACCCATTGTATCATTTTGTTGGAACCAAATTTTGTGAATTCTATCTTCTTCATTGTTGGTCCATACTTCTTTTCTTTAATTATCTTCCTCTAACATCATTACCATTTGACTTGTGCAATTGTGATTAGGCTCCCAAGGCTTTTTAGCAGGAAAGCAAAGATTTTTTCTTCTTATTTTGTTCTTACTTTCATGATTTTTTTGCATTGGAAGAATCATTTTTATCATTTTCTACTCTCTCTCTATCCAAGAAAGTTTTAATTTCTTTTAACAACGAAATTTCACCCTTCTAACTAATCTCCCTTTAATTGATAACATCATAACTCTCAATAATGGACAAAAGCATAATTGTTTTTTATTACTAAAGTGGCATTAACTAGGGCCTTGACCCTTAACATAGTTAAAAACTATCAACCGCATACAAACAACAGCAAAAATCACGATGTTGGCAACAAAAACAACATCCCGAAGGCAGTGAGGAACAAAACACAGTCAGACAGGCCAAAGAAAACCCTATCAAACTGGAAAATACCCAAAACCCCAATCAAGGAATGGGAGAGACCCAAATCTAGACAAAGGGGGGTTTGGAGGAGGGGAGAAGACTTCCCCTTCCGCCTGCGAGAAACCACAGTCCAGGCAATGTTGTCATTAGGACCATCAAAAAAGAGATCAATCGGGAGAGAGCCCACAGGGTTAAAATCAGAAGTGTCAACAGAGTGTTGCAACAAAACAACAGGGGGATGTTGCAGAGCAACAATAGACTATGGTGAAACAGCAGCAGAAGCGGATCCAATAGGAGTAGATCGTCGCAGTGAAGCTGGAGTGACCGGAGTAGAAACCATAGGGGTGGAAGATAAGTCCACCAGAGGATCCTCAACAGTAGCAAGGGGCACCTCATCCTCTTGAGAGGAGTCATTTGAATCAGGATCAGCAGCATGGACAGTCAAGTGATCAATAGTAGCGTCCTTCCACCAAGTGGCAGCACCTTTGTGGCGTGAAATAGAGCGTTCCGAAGCAAGATGACCCATAGAGAAGCATTTCCTATAGCGAAAGGGGAGGCCCTCAAAATCCAACAGCTGTGACCAAGGCCTATCCCCCACCATAAGAACCACATCACCTGGGAGAGGCAAGGAGATGTCAATGTCCACGAGGATGCGGGCAAAGGTAGTGTGGTCCATTGAAGACGTAGCATCATCGACCTTCAAGAATCAACCAATAGAGTTACCAATAGCCTCATACCAGGAGTGCTCCCAAAAATGAAAAGGGGGATTTGGGAGGTGAACCCAAACTAGGCACACATTAAGTGGTTCAGTGAGAGGGTTAAAAGAGGTTGCCCAAGGCTTAACAAAGAGGGAGTGCACTCCCCAAGCCCATAATTTTCCTAAAACCAAATCCCGATCAGCCGAAGAAGTGAAAGAAGCAACGAAAAAGCCCTTAGCACAAGGAAAAAGCTCAATATTTTGAGCCATCAAGGGCCTCCAAGAGTCACTCACCCAGCGATGGAGGTCCAGTAGTGAAGGCCAAAGCCCAGAGAATCTACACACTAGAGCACAGTGTTGGTAGAATCCAATGTTGTCCAACACATCCTGTCCACAAACCACCACAGGGGAGGATTTGGCACATAGGAAGAGGACAAACCCCCTTGGAGGGTTGGGCAGCAGGTCTAGCCACATGAGAAAAGCTACATCCGCCAGCAAATGAGCTACAATAACATCATTATCATGATCTTCCTTGATTGAAGCAAGGAAATGGTGAAACATGTTGTGTATTAAATCATACTATTCCAAATCTAGCATATGAGGTTACTCAATCTAATTCTTGGAAATGTTTTAAATATGGCAACTCTTTTGGGATAATGAGGGATTTTAATATCACCAAGATTACAGAAGCTATCCACAATCAATTGCATTACTTCTTTCATTGTATAATCATTAAAGGGACTAGAAGTGTTACAATCCTCCTGATCTCACTTCAAACAATTACTAACCACCAACTTAATCTAATCATCTAAATACGTCAACCACTTGTGTCAATTCAACGAAGTCACTGTAGGAGTTAGAGCTATTTGTACCACTTCAAAAGGTAACTATTCAACAAGGATCAAACATTCCTCCACCTTATTAAATGTGTTCAAGACATCATTCGTTGTTTGATAAAGTGATCTCGGCAATCGTTTTATATCTTACTAAAATCAAATTTTTTGAATTACACAAAGGCTAGTAGGAACTTTAGCTCTGATACCACTCTAATATCCTCAAAGGATAAATTTACTCAAGTTTTTCACCTTCTTTCATCTAAGTTATTTTGTCAAACAATTTGTTTAAGGCAAAATGTATTTTTCCAAATTTGTAGAGATAATGTTAAATGTTTTATATAGATTTCTTGCTCGGAATTTGAATGAACAGTATGAATATACAAAATTTTATTTGCATACAACTGAATTAACAATTTCTTCCATATTCCAAGCAGATAAAAAAATGTGACAGTGATAAGCAAGCTAACCTTTTCTGCAAATGCAAATCTAAATATGAATACAAAATCAGACTAGGAATGATTTACACAACAACCTCCATAATAATTAAATAAGGTTTTGACCACGTCCAGGTATGTGACTCAAAGATTCCATACACTGAGTAGCAACAACAAAAAATCATTGATAATAATGCCAAACAATACTAGAGGCTACTCAAACCAGTGAGCAAATTCTATATCCACGAGTCATATTTTGAAGCTCCATTCATGCAAAACTCATATCGTTGCTCACAAGTTCAGACGTCAAACCCTCTTTTAAAGACTTCATTTTTGGCTCAGAGTGTAAAAAGGAATGAAATTAACCAAAATACTCACAATTGGCTCACCCAAGCCCACAACCCTAAACTTGTCCACATATATTCTATTCTTAATGAGAAATTATCTCCACGTCCATCCATTCACAATTATCTCACACCACAATGGTTTCTAAACTCTACACTCATAAAAGAATCCAAATTTGCAAGCTCCCGCCACTATGGTGAGAAAGAAATAAAACCACCAAACCCTCAAAATTTGTCTTTTCTAAGGAACCAATACCACACAAGTTGTCATGAAGATGTAAGAAATCACTTTTACGTTCCAACCCAAAAACCATGCCAATCTTAGCACTCATGACATGTAGAAGAAGAAGAAGAAATAATTATATTAATGTCCACGAGACTAAATATAGCCTATGGGACAAAATTGCCAACCACATTGGATTAAACATTAATTGACCTCTACATTTCAGCTCTCTTCTTATGCAGCGTGATGATAAGTGCTTCCAGCTTCTCAACAATTCCCTCATTGAAAATATTGTCCCAAGAGTTAGCTGTCAAGATGTTAATATAGCTGTCCATGTTGTCCTTGTATGAAAGGTTGTGCATATCCAATAATCTTCAGCAATACCAATTACATCCCAAGGAATATAATAGTCGATCATGCCACAAATATACTACACGCTGAAATGATGAAGAATTAAAGCTCCATCGAATGTCTTATTTCTCCATATTTCTCCCGCTGATAGCAAAGTCCAAATACTCATAATATTATATTTGCTCACTCTTATTTTCACAAAAAATTTCAAGGGTGACAAGTTGAAGGGATACACCAATATTGTTTCGGAAATGATATTTCTTACGAATATCACTTATATCAACAACCTTATGTGAGATTTTGCGAGAAGCGAGAATCGAGTCAAGATCTGATGTCGGTCATAGATCACATGCAACTCCTCATGCAACGGATGATCGAAGATCAAAATAGCTGAATGAAGATAATTTCGATATGAGAGAGAAATATAGACAAATAAGAGAATTTGGAGAAGACTCTTACAGAGCTATCATTCCACTACCTTGACTAGTGAAGGTGAGAGTATAGTGCTTATTATATAGAAAAATATAAGCATATACATCCAAGGGCTGCATTAACTCCTATTCCCCATAAAAAGTGGGAGGTTTTACCTTCTTGGTAAATGTCAAAACATGTGGCATAACCTCCTTACATGAAGACAAAAAAGGAGTTGAAAAAGTTGGCACATAAGGCCAAAAGAGGGTGTGAAACCCAACTACCCCATAACCCACTTAGGAAATGATAAAATAGTGGTTATGAGAGGTGGCACAACAAGCCAAAGGAGGGTGTGTAACTCAACTACCCATGTGAGGTGAAGAGTTACACATGTAGCTAAAGTATTTCGCCACGTGTCCTCATATAAACCACTCTTATTAACCTAAGCAAGCTTAAATAATATGTGTAGGAAAAATAAATACCCCCTAACATAAGGAAAATAAAAAACCTACTCTAACACCCCGCCTTAAGCGTAGCTTAGGTGGGTGAAAATATGGGTCCCGTCAAATGCAACCATGTTAGGTACCCATGTACATAGATAGCCCCCCCAAAAGAAGAAGCCCCCAATAAGAGGAATAGCCCCCCCCCTAAATAAGAAAAGAAAGAAAGAAAGAAAGAAGGACTAAGAAGTCCCTCCTGAAGAAGACACCTGTCGTATCCCAAGCAGAGATTGCAAATGAAGGAACTTGCTTTCGGTGAAGGGTTTGGTGAAGATGTCCGCAGTTTGCTCCGTTGTAGAACAATACTTAAGATCAATGATGCCTTCCTGAATGAGCTCCCAAATATAGTGCATATGTATCTCAATGTGTTTCGTCCTCTGGTGATGAACTGGATTTCTTGAGATCTGTATAGCACTTTGATTATCACAAAAGATGATAATAGGCTTTCTAACTGGAATACCAAACTCAGTGAGAATATTCTGAAGCCAAATAGCCTCAGTGGTGGCATTAACTGCCCCTCGATACTCAGCCTCTGTTGATGAAAGAGCAATTGCAGACTGCTTCTTACTCGACCAACAAACTAGACCAAAACCAAGTGAGAAGCAATACCCTGAAGTGGATTTGCGATCCTGAGAATCACCCGCCCAATCTGAATCCATATATCCCACCAAGTCAATATCCATGCCTGCTGCATACTGAATTCCATAATTGTGAGTACCCTAAATGTAGTGGAGAATTCGCTTAGCTGCTTTCCAATGCAACTCATGTGGCTCCTACATGAATCTAGAGACCATGCCCACCGCATATGAAATGTCAGGTCTCGTATGAGCCAAGTAGATGAGGCTCCCAACAATTTGTCGATATAAAGTGCTATCAACCAAGGGTGAAGAGCACTTAGCCTCAAGTTTGACCCCAGACAAAAAAGGAGTAGGTGTAGGCTTACAGTCAGCCATGCGAAATCTAGAGAGCATATCGAGTGCATACTTGGGTTGTCCAAGGAAGATGCCTGAAGAAGATTGAGTAATCTCAATTCCCAAGAAGTAATGTAGAAGACCCAAGTCTGACATCAGAAATCTATCATGTAGAGCAGTTTTCACTACCTTGATGGTGGATGAGTGACTCCCTGTGATCAACAAGTCATCAACATAGAGAACTAGAAATGTGAGAGTATCATCCTAGTGCACAATGTAGACGTTCGGATCAGAATGGCATCGAGTAAAACCAACTATCAGAAGGAAGGAGTCCATCTTGGCATACCAAGCTCAAGGAGCTTGTTTGAGGCCATAGAGAGACTTTCGAAGTCGACACACAAGTGAAGGATCTTGAACAAACCCTTGTGGCTGCTCCATGTAGATTTCCTCCTGAAGGTCACCATGAAGAAATGCACTCTTGACATCCATCTGATGAACTTCCCAACGATGGGTTGTAGCAATAGCAAGGACAAGCCGGATGGAATTCATCTTAGCAACTGGAGCAAAAGTCTCAGAGTAATCAACCCTTGGAACTTGGGAAAAGCTTTTTGCTACCAAGCGAGCCTTATACTTATCAACCGACCCATCTGCTGCAAATTTTGTTCGATAGATCCACATGCATCGAACAAGTTTCCTTCCCTTAGGAAGAGGAACTAAATCCCATGTGTGATTCCTTTCCAGGGAATTAAACTCTTCTTGCATTGCAGCATCCCATTTGGGAACACCTGTAACTTCTCGAAAAGACTGTGGATCAGATAATGAAGCAATGAAGAGATGTGGAGCTTGCTGAAATTGTGACCTAGTTCTTCTAGAATCTGATGGATCACCAAGCCAATCTCCTGCTGACTCAAAAGTTTGTCGAGCCCAAAGAGGCACTGAACCTGGAGAGTCTGGGGGAGAATCATCAACCTCTGAAGGATGACTATGAGAAGAATGTGAATCCTCACCATCACTGTCACCATCTGAAGTGAAGGAAGAAGACTCCTCAATAGGATTAGGAGGATTAAGATCCTCAAAAGAACTGTCATCATCATGCAATGTCTCCAATGTGATAGTGGATGGAGAAGTGGTATGAGAAGAAATAGAAGAACTCTCCTCAAAACAAACACTCCTCTCAATAAACAACTCATGTGTAGAGGGATGGAGAAGTCTATACCCTTTGACATCATCTGGATACCCAACAAATATGCAAGGCTTGCTCTGCAGATCCATAGCCTTGCGTTTCTCTGCTAGAATGTGGGCCCATGCAAGAGAACCAAACACTCTGAAATGCTTAACTGTAGGTTTTCGACCGGTTCAAGCTTGAAAATGAGTTACCCCCTTCACAGCTTTATGAGGAACTCGGTTCTGGATGTAACATGCACAATTGATGGCCTCTGCCCAATACTGAGGTGCCAAAGATTTGGAGTGAATCATACAATTTGCCATCTCCTTCAAGGACCTATTCTTCTGTTTTGCGACACCATTCTGCTGAAGACTGTATGGAACTGTGTGCTGCATATTGATACCTTCTAAAGCACAAAATTGTTCAAACTGATTATTAACATATTCACCCCCATTATCTGTACGCAGAATCTTGATGAACTTCCCAGATTGTTTCTCTGCAAAAACTTTGAAATCTAGAAAATTCTCAAATACCTCATACTTTTGTTTGAGAAAGTAAACCCATGTAAATCTAGAAAAGTCATCAATAAATGTTAAGACATATCTAGCCCTGTTGAAAGATGGTTGTGCAAATGGTCCTGCCAAGTCACTATGTACCAACTCCAATAGTTGTGTAGCTCTCCATGATTTGTCTTTATCATGATTACCAAGAATACATCCCTGGCAAACTCCATCAGAAAATCGAATAGAAGGCAACCCTGAAACCATGTCCTGTTGACTGAGTTGTTGCAAGTAACGATAGTTCAAGTGGCCAAATCGTTGATGCCACAAACAACTAATCTCATCTGCATGAGTGAGTAAAATAGTCGAAGGAGAGTCAGGAACAAAGTGAGAAAACTGATATAATCTGGATTGATGATCTGCTTTTCCCACAGCAATAGTAGACCCATTATGCATTTCACTGATTACCATTGTATCTAGTGTGAACTCAACTCGCTCGCTAGAACCAGTGTGAGTGATCTGATAAACAGATAGGAGATTAGTTGATAAAGATGGAACACAAAGAACATCCTTAAATGTTCCTTCGCCCACATCAACAGACCCTCTCCCATGCACTTCAACAGGAGTGTCATCACCCATTAGTATGGAAGGCATAGAACATGGCTCTAAAGAGGCGAAATCATCTTTTGAAGAAGTCATCTGGTGCGAAGCACCCGAGTCAATTATCCAAGAATTGGGTTGTGAAGCAACAGCAACTAAGGCCTTACCATTTCCTTTCCCTTTACTCTTATCTGTATCCTTAGAAGATCCTTCTGATGAACTCTATTTGACTGAATCAGGCACCTTGATATTATTCTTTTCAAGAAGATTTGAAAGGTGATCAATTTGTTTCTTTAAACATTATGTTCATCATGACCAAGCCTCTTACAATAAGAACACTTGACCTTCTCCTTCTTAGGTTGTTCACCTCTTGATGAAGAGGTCTGATTATTTGCTTTTGAAGTAGCAGATTTTTTATCTTTTTTCTTCTCCCCTTGGTTATTTTGTTTCTTATCTTGCTTACTAGACCCTTTTTGTTCTTTTGTGCCTTGATTTACAACTAAGGCATGTGACTTAGAGGGTTTTATTGTACCCATTTGAATCAATTTGTCTTGCTCCCTAGTGAGTTCTGCGGCAAATTCATCCAGAGAAGGCATTTTGAATGTGTTACCTAGGGCACATTTTGTAGCATGGAATGTAAAAACAAACATTGAATAGTTAGGACCAAGCTTAGAAAGAATACTCAAGATCGATTGCTTATCATCTTTCTTAGTTCCACACCGTTCCAATTGCAATCTTATAGACTTAAGTTTAGTGAAGAAGTTTTGTATAGTATCAAAATTGGTTGGATTCAACCCTATGAGTTTCATTCTTTAACTGATGACCTCTTAGTTCATCCTGCTTACCAAAGAGGTTTTCCAAAATGGTCCACACTGCATTTGGTGTAGTGGCAGATTCAATGTGAAAAAGGAGGTCTGGAGAGACTAACATACATAGAGTACCAAAAGCTTCATCACATTTATTAAACCATTTAATCTTTTCTGCAGCATCTTGAGGTTCAATTTTAAGTCCTATAGTAACACAATGATATCCATGTCTTTTCAGATATATTATCATCTTAGATTTTCATTCAAAATAATTATATGGTGTTAAAAGTGGAACTATAGATGCATCCATGATAGTAGAAAAAAAGATTGCAAAGAATCAGGAAAAGTGCAAGAAAGAAGGCACAAGAGACACCCCCCCTTTTCACTAGTCTCAGAAATCACCCCCCCCCCCCCCAAATATTACAAGGTTGGCACTTTATAATTAGTGCATTTACAGGCTTTTTATCAAATTACAATTATTTTAAGAAACCAATAGAGATTTTAAATACAAATAATTTGAGATAAGATCTGAAACAAATTAGCCTTATAACTGCTTAATTTATCTCAATACCTTTCCAACAACTATTAGTTTTTTTAAAAACAGAGTTGTGAGGAGAAAGATATGACCAGTTGAAGAGAAAAAGAAGCGGCTGATACAACCTTTAATATCTGATAGAAAAAGGCAAAAAAAATCAATTAGACCTGCAATAATGGAGAGTGCTCATTTCTAGCTTTTCGTCAAGTATTTGTTTGCAAAAATCTGTCACCCAAGGCAAAAGTTGTGCAACTTTTAAGAAAGGTTGAATTTCCCTGATAGAAAAACGGCTTAGGCCCTATTCAAGCTCGATTTCTGAAAAATTTATTAATTTTTTGGAAATACCATCCAAAACCCAAAAGTTTTTCGATGTTGGGAAGAAAACCCAGAAATCGTTTTTCGTGAAAGTGAACAGAAGTTGGAACACTAAAGCCGAAATGAAAACAGCTCCAGTAAAAAAAATTTACTTTGATTTTTTACTGTGTCCTCCAAACTCTAATTTTGGTGAAGTAAAAGTCACTTTTGACTTTGTCAAGCCTTATGGACACTCTGGAAATTCTTATTAAGCTTCCAATATTACCACAAAGCTGCAATCACCCAGATATTACAAAAACACATACATGTAAACCAGATTTAACTAGAAGCTATTTTCCTTTAAACTGTTCTCATTCTCCAGATCACAAGAGAATGCAGGAGAAAAGCATACTTAGTTTTTAAGGAAAATATTAGTTATATAAAAATCTCAAATCCCTTAAATAAATCAAAAAAAAAAAACAATGAACAATACCAAACAATAAGCTCTAATACCATGTGAGATTATGCGAGAAGCGAGAATCGAGCCAAGATCTGATGTCAGTCGTAGATCACATGCAACTCCTCATGCAACGGATGATCGAAGATCAAAATAGCTGAATGAAGATAATTTCGATATGAGATAAAAATAGAGACAAATAAGAGAATTTGGAGAAAACTCTCACCGAGCTATCACTCCACTAACTTGACTAGTGAAGGTGAGTATAGTGCTTATTATATAGAAAAATATAAGCATATACATCCAAGGGGTGCATTAACTCCTATTCCCCATAAAAAGTGGGAGGTTTTACCTTCTTGGTAAATGCCAAAACATGTGGCATAACTTCCTTACATGAAGACAAAAAAAAAGTTGAGAAAGTTGGCACATAAGGCCAAAAGAGGGTGTGAAACTCAACTACCCCACAACCCACTTAGGAAATGACAAAATAGTAGTTATGAGAGGTGGCACAACAAGCCAAAAGAGGGTGTGTAACTCAACTACCTGTGTGAGGTGGAGAGTTACACATGTAGCTGAAGTATTTCGCCACGTGTCTTCATATAAACCACTCCTATTAACCTAAGCAAGCTTAAATAATGTGTAGGAAAAATAAATACCCCCTAACATAAAGAAAATAAAAAACCTACACTAACACCTTACACCATTATAAGAGAGGTCCACGACCTACCTATCACAAATTGATCCAAGGCAATATTCCACATCCAAGCAAAACAATAAAATATAACCGCCAAGCTCTTCAAATGGGCTACGCTCAGGATGCACATGTAATACTTTATTTTAATCCAATAAAATCATTGACCTCTATCAAGTATCCAATCTTTACATATCCATAAATTAATGGCTAAAAGAGACTTCAGGAATTTGATGTACTTATTTATAAAATATATTAGTATGTACCAAAAATAATAGTAAAATTTGTTAAATTCTTAGATGAAATCTCCAACACATTAATCAATGGCAATGGTGCGCAAAAGATAAGTTGGGTTTTCATTCAATCCACCGAGAAATCTCAAGGATTTTTGTCCTTAGATTTCTTGAACCGAAAGCTAGAAGCTCTAAGAGATCTTTACAGAGAATAATAAAACCAACCATGCCCAAAAGTGTCCCAATCTACTTTTTTTATAGCCCAAAAGTGTCCCAATCTACTTTTTTTATAACCCTCTCAAGAAACTTCTAGAAAACTTTTCAAAACCTCCTCCTTTAATTTTAAGCTTTAAGCAAAGAGAAATATTAAAGCGAACCTCTTTTGATTCTTCCTCGACACAAAATAAGTCACTTTAATAGAAGAGAATCATCTGTAGAATAAATGTTCTTCTAAAATAATAAACACCAAGAATACGAATCCATTAAAGTCCTGCATGCAAAAAGTTGTGAATCTAACTGGAGACAAGTGGCAAGGGTTCTATTTTATTTGTAGTAGTAAAATACCTCCACAAAAGCTGAAACATGGCATATTTCATGCATTTACCCATCATTTGCATGTCAAATTGTTCCAAAAATGAATTTTTGTTTACGGACATTTTGATGTCATTGTAGATGCCTCTCGGCATAATTGAAATAAATCATCATTAAATTTATTTATTTATTTCAACTTAAATTTTCATTATTCAAATTCTAAGGTCCAAATATAGAGGACTTTACAATTACCCAGTAGATTGTAACCATGCTACAACATCACCTTTATACATACCCTCTCCTTCCATATTTAATCATTTTTCATTTTCCCAAGTTCAACAGTAATTTTTAATATGTGAAAAGGCACTACCTACAACTAAATTATCCTAATAATAACTTTTCCATAATAGTCCTTGTAATCTTTCGTTTTTTAAAAGAAAATCAAAGAATCTGCACCCACATCTTGCTAATTTTTTCACATTGGACTTTCTGAAGTAAAAATCCGTATCTAACATCTCATGCTTCCTTATATTACTATCAATGATTGTTTGTGCTCTTAAAACATGGTTGCGAGTGTTGTTTACGTTTCCTCCTTTACACTACAATATCGTTGAGCTCTCTAAGCGTTCAAGATTTGCCACTTACGTAGAATTCAAATAAGACGGTCAGCTTGTGATTTTATAAAATCTTTCAATTGAAAGTTTACACATTTTGTCTCCGAAATGGGTTTTAAGATAGTAGATCGCAACTTTTAACCCATTCTACACTATTTTCACACTTATTCAAAAGTTATGCCATATACTTCATTTGTTACAACTAATGATATCAAGTAGGTCTAGAAAAAAGTGTCATAACAGTGCATTCAATGATTTTCCACATGCTGCAAGCTCTTAACCTTCATCGTATACTATTTTCTTCATTTACCACCCAAACTCAACCAATCAACATATGCTTGTGACTTTTTTTCAGTTGCCTATTTTATTAATCTAATTCATAATGACATTAAACCGGATGTTATCAAGTACTCATTGTACTAAAAATTATCAATAAAGTTTATTTTATTTTATTTGCATTCATGCCTTAGTTTTCTTGAGTTACCAACTGTACGCATTCTCTAGTATACCATTGATTGGCTTATAAGTTCTCTATCGTACTGTTGAATGGATCATTTGCATGTGCTTCTTTATTTTTGGTCAGTTGTCTACTGTTCATCGTCCTTTCCTTATTTGGTGTACTCCTTATTGAAATCATCATTCTACGTCATAGTCAGCAATTATTGTTGTATGTTTTGCTTTCAAGTTAGTCACTTGTATAATTGACTCACATTTGGCACAATACCTTGGCATGCTATCGATCGGGCCATTTTCTTGTCAATTTCTTGGGTTGGGGATATATCTTCTTAATCTTCCTTTTCACACTTCCTTTTCTTAGTTGTGAAATCTATTTTATTGCTTGGTCATTTGATTGTGTTCATTTTTCTTTTGCTGATCAATCTATATGTTGTAGTTGGCAACTATATTTGGTTTTCAATTTCATTATTTGTGCATTGTGCAATACACTCTTGTCTGATTGAAGATCTTCATGTTGTAATCTATTTTATTTATTCAAATGCTTGACATTGTACTCACAAGGGCATGGATATTACCTTTGGACAGCCTAGCTGCTGCAAGACTTAATGGCCCTTCTGTGTTTGAGGAAGCGATTATCCATTTCAAATAACTTAGGTCACTGTTGTTAGTGTAGAACCAGTTAACAGGCATACATAAATTTTTTAATAATAAGTTGCACGGGCTAAAAATGACCATTGTGTTCAAAGTGTTTATTAAGACCACCATAACAATTTCAATAGACCTATCTGTGGAGAACATCATCCTGGCACAAATCCCTAGGATATGCCACTGTAGTAAACAGCCTAAAATGCACATTCAATTAGTAACAACCACAAGCCAGAGAGTGCAAGGCATGACCGAGCAACCACCAGCAAGAACAATAAACAATTCTTTGATAGCTTTCTATTGTTATTTTATGATAATCCTGCCTACTTATACTTTTCCTAAACACCGCACATCCTAAAGTAAAAATTAAATTATTAAAAGACTGAGAAAGCATCACACAATGCTTTGTATGCAGCACCACAACGTTTGAAATTCTCCTCGGCTATTACCTGTTTAGAAAACCACCAATGGCCATTAGTGTTTGTCTACTCTAAATACAATTTGTGTAATATCAAAGCAACTTCTAAGAGAATAATACTCCAGGGAAAGAAAAGCATAAGAACCCAAGAGGGACACAATCTATAATAACAAGTTATTGTGGATTATTAAAAATGTAAAAATTCTAAGAGAGTACCTAGACCTGATAATCTGCTCAAAAGTTTATTCGGGTAACTGGTGATTTATAAAAAAATTGACAATTGGAAAGTTACAGACAATGGTTACACATGCTTTTCTATTTTGGGAAAATTTAATTGGCACTTCTGATCGGAAAATTCAAATAGGTTACTCGAGCAGAAATTAAGGAGTAAAATACTTGGGCAGTGCCCTTTGATGAGAAACATGATGCAAGTTGTGAGAACTCTTCACTAAAGGATCTTACTCGCTATTAATGTATTGGCATACGGAATAGACCTGAGGAGTTTAATTAACAAGAATGTTATATAAGGGCAAAAAAGTGTAATTTCTCCATGCCTTTCTTTCACCAACATGTCTTATAAGCTGGACGATGCATTATCCAGTTATTTGAAATTTAAAACAGATAGAATACCCTAAGTTAAGCCAGGGGGAAAAACAAGATAATATATTCACCAGTTAACTCATTTAAGTTTTTTAATTGGGTCAGATTTACATGATATGATTGCCTATATACCAAAATGACATAAAGGTTTGCATGGACAAAGAAGTCCTGCAGCAGAAAAGGCTACCGGAAGAAATATGTAATCCTTCTCTCATCTTACTTTTACTCATTTTCTCAGTTATGTTAGTTACTCTATATCTTCAACATTCCTATTTTGTCACTCTTTTTCTTAGTGTTCATTTTGACTTTTCTAATAGGAATGTAACAGAGGAATCTAAGAGCCTTTTTATTCGGTATTCATTAAGATATGCAAATGCATTTCTACATTCTGGAACACAATTGTCGACTTTTTTCATCACATCTGAAGCTAACCTTTGAAGGACCTGGATTCTTATCAGGATGCCATTTGAGAGCACATTGACGAAACCTGCACGGATATCAGAAAGAAGCCCATCATGTCTTTCAGAAAAAAAGAGATGAAACTAATTTAATTCTGATTCTTTTGCAACAGATTTAATTGCAAATAGCATTTCCTGATTGTGAAGTTTACTTTATAAAAATTAATCAATAAATCCAACTTACGCTTGCTTAACATCATCTAGTTTCAAAGGGCCATTGGGAGCTAAACCAAGAGTCACTCTGTCAGAGGCTGATCCTATACTGAGAGTCTCATCTTCACTCTCATCATTCTCTAAATATGTTCTTCTTCTAGTCCAATTCCACGATTTTTGGTTCTTGAACTCATCCAATTTACTAAATGACCAATAAAACCATCTCCCTCCAAGCTTCACTTCAAAAACTTTCTCATCTGGATCATCATCCCAAGGAAAATGTGTGTTTTTATTTTTACCTGTATTCAGCTAAAACAACATCAATGTTCATAGCACACAACTAGAATAGTCATTCAATGTTATTGAAACTCTTATCTGATCGTGGTGAAGAATTATTTTTCCAATCATCGTAACGCCACTTTACAAATAAGATTCACAAAAGCAGTTGCATGTTGCTAGTTCATACTATAGTTTCAGCAGAAAAAAGACTAACACAAATGCCACTGAGCTATATATTATTCAGATTTGTCTCATTAGTCAAAAAATTAAAAAATTAATAAATATTCAAGAGTACAAGCAGTAGAGTTTATGAACCTCACCAAGTGCTATTTATTACCAGAAATGTGTATATCCGTGAATTACCAAAATATTTATTTCTTGATTCATATCATGAGTTACTTATTCCCTATCGCATAACACTAGCGAGTGTTATTTTATTCAAATCTTCCACTGATTATGCTTGGTAAAAATTATATAACTTTTTGAAGTGCAAGCAAAACTACAGGAGAAGGCAGCAAGGATCATCACCTCTAGGTTGTATTCCCAACTGATTGGATGTTTCAATGATCATATCCTCAATCGTAATTAAAAGGCCCCACTGCTATCAGTATAACCAATTTTCTCGACTGTTATTTTGAGAGGGCAAAAATTGACAAAAGAAAATATAGTAATATTTTGTATGGACAAAATTAGAATTCAGCTTCAATACTAGGGGGCAGTTAACCATGTTCCCCTTACCACTCCATTTCTGGGACTGTAGGAAGTGGCACAGGCAGTGGTGTCGTCACTTTGATCATTCCCACTCCTCAAATTTCCAGGTCTTTCATACATATGCCCTTGTAGTTCCTTAATGCAGGTCTTTCTTCCTTGTGTCTTGTTCAGTAGTGTTTGAATGGATATCTTTGAAATTGTTGCTCTTCAAGGTTATTAAAATTCATTAACTTTGCCAAGAAGATGGTTGATTCTTAAGTTCATCCATAATCCTGAGTATTTGTAAAAATTTTAAATTTAAAAGCATCTTTGTGAGCATATACATTCTTGCTTATTAGCCCCAAGTACACTAACTAATACAGCACTGGGATTGTAAAGTTATTTAACAAGAGCACACAATTGATGCTAACCTAGCTTGTACCTGCCCCAATAAGTTCACAAAGCATCATAAAAAAGGCCTACGATACCGCATGGATTTGCATTACACTTGCAAATGCTCTCAAAACTTGCAAATTGTCTTTTAACTTCTGCACCCTGCCTCTCTGCATATTAACCAAAGCACTGTGTGGATTTTTTTTGACATGCATGAAACTCAATGTTTGCCAATAACTCTCATGCTTCGGTGCCCCACAATTCTGTGAAGTCTATACATCAGAATTGAGAACAATAAACATAGTCATGCAAACAATGCAAACCATGCTTGTGTTTCCACTCTCTATTTCCCCAACACTATCAAAGTTGAAAACATTGCATGTGCTCAGAGAACTTTTTCTCTTTGTATACTTGCTTCTAATTCTTGATTCCCCACAAGCCTATCAAACATATTGGTTAAATGCTAAGTTACCGGGTTGGCCCTTGGACTCCCCTGGTACCAGTCCTGGTTCGAATTGGTTCTTGGTTCGGGTCTGGTTCGACCAGGGTTCGAAAAACCCAGAGGTGGTTCGTCCATGGTCGAACCCAGTAGAACCCGGGCGGACCCAGGTCGAACCCGAGCGGCTGGGCGGCTCAAAAAAGCAAAATATATGCAAAGTTTTTTTGTTTTTTTAATTCCGCCTTCTAAAAAGTGAAACTTATACCCTAAAAGTGACTTCTAAAACATTATATTCACTCATTTCACCTCATTTATGTTGCAAACAAAAGTTTTATAAGAGCAGGTTGAAGAAAGGGTGAACAAAATTTGGCTTCCAAGATCAAAAAGGAGTTGAAGACTGATTTTTTAAGCTTCAACAAGTGTTGCAGCATCATTTCCATACATTTTCAAGCTTCCATTGGCTGCAAGAGGTAGGTTTTTTAACATTTTTCTCCAACTATTTTTGTTTCACAAATTGTCAAACATGAAACTTGATTTTTTTTTCATTATTTAGTTTTTGTTTTTGAATATGTTAATATTATTTCTTGCCATAGGAACTAGAATGGCATCTACATCTTCCTCAATTGGCAATGAATAAATAATTGCAAAACAAAGAAATGATCCAAATTCTCCCTTATGGAAGTATGTTGACATTATAAAACAACTTCCAAGAGGTGGGGGATTCCGTTGGAGATGCCAAGGATGTGGTATTGAACGTAATAGTTCATATTATCGGGTGGTAGGCCATTTGTGTGGAATAAAAGGAAGACGCATCAAATAATGCCCTGGAAAAGATGGTAAACCTATACCAGATGAGACGGTGATGAAATATATTAGGGAGCACGAGGCGACAGAAGAGAGAGAAGCCCATAGATTGAACCAAACCGCATCAAAGAAAACAAGGGAAATGCAAGCCCCTTCTAATCCCAATATTGTAGTAGAAGACCATCCCTTCTTTGCCACAAATGAACCTCAAAGTGCACCACCCTTGACACGTAAAAGAACAAAGGGGCCTTTAGAAACCGCATTCCAAAATGAGAGTAGAGACAATGCTAACGAAGATTTAGTAAGGTGCATTTATGCAAATGGGTTGTCTTTCAATGTTGTTCGCTACCCATATTGGAAGCAAATGATAAAAAGTGTTAATGAGGCTCCAAGAGGGTATAAGGGCCCCAGTTATGAGAAGGTACGTGGAACATTATTGGAGAAAGAGGTGAAGAGGGTTGAAGATGCATTGAAACCCATAAGGGATTCATGGGTTGAGACAAGTGTAACAATTGTTTCAGATGGGTGGAAAGATGCTAAAAACCGTCCCTTGACCAATGTCATAGTGGTGTCCCCTAAAGGGGCAATATTTTTGAAAGCTATGGATTGTGAGGGCCAAATAAAAGATGGCCAATTTATTGCAGAAATTCTCATCTCTGCCATTGAGTCAATGGGACCCCGCAATGTTGTCCAAGTCATAATGGACAATGCAAAAAGTTGTAGAGCTGCTGGTTTGTTGGTTGAGCAACGCTATGATCAAATCTTTTGGATACCTTGTGCGGTACATTCACTCAATCTTATGCTACAAAAGATTGGGCAAAAAATAAAATGGATCAGAGATATGTATGCAAAGACTGAGGACATCCAGATGTTCATCACAAACCACCACATGTCTCAAGGGATTTTTAGAACCTATTCGAATTTGGAGCTATTGAAGGTAAGTGAAATAGTAATTTAATTTTACATTTTCTGATTTTTTTAATTTTCAATGTTCAAAATATCATTGTGTAAGCTATTTTGTGTATTCTTCTTTAAAGTTTGGCTTTATTTTTTAATCATTTGGCATTTATTTGTGTTATAGGTTGTTGAGACCCATTTTGCATCAAACACAATCGTCTTAAGACGACTTGTGAAAGTTAGAGTGGCACTATGCAATATGGTGATCAGCACCAATTGGACTGTACGGAAGCAGAGTAGCACTGAGAGGGCAGAAAAAATTAGAAAGAGAATATTGAATGAGAAATGGTGGGAACTTGTTACATATCTCCTAAGTATCACTAAGCCCATCATGAGCATGATTCGCTATACAGACATGGATAGGCTTTGCATAGGTGAGATTTATGATGGCATTGACTCAATGCTTGAAAAAATAAAGGTCACTATAAATGAAAAAGAGAATGACCCCCAAGAGAAATTCTTCAAAGAACTAGAAGCAATTTTTGTAGAAAGGTGGAATAAAATGACCACTCCTTTGCATCTTCTTGCCTATGCCTTGACACCTAAGTACTATAGCAATCAGTTTCTTGATAAACCAGGAAGGATTCCACCATGGAGAGATCTAGAAGTATCTGATGGGTACAAGGCAGCATTTCTTAGACTATATCGTGATGATGATTTGCAAGATGTTGTTACAAATGAGTTCATAGAATTCGCAAATGGGAATGGTCTAAGTGTTGATGCACTTCGTCATAGATCCAAGAAGGATGCTCATAGCTGGTGGTACTTCCATGGCACATACTTCCAACACCTACAACCCCTTGCTATAAAAGTTTTATCACAAGTAAGTTTAATTAATTAAAATTTTAAATTTACAAGTTTTAGTTTATTTATAGTTTACATTCTCTTCATAGGTTGCTAGTAATTTTATTTGTATTAATGTATAGCTTTAATTGTTTACTTTGTCTTCATAGGTTGCTAGTTCATCTACTACAGAAAGAAATTGGAGCACATACTCTTTCATCCAGTCAGTAAAGCGCAATAGGCTGCTATCAAAAAGAGCGGAGAATTTAGTATATGTGCATTCCAACCTACATCTTCTTTCACACAAACAACGTGACTACACACAAGGGGAAACGAAGATGTGGGATATAGAGCTAGATCATACTGATTTGGATGCACCTGCTTCTCAGCTTCTTGCATTGACACTTGATGACTCGGAAATCGAGCCAACTTATAGTGCAAGTGCAAGTGGCATTGGCTCATCTAATGTCAATGTCAATGAGGAGGAGGAGGATGAATTAGATGATTCATTTGATGATTAAAATTTATATTGTTGAAAGTTGAAACAATGATACTTGAATATTGTCATTTTGATATTAAACTTGATGTATATGATGCTATTAGGGTATCATCATGATGCTATGATTACAAGCTTATGTTTGTTTTGTTGTTTATATGATGCTATGTGACATGCAAATTTTAATAAATGCTTATAGGCAAATTTTAATAAATGCTTATAGGTTTCACAAATATCAAAATATATATATATATAAAAAATTACATGTTTTTGTACTAACGAACCTAAACGAACCCATCCCCTTTTCAAAATTTTGCCATACCGGCATACCGGGTTCTTCGAACCCGAACCGGTAACTTAGGTTAAATGGTTGACTTGCATTGCCTGCATCATTGCTTTCTATACTTGCTATGCCCTTAATCCTATTGTGTGCACAAGGTTATGAGTAATCAGATTGTGATTGCATTAACTCTTAATTGAGTTATAAGATCATTATTATATTCTTATTTAGATAATTATGTTATCTTAGGTGTTATATTTAGGTAGCTAAGTCGGTCTGAGTGACATGCAAGGCATAAGTAGGGTATATATAGGAGCTAGTAGGTAGGAATTATCATCATATTGCAAATTGTGTTCTTATTGGAGATATTTGGTGTTTTGCCCCCTTGACGTGGCTTATTTTTTCAATTATTATCAAGTAGTTGAAGCATATTTCCTACTCTATTCTTTGACCTTCATTATGTTGTATGGCAACAAAAAGTTGTAATGGCATCCTTATACGTGTAATTGGCTTTGTCAAATGAAGAGAAAGAAGGGATGTGTCACCAGATGGTCCATTTTCCAAGAGAAACTCATTACACATTATGGTGACAATCTCATGGGTAGCTACTTTAGCTCAAGTAGGGTCAAAGATTATTTTCATCAATTCCAAACTTCGTCAACAAGAGTGGAGAATGTTGCAAAGGAAATTTTGAAAATAAATATTCCAAAGAGGTACATGTGTTCCCATATTCTATGTTGCAAGCTTCAAGGGTGAGTTGTTGCAGATTTTAAAGGATATTTATTGCAGTTTTGAAGGACAATTTATGCAGACCTTAAGGGGGAATATTTGCATACTTATGAACAGAGATTCTTGAGCAGAACTGTGAAGGGTTTCAGATTTGATTGGAGAAGGTGGTCAAACATTCACCAATTCATTATTTTCAAAGGTTAGTGTCTTCTATTTTGTGAGATGAGGAAGTTGGTGCCTCTCACTCAAAGAGATTGGTTTCTCTTGCTGAGTTGGTGCTTAATGGAGGGGATGAGTGTCTCCTATGGGTCGGTGCCTATGAAGCGTGTAAGAAGATATATATAAAAGCCATATTTTGCCATGGTTTTCTTCCGCAAGGGTTTCCATATAAAATCGTGTGTGCATCTTGTGTTCTTCATTGCTAGATCTTTCTTGTGATTATTGCTCCATGATTGCTAAAGTTTGAATAAGTGAAAATTGTTGTACATTGATTCAGCCCTCACCCCCCAATATAAATGTGTGTTTTCTTCAATGCCAAATTGAATTAAAAGGGGAATTTCAAGTCACTTGGGAAAAAGAAAAAATGGAAAATGATTTTTCAGAAAAAGAAAAAAGCATGTTTTCATAAAAGCAACGAAAAAACTATTTAAGGAGGGCTTCGATTAGAAATTGATCGTCCATTGTTCATTATCAAATTCTCTTTTTGTGAAATATTGAACTTTGTTCATCTATCCACCTAGCTACTTTGATGCAGGAGCATCCAAGGGTGTAAGAGCAATCTTGCATCGACCAAAACTAGTTATTTAATTTGTCTAAGTTTGGTATTTTAAATAAGGGCTAAATACAAGCTATCATATGTCTAAATGCAAGCTATCATTTGTTTAAATGCACATAGGAAAGTGTCCAAGGGAACAAAGGGGGTTGAAATTATTTAATACTTGTGGCCTATGTGTAAAGGCAATTGTAATATTCAAGAGTTGACACATTTTTCTATTATTTCTAATGCAAAATCAAGAAAATCCCCATCTTGGCATGGATTTGGAAAGGGGGAAGGGTCAAAGATTTCACATGTCTTAGTGGGTTTAAAGAACAATGGGAAAAGACACCTCTTTAGGCACCCATTGTGGAAAATGTTAAAGTTTAGATCAGATTTAGAGGTTATAGTATTTTTAAATTTATAATCACTGCTCTCAGATATATATACTGATTCTATATGATATGTTGATCACAATATCTAATACAGATACAAACGCATATGGATTTCAAAGAATCGATGTTGTTCAATTAATCAAGGATACAAAGCTCCTTTAAATAGAGTTACAAAGACAATGTTTCTAAAAGAAACAATCGTTAACTAGAGGCAAAGTTAGAAACAACTTAAATGACCATTAATAACACAAAGAGAAAGATATTATTCTAATACCCTCCCTTAATGGTCATCGTTCTAACTACCGAGAGAAATAACAGAGAAGGTTGCCCCCTTCTTCTCAGAACACGCTGCAGCAAAAGACAAGACCCTACCACTGACTCTGCCACTTGAGATGAGTCTGCCACCGACCCTCCCAAAAACTGCAGAACTTCTGGAGATACCCAAAACAACACCAACTGTCCAACCTGATGTTGGAGAACTGTTCCTCCCTGTAACTAGAGACACACCAAGAACAGCTGTCACGATTTTGAGGAAAAAATTGGCAAACCCTCCAAACTATTGCAGATGAGCAAGATGCCCGAATATAGACTGCAAACAAGAGACTAGTGCAGATGTTCGCACAACAACTCCAGGTGCGACTAAAAACAGACTGCAACAAAGTACAATTTTTGAGGAAAAAATCATAAACCCTCCCATGATTTTTTTTTCAGGGAAAAAAATATTTAAAAAACCCACAGATAATTTTTTAGGACAATTATTAAAACCCACAGATTTTTAAAGGGAAAAAAATATTAAAACGCATCAAAAAAAATTTAGGTAAAAATATATTAAAAACCGAAACAAACATTGATGCCCATAAGCCATCTTCGCGCTTTTCGAGGAACGAAAAATGAGATATTGAGAAGATGTTGAATGCATAAAACCCGAGGTACAAAGTTCAATGCACTGAGACAAGTACAGGCACAAATTCCAAGGCAAATTCGTTGGCACAAAATTCGAGGCATGGAAAACGAGGCACCAAAAAAAATTGAGACCAACCAAGAAAAGCTCTCGAAAAACCAACCAGGAATCTGAAATCGGAATGCAGATCCGACGGCTCAAAAATTGAGGCACGGAAAATGATGCACCCCAAAAAATATGACGACAACCCAGTTGAGGTCTTGAAAAACCCACCAAAAATCTGCAACCAGAATAAAATTTTGACTTAAACTGAAGGGTCATAACCCTAGTCAAAAATTGCAAAACCCCAGGCAGCCATGAATGAACCAAATCAAGCAAAAACACGTGGAGAATAGACGCGGATTGAGGGCAAAGATACGCGACACGATTTGCACCAAAAAATCCACGAACAGGAAGCAAACCACTTCGAAAAACTTATAAAATTCTTCCTAAAAAATTCCTTTCGAAAAAATTTTAGAATAGCTAAAATTCTCAAAAATTATCTCTGCTCTGATACCATAATACATGCAAAAGCATATGGATTTCAAAGAATCAATGTTGTTCACTTAATCAAGGAGACAAAGATCCTTTAAATAGAGTTACAAAGACAATGTTTCTAAAAGAAACAACAGTTAACTAGAGGCGAAGTTAGAAACAACTTAAATGACCATTAATAACACAAAGAAAAAGATTTTATTCTAATAATATCTCAATGATTTCACTTGGCTATATATTAATATAAATGCAACATGAATATATATCGATCTGCTAAGATCTTAATATCAATATCAATGAGATGATGCTTAGATGTAATGAGAATGCAATACCGATCTGAACTATATATATAATGCCACCGATATACTTGATGAGATGATTACAAACTATGTATATATTGTTGTCTTTCTTAGCACTTATTGATTTTTTTGTACATTACAAGATACTTGGATCAATCATTATATATATAATAGTGTGGAGACATGTCTCCTGTAGGGACATGTCTCTATGCGAACATAGTTCACGTAGAGACATGTCTCTACGTGAGACGTGTCTCATGACCGATCATTAACTAATCAATATACTAATTGATATGTATGTTGTTTAATCGATACTCATTATCGATTCGTGTTATAAATACAACCAAAGTTGATACACTTTATCGATTCATATAAGAGTCAATGCAAAATCGATATTAAATAACGATACCATATTATGCTCGATACTTATTATCGAAGCTTAATATGATATCGATATTTATTATCGATGCTCACCAATGTGAATGTCGGTATCCAATATCAATGCATGGTATAATTAGTATCAACATTAAGATTAATGTTAACAGCATTATTAATATCAACAATATGAACAGCATGATTAATAATTCATATATCAAACTCAATCATGTATATATGTATATTTAATAATATACATATACAATATTAAATATATATATATATATACAAGATTGTCATATATCAAACTCAATCATGTATATATGTATATTTAATAATATGCATATACAATATTAAATATATATATATACAAGATTAATAATTTACTAATTATTAATGATGTATTGTGATAACCATAATCGTTAGCAGTATACAGAAGAAGGATAGTAATCAAATGCACAAGGCCGATAGGGCCACTTATGCATTTGATTTCATCGATAGGAATAATCTGACCAAAGCTACAATTCATTAACAGAAAATTGAAGAGCGACACCACCTTATGCACCCTCCTAGGGAAGTTGAAGAGTCATCTATTGGCTATGAGTTGCATATCTTGATTGCCATGTGTTTCTCTCCAAGAGGAGGCGTGGGATTTCCAAGAGGCAAAAGAATGCTATAAAAGTGAGGCTTGGGCTAGTGGTTAAGTATCTAGAGTTGAGTGGATCATATAAAGTGGAGTTGACCATCCAAAGTGAGTGATCGTTCGAAGTTGAGAAGAAGTCTCCTTCATTTGAGAGTTCAATAGTAGTTACAACTTGCAGAGTTGTAAAGCCCTAGTGGCGAATATTTTGTAATTCATTTCTTTTGAGAAATATAAGGCAATTTGTTACATTCAAATTTGTGTTGTTTTCTTTCATGCTATGCATGAATCGGCCATAACAATGAAAGCATGAAAAGAAACTCAGCACATAACAAGATATTTAACATGGAGAAACCCATTCTGGGAAAAACTCCACCAAACAAGAGATGACTAGCTTGTACTATCAGCAAATATGTGATAGAATACAATACTTTGACTCTTCCTAAACCTTCAATCCAACAACACAAACTGCAAAACAACTTGAACAGAAAAATTGTTAAAATTCACTCCAAGCACCTGTTTTTATAAAAAAAATAATGCCATCATGAAGGATGCCATCCAATATTGAAAACCCAACACCTCCAATCTTGTAATCACCAATTTGCAGCTCATAATGACCTCTCACAAAAGCTCTTACAGCTGTCATAAGGCATCTTTCATGCATGGGCGCCTAGAGACCAAATTGCAAAGATTATGTCATATATATTGCTGTAGTCTTAAAATATGCTCTTACAGTTGTGACTCCCTCAAACGTGAGATAAAAAGAGAGAAGACAACCTCGTTTGAGAGGGGGGGATAAGGAGAAAGGAAGAAGGAAGGGAGCATGTAAATCAAGGAAAGATTGATCGAAGAAGAAAAGGAATGGGAAGTAGATAAGGAAGTGGGTACCTAATCAACTCTTTCAAAAGGGTGCTAATTGTGAAAGGTTGTCTCTCTTGCCAAAGGGCATACATGATGAAGAGAAGTGACCTCCCCCTCACATTAGGAGATATAAAGGGAAGAAGGATCTTTTGAAGAAGGGATCCAAGGGAGATCAGTTTGGAGAATAATATATTATTCTCAAAGTCAGCTATGAAAGGTGGTGACTCAATCCTTATGAAAGGCAGTGCCTCAATCCCTATGAAAGGTAGTGACGCTTTCACCAATAAAGTATAGAGGAGAGATAATTATTCATGTGGTATGTATCTGCCTTTTCATTATTGTCAATGTTTATCTCTATCTATATATTCATATATATGATTGGCTATTGAATGCATATGTCTACAATAATTCTGTGTGAAACCTCCATCATGTATGGAAGGAAGGAGGTGTAGAAAAGAGGGGAATTATAAGGTTGCCATCTAAGTATGCCACCCTAGGGCCTAGAAGACAAAGATCCACTCTTGGGCTTAGATAGGACAATCGAGAAACCCCCACTATGATCTTCTCTCTTACTCTACAATGATGGCTATTATCTTTTGGGGGATGAGACATAGATGGCGAAAGTAGGTACAAGCACCCCACCAAGTAAGCCACCCCAGTGGATGTCCATGTTGCCTGGCCACCAAGGCCAAACGGGTTAGTGTCCACTCTTGGGCTTAGTATGGAGATTGCTTAGAGCGGAACTATCATGTCTCTTCCTCCAAAACCTTAATGTGTTTGAACAATATAATAGATATTATATGAATATGTGTTATTGTCTAACCCTAATAATTGGATATATATATATATATATATATATATATATATATATATATATGTTCCCTTGATTATGGTTGCAAGATTCAAACCTAGGATCGTATCGTTTAAGAGATCACTTTCTTGGTAAAGATGTAACCCTGACCCTAACATATTGCAAATGTGATTCTAGGGCAAATTTGGAAGGGGACGTTACAAGATTCCCAAGGTAGATGCCTAGGTTGTTCAACTTTACCATTCTATTGTTAATGTGATCCTTGTCCAATGACAATGACTCAATAACTCACTGCCAATAAATAGACAATTATCGAGGCTACTAAAAACATATTTACCATACCGATAAAATATTAAATACCAATGTCAATGAAACCCTACATCCCTTATGGGTGAATTACAAACAACATTAGGAGTAGTTAATTATATGCATTTAGAAGGTTGATGGCACCTAAATCCCAACATTCTCGTACTTGGCATCATACATTGTAAATACACCCATAGGAATACATAATTATAAATCAACTAAGTACAAGTGACGAGACTCATAGCTGCCTTGCACATTTTGTGTTCACAAGTTTGGTAAGTGCATCTACAACATTCTCTTGAATGTCAATCTTCTTCAACTCAAACTGTCCATTTCCAATCAACTTACAAACAAAATGGTACTATACATTTACATGCTTAGTCTATGCATGATACACAAGATTCTTAGCTAAATGAATTGCACTCTACCACAATTAATTTAAATAACCTTACAATCAAAACAAAATAACCAAATTGTCTCCTTAGACACATGGGTAGCAACCATATACTCTGCTTCAATGGCGGATTAAGCAACTATATCCTGCATTCAACTCATCGAACTCACAACTCCTCCAAACAAAGTGAACACATACCCACTAGTGGACCTTCAACTGTCCAAGTCACTTGCCCAATCTACATCAACAAAAGCCTATATGTCTAATGTCCTAATTACACTCTTAGTCCCAAAATACTCCAAATGATAATCAAAAGTACCTCGCAAATATCTAAACACCCTTTTAACATGAGTCCAATGCTCTCTACTAGAGTTAGACATAAACCTACTCAAAACTCCCATTGTGTAATGTCCCTACTTTGAAATATAATTTGATTATAAATAATGATAAAATTAAAATACAATAGAATAAATATAAAAATTAAAATTAAAATATAAAAGAATATAATTAAATATAATTAAAATTTCATTAAAGTTAATGAAAGGTCAAAAGGCATGAAATGATAAGTTGTGACTTCCTCAAACGTGAGATATAAAAGGGAGAAGAGAAACTCATTTTAGGGGGGGATAATTTGAAAAATGAGAAGTGCAGATCTAATTTAAATAAAAAGTGCAGATCTGATTATAAAAGGTTATGTACCTTCCAAAGGGCAGAAATAATGATGAGTTGCACTCTTTCAAAAGGTGCTAATGGTGAAAGGGTGTGTCTCTTGCCAAAGGGCATGCATGATGAAGAGGTGTGACCTCTCCCTCACATTGAGAGATTTAAAGGAAAGGAATCAAAGCATCCAATAACATCACCATGGATTGATAAGATCAGAACTGTTATTAAGTTACAGGGAGTAACATCTTTGTTCTTGGTGGTATGCATGGAGATCAGCTGAGAATGTATGCTTAATATATGAAACCTAATAATGTTTTCATGCAGAATTAATAGTAATATTAATATGGACTGCAATATGTATGACAATAATACTTAATTTCATATATATATATATATATATATATATATATATATATATATATATATATATATTCATAATACATAAGAAATTAGTATACTTATGGTCTAAATCATGTTATTACTGTCAGTATTTAAGAAGATGGGAATGAGATGTTCCAAAGAGGGGCAGTCTAAATCCAAGCAATAGGTTAAGTCCCAAGATAGGGTGGGGATCAACGACCCATAAGCCTTGAGGGCATAGACCCAAGATGGGTAAGGGCTTGGATCTATAAACTTTGAGGGAACCTATTGTATTTGGTCTCTAAGCACTTTGGTAACATACATAAACCCTTCTCCCTTAAACTGAAGTAGTAGCAGGGTCTGATATCTATATTAAAAACAATGAATCATGAAATTAATCATCTAATGAGGAAAACTAATAAGAACTTGTTAATAATTAATTGAAGAATATCAATCAATTTTAGTATATTGAAATAGATCAAGTAGGGGACATTACACATTGCCTGTACAATATCTTATAATTATCAATTGAAAACTATTGCATATGTCAAACTTCCTACAACACTAGCTTAAGGCACATTAGACATATCCTCTAAATCATCATCATTCTTAGGACACATCTAATGAAAGCTTAGCGCTAACCTATAAAGGAATTCTTATCAGTTTACAATCATGCATACTAAATCTATTCGAAATCGTGCCAAAATACTACTCTGTGACAACCAAATTTTTCTATTTATGCGATCTCTTTTGATTTCCATGCCAAGTATATACCTGGGAACTCCCATATCCTTCATATCAGATGTCCCAAAAAGTTGAGCTATCAAGTCACTCATCATTGCCTTAGAGTTACTGAAAAATAGCAGCATATCATCCACATACAAGACAACAATTAGGATATGATCATCAATACATTTAATGTATAAACAATGATCTTCTTCACTTCTAACAAAATCCAATTTCATGACAAATAAATCAAATTTTGTATACCACATCTAGTGAAACTATTTTAAATCAAAAAGAGATTGTTTTAACCAAGTATGAAAAAATCGAGAAAAAGTGGTGTAAATCGCAATTTCTCCCAAATCAAAACTGCAAACAATTTAATCGCAGAAAAAATCCAGAAAGATTTTTTGGAAAAAATCGCACCAATTTTAACCAAAAAAATCATTGAAAATGGCGATTTAAACGAAGGTAAATCGGCATCGTAAAATTTTTTGGAGAAGTGCGAAAAAAACCCTAAATTTTATCCCTAAAACCCTTCGACCATCAATAACCTATAAAAAACTATTAAAGTTCATCGAAATTTGCCTTGAAATTCTTAGGAATGCAAGCAAATTTTTATTTTTAGAATTTCGTTGTTGGGTGAGCAGTCAATAGCAGCCGTCGAGAGGAATGTGAGTCGTTAGGAGGATGTCACGTTTTTTTTTAATCGCTATTTGGGCTCGCTAAAAAAATGATTCATAGTTACCCTACAAAAATATGTGCACGATATTAAATATATTATATATTTCATATAATAAAATTGTAATTAATTGTTTTACTTTTATTTTTATGCTATAAACATTTAATAAATCTAAATTTAATTATTTAAGAATAATTTGTTTTTTTAATGGATCTTTTTTTCTTTTTTTTTTATAGGTAATTGGTCGAAGCCTGAATAGCTTTTGACTAGAGCTATGAACCAGTGGGGCCACAGTAGGGGGGCCCATCCCTATTAAATATCTTTCAATTATTATTATTATTATTATTATTATTATTATTATTATTATTATTGTGTTTGATTAGATTGACCCCAAGACCTTCCCCATCTTTTGGAAGGCCAAGAGTCACAACTTAGAATTTCACTTTAGATGTCCCTATTGGGAATTGAACTTGGGTCTCCACAATGAGAACCCAGTGTTTTAACCAGTTAGGCTCAACCCCTTGGACAATATTTAAGAATAATTAATTTAGATTTTTAATATATAAAATTTAATAAATATAAAATTAAATATTGAAATTAAATTAAACAAATGTGATAATATTTATGTTGAGAATTTTATGGATATATGATATGTATTTGACTCAAAACTATGATTTATATATGATGGATACCAATAATAATAAAACTGTTATTATGTTTTATAAATTTGGGGTGTGTGCTTTTTTCAAAATATTTTAAGAAATTATATATTTTCAAATGTTTGATAAATTTGCCAATTTTTTCCCGATTTTTTTAGAATTTTGGGCCAAAAGATTTATTGTTGAGTAACAATTTTTCATCATTGGTTTTAACCTACTAATCAGATGTTCCTTCCCTTTTACCTCAAATCCTTTAGGTTGTTGCATTTAAATCTCCTCTTCCAAGTCTCCATGCAAAAATGTAGTTTTCACGTCCATTTGCTCAATCTCAAAATCATTAGCAACAACATTGGCTAAAATAAATCTAATAGAGAACAATTTAGCAACATGAGAGAAGAACTCACCAAAATCAACTCCCTCTCTCTAAGAGTAGCCCTTAGTAGCCATTCTAGCTTTGTACGTTTCCAACGACTCATCTACTCCAAATATCATTTTGTAGACTCACTTACAACCAATGGCTTTCATTCCTTTGGACAAACGAAAAAGATCCTAGGTGCCACATGATTCTAAAGCCATCATCTCCTCCAACATGGCTCATTGTCAAGAATCACTATCATCTGAAACAATAGCTTCCCTATAGGATCTAGGTTCATCGTTAGTACTTAATAAAGCAAATATACAACGGAAATCTGGTGGGCTATACCTGTCAACTGGATTTAGTTGTCCTATCAACAACATTTCGTTTTCTTGTTTTTTCTTCTAAGAAGAAGAGTATGGGGCTCGTGTTGTTCTTGATCTTGCTCAACTTTTTCTTGATGTTCATTTTCCTAATCATGGGTTTCATCAATAACATCATCTGAACCCTCATCTTCTTCTTCCTCATCCTCTTGTCCATCTCTCTATTCTTCCCAAGGTGCAATTTCCTACTTAATTTCAAAATGCACTCCTCTTTTCCTTATCTTTTTCTTTTGGCTATTCAAGATCAAAAATAACACCAAGTTCCCTAGAAATCACATCTCTAGAAAAGATAATTTTCTTACTTACAGGATTCCATTACTTCTAACCTTTTACATTATCACCATATCCAATGAAAATACAATTTTCAACTTTTCAATCTATCTTATTTTGTTTTTCTTTAGGCACATGAACATAAGCCTCACAACCAAATACCCTCAAATGTGAAATAGAAGGTTTCTTACATGTCCACAGTTCATAAGGTATTGTATGAAGAATCTTATTACAAGGAGATGTACTTAACAAGTAACAAGCAATACTTCCAGCTTCTGCCCAAAAGCATCTATCAAACCTTGAACCACTAAGCATACTCCTACCTTTTTCCATTAATGTTTGATTCATCCTTTCTGCCACTCCATTTTGTTGAGGAGTATACAGAGTAGTTAGCTATCTAACAATTCTTACATCCTTACAAAATTCATCAAATTCTATAGAGTAATTTTCTATCTAACAATTCCTACATCCTTACAAAATTCATCAAATTCCTTACAACAATATTCCCCTCCATTATCAACTCTCAAAACCTTAAATTTGCAATATGTTTACTTTTCAACTAAAACCTTAAAATCTTTAAACTTAATGAAAACTTCGGATTTATGATTCATAAAATATAACCAAGGGTATCTTGAAACATCATAAATGATGGACACAACATCTTGATTTTCCAATTGATTCAATATCCATTGGACCAAAAAGACCTAAGTGAATTACTCTTAGATTTATTACTGCCTAAAAATCAAGATTTTTGTTTTGTTTGTAAAACAAAAAATGTTCATAGAAATCAAGACCCTCATTAGAAAAGAAAAAAACGTCTAATGGTTTTCAAATCAGCCTCACTGATGTGGCCCAATCCATGAAGCCACAACATACAAGTATATTCAAATTCAGTTGCATTGGTAGATTTAAAAACAGTGGTGACTTCAAGCCTAAATAAAGTCCCCTTCCTTGTCCCCCTTGCTACCACCAAGTTTCCTCTTAGTAATCTGCAACCATGCTTGTCAAATGTTACATGCAATCCCAAATCATTCCACTTAGAAACGGAAATTAAATTTCTTGCTAAACCTAGAATATGCAAAACATATTAGAGTGTTTTTGACCCCCCATCACTGAACTAGAACTAAATCTTACCTCTACCAACAATAGGATATGAAGAGTTAT
Source organism: Cryptomeria japonica (assembly GCF_030272615.1). Taxonomy (NCBI): domain Eukaryota; kingdom Viridiplantae; phylum Streptophyta; class Pinopsida; order Cupressales; family Cupressaceae; genus Cryptomeria; species Cryptomeria japonica. The sequence continues at coordinate 494,875,810 of NC_081415.1, read as the reverse complement.
CACTGAGGTAGACTTCTCCATCAAATTTCTCATATGTGGAAAACCACTCCTCTTGAGGAGTCATATGATACGAGTATCCTAAATCAATTAACCAATGTTCATTAGTCATAATATGAAGAGAAGAAACCAAAACTTTATCACCCAAGTTTGAGGATTTCTTTATAGAGAATCAAATGTAATGTTCCCTTACTAGGTGATTTTTCGAGAAGGTTGTCTAGTGTATTTTTATTCCCAATGGATTATAATAAAAAATTATAAGAGAATAAATGATCGAATTAATTATTATAAAGTTGTCTCTAAGAATTTAATTATGACGATGACTTTATTTAATCAATTTAATACAATTATAAAGTCACTTATAAGGAGTTTAATACTTAAAAGTGATTTTATAATATTTATTTTGGAAAGTTCTTGGAAGGCTTTAAAAAGGAGATTCAAGAGATCATTTGGATTATGCTTGGTTTTGTATTTTTCTCTTGGTGAGCTTGAGAGCACTTGGCTTCCAATTCAAAAACTTGAGGACGAAAAGCTTAGGATTTCTCAGAGGAGTAGACAAAAACCCAATTCATCTTTGGGGTGGATTCATCCAAGATTCACATTCAAGCTTCAACAATGAAATCAAAGAAGTCTTCTTCAAAAACCAATTTTTGAGGTATTCTATTATTTCTGATTAAAAGTATAGTTCCAATATTCAGGAATATTGATGAGAATAAATTGAAATATTTTGGATTCTCTTTGATATATTCGATAAATTGAAGGTTTGAGGAATTATTTTTATATTGAAGAATGGACCATTTTAGATAATGATTGATATCATTGCAGGAGGAGCTTCCTTGTCTGCTTGAAATATTTAAATCAAGAGCTTGTTTTGACACTAAAGTGAATGATTTAATTCAAATGGTTTGTAAATGAAATATTAAAGTGCTTCGTTCAGAAAAGCCATCACGTAAAGTTAATCAGCAAGCGGAAGACTTAAGGAATCGAGAGGCACTATTTCCTTGGAATCATGGGGAGTTTTTGCTGGTGCATCACAAATTTTCTTCGTGCCATGAGTTTTTTGGGTGCTCTTTCTAGATGCAGCCCATAATACAGTGCTGAAGCTTCTTTATTTTGATGGTCAATAACTTCCATGGTGGTGCAATTCATATTCTCTTTGCATTGTGAGTTCATATGTGGATTCACAAGCCCCTTTGGAGACTTCTCAACAGCTGTGAGCTATAAATCTGAGTTGCGTGTGGATGGGCATGTCCTGAGCAGCCATACCTTCTCAAAGATGAGGTGTTTGTAGCTTCAGAATTGACGGCTTGGTACAGAGTTTGCTTGGGTCGAAATTGTTTGTGAATGATGTGTTTCATCTATTGAAGGCTTACGAAAATCTAAGACAGTGTGGGAATTTGCTCTTATTTCTAGAGGCTTTTTGGGGCAAGGCTCGGACAATATAATTTGGCATTAATATATTCAGCTCGTGGGAGCCACTACAAACCTTTGGCATTCGTGGCATAATTAATCATGAGAAATATTGTTGCGGCTTGGTGTACTTGTTGTTGGATCTCAAATCAACAGATTGGATGGGTTCTAAGGAAATGCCAACTCCTATGATCAAACCCTCCGATTGACTTGGCCAACTTATAGAGTGAACCTATGTGGCTACTAACTCCCTCACTTCAGGCTCTGCAAGACCTAGGCGAGTATACCTATTCACTAGTGGCTTTCGATGACATGTTTTTTATAGCAGATTGTTTATCTTAATCTAACTTCCTCCTATCTCAAAATGGCTAGGATGGGTGGCTTTTAGATGAGTTCAAGATTGTTGTTGTGGAAGCTATTCGATCTTTGTACTTGAAATTTATAAGTATGTATACTATTGCTCACTGGTTTTATGTGTCCTACTCAACTAGTCCTATTGCTTTAATGTAAAAGTAATTAATATGGTGAAAGTTGTGATTTGTGTATGACCAATGTCTTTTTTGTTATTTGGGCTACATAGTCTTATATTTCTCTAGGACTTGATGTATGATTTGTGAGACAGTTTTTAAACCTACCCCCTTTGGTAAATCTGTCAGTTACTATTTCTTATGAGATCTGTTAAATGTTTATATCATAAACTGCTTGAATGAATTTAACCTTAACCTTAAAGGACCATCCAAGGAAAAACTACAAGAAACAATTACAATTCGCAAGTAGATCCATTTAATCCAAGTTTATAACATAGAAACATAAACTTCACTGTAGGAATACGAATAACCTTATCTCCTTTAGATAATATCACAAACAACTGCCTACAGAAAATGAAATAATTCACAGCACATATGCAGAAGAAAACGACTGATTCTATTAAAAACTTCAAAATGGTACAATAGTATGCCAGAGGCTATAGTATTTGTCCAGTATATTCTATTCTAATTCCCCTTCATTTTACAAAACTTGCTCATATAAATAAGTGAGCAACACGTATTCTATGAAGAATTACATCCCTTCATCATTAACAACCTAATTACAATTGCTTAACAAAGTGAAAGATAAAGAGATTGAGCATGCCAAGATAATTAATATAACTGTCACTCTTATGGCATCTAATGGTCGCACTCCTTTTTTTCATATCTGTTTCCAGTGAAAAGAGATCAAACACCGCCTGGTTGACATGTGGGGCTATATCTTCATTCTGGTTAAATTTAGCCACTGCTTTCTCCTTAATCTGTACAAATTCCTTTTGTCATTGCTCTAATGGAGTCAGTTCACCATCCTTGTAGATAACCGGTATCGTTGCAACACAGTCTTCATCCAATATTTGGAGATCTTTGTTCAATGTGTCTGTGTATTTGTCATGCTCCATCAGGTATTGGTCCCCTTGAGCTCTTTCTTCTGCAGTCATGGCCTCATTATCCTTTAATACATCTTACAATCTCTCCTTTATTCTCTCATGCTCCTTCAGAGCTTTCACAGTTACTATGTATTCTTTCCAAAATTGGTTAGCATGTGGCAACATAGCTTTGAACCTGTGCTCAATGACATCATTTGCCAACTTGTTCATCTTTTGTTGGGCACTGGGTAATTGCTTGGCTAACTTTTCAGCCTTTATCCTCTAGTAGGTAGCATCAGATATAGCATCTAAGACCCTAAGGTCAAGTTGATAACCCATAACTGGTTCATGTTCCCCCATAATAGGAATCTTTTGTGACAACTGTCCTTGTAGCCTTTGGATTTCTTCAGTAGCCTTCTCATACAAGCCTCTGTAAATGTTGTTCTCTTTGACCAAAAACTCTGTTTGTTCCTGATTCCAATTTGCTACATCCACGTTCAACTTGGATGTGATTCTGGGATCAGTTTTCCCAACCTGTTGGGTCATCAAGTGGCCAAAAACCTGATCCGTATCAACCCATATGGGTCTCTTTTCCTTCGGATACAAGGCCCATATTATGAGAGCCTTTTGATCTGGATCATATCCTGAGCCCATAAAGATCTTGTCTATCTCCTCTGGTATGATCTGCTTGTTGGGGTCTTGCTTCTTGAGGAAACCGTCAAACAGCAATGCAGACCTCATGTCCCATCCTGAGTAGATTAGCACATTAGCATCCTTGAGTAGCTGCCTTCCTTTCTCAAGTATCATTTCTTTCTTAGCAAGATCCACCTCCTCTTGTAACATTTGCGCTTGTTCCTCCTCTATTTTCTCTTTCATAGCAGTCCTAACCTGTATTCCTTTATGCTGGTATAGGAATGTGTCAAATTCTTTGGAGGAAATGAAATCATCATCAGCAATGAAACCTTCATGTTCAAACATCCTTATATCTCCAACATCTTGGACATTGTACTGTCCCATCATCATATCCATCTGTACACCACCCTCAAATCCAAGAGGATACTCTTCTCTAGTGAAGTCAATTGGAAAAACATTAGAAACAGATTGAGGAGACAATTGGGCCAAGGGCTCTGTATTCCTGACAGTTTTGATGTGCTTCCTATAGACATAAGCAAGCACTCTCTCAAGCAATTCAAGCTCATGCTTCATAAGTTTATTTGCTTGATCTAAGGGATCTTTGATGTTTTGAAGCATGTCCTCGTTTATTCTCCCTCAGAAGAGCTTCCATTTGTAGGCTTGGAACACTCGCTCATACTTAGCCCTTTTTTCATTAGCTTCTTCCCTTCTTATATTTCTAATGAAATCATCAGGTATGAGTGACACATGCTCTCCAGCCTTGAGTTTCTAGGATGACCTTGCTGCCCCTATGTATCCTTCTGGATCGAAATTTGGCCTAGGGTCTCCTTCTACCATCTTCTAGTAATCCAATTTATTCTGTAGCAAACCGTAACTCTTTGAACTTTTGACAATAAAGTCTGAAAAAGACAAGTAATCCAGGCATGATGCATTGTTTTCCATGATCAGTTAAGTGTTGGGCGCTTACTATTGACAACTACCAGACAATCTCTAGGCATGCCACTCTATTAGGCACAATGATAGGCAATACATATGGTTTTCCCTCAAATCCATACACTCTTATCTGAGTGCAATCCGAAAAGCAATAAAAATCTCCCCAGTTGTGCTCAATTGCAGTATCTTCGCCATAATCCTTTGGCCTCAAGAATCTCTGAATTTCAAGAAACAAAGCATGATCACACGGGTATCCCAATAATCTGTGTAATGTCTTAACAAAATATTCCTCGAAGTGCCAGTACTGGTTGTTGTTGTATCTTTGGTCCCATGAAGATATCCATAGTTGCACAAGCTTCCTTACCCTAGCTTTATCATACACCCTAATGCACAACTCGTCTGGCCATAGCCCTTTGTCTTGCCCGGCATACAATAGCATATGCATAAGAACAGACTAATACTTGAAATGCACATTAATCACATCTCCTTTCAGTTTCTCTAGTCCATGATTGATGGCATCAACAAGATAGGTGGAAAAATCAAATAACCTAGGATCTTTAGATTACAAATCTGCACAGATGACCATAGCCGCGATATCCATCAAGGGATGAGCCTCTATTCCCAAAACCTGAGCAGCACAGTAGTATGTATACTTGAAGTAGGGATGAAACAAATTGATATCATATGGAGCTTTGTTATCTTTATCAAATGGCACTATCGATTCTGCAACCCTGGGTCTCTGGATAGGGAGTCTCCACCTCTTATAGACTTCCTCTAGGTTGAAGTACTCTTGTGTCAATTTCTTCGTATCAATTTGCTCTTCAAATCCCCAATCTAAATCAAACACAGTGTCAATAATTTCCTTGGTAATTGACAATACTGGTCTCCCCATATAATCATATATAATTTCCTTGGTAATTGACAGTACTGGTCTCCCCATATAATCATATATGGTCCTGGTCTTGGGTTCATAGTTGTTGGCTAGGGATTTCATGAGTTCAAAATTCACAAAGACATTAGCCACTGCCAATTTCCCCAAATTCAACCTCCACAAATTATTCACAGGCTCGAGTGCACTCCTTCGTATATACCCAAAAATAAACAATTCATTACCCCTTATCTCTGTCCTGTATCTCCTAGACCTTCAAATCTATCCTCCAGACCTTCCTCATCCGTTTTAACTTTCTTAGACCTAAGGCTTGACGCAGGACATTGGTCAATTAGGTCTTGGGCCAAAGAGCGCCCTTCCTTTTTCTGCCTCTTAGGTTTGTCTTCTGGGGGCTGGGTCTCTTTAACTTTCCTAGCCCTATTCTTTTTAGAAGATGACCCCTCCATTATCACTACAGAGCTCTGAGAGTGAAAAACTTACTTGAATTTGGGGTAGACCACTCGTGAATTTGATCTCGAATCATTTCGTCTCTCTGAAGCTCGCTGTGAATTCTTCAAGTGTTGCTCAGAAGTGTTTCCTCTTTTGCCAATTTATCAAGCATTCATGGCGATTTTATCGGTTACCATTACCAGTTGCACAACGATCACAAAGGCATTTATTTGAATTCATGATGAAGTGACTTAATTAAGACTTGTATTGATCCTCACGGCAGAAAGAATCATTCGTCTAGCAGGACTTCATATCGGCCATCGATGCTCATTTATTTTATGGTCGTACCCTTTTTTGATGGAATCATGTACTTCGGTAGCTTAACTTTATCTTCCCTCGAAATGTCATGTTTCATCGATGTCTCCTTAGTTTCGATAAAACTACCATCATCGTCAAGGAGATTTGTGACTTCATTGACCTCTTCACTTTCATCGAAAGGCTTTACCTCATGTGTTACATCTGCACTGGCGTCGATGAAATCTCCCCTTTCGGTAAAAGAAAAATACTCTCCTTCAACTCTTTATGTTTGGCTGATAACAAGTCATCGATGGTAATCTCTCGTGTTTCATCGATTCATTATTCTTCGGTGAGAAAGCTATCTTCGGTCAACAACTTTTGTCTCTTCGATACGCTCTTTTCCTCAAAGAGTCTTATCGATGAGATCTTCCTGTGGTTTCCTCGACATATCATATGTCGATGAAAATAATGTTTTCGATCAGCCACTTTTGGAACTCATCGAGCCGCAAGTCTCTTCGATAAGTCACTTGTCGATGAAACACAGATAGGTTTCTTCGATACAACAAATGTACCATTTCGGTCAAACTATGTATTCCAATGAAGGATCAGTATGTATATCTGATGGCCTTAGTTTGAGCGATAATTTTTTGGGTTCTGATGTCGATGAAAATGCCAAGGGTTCTATCGAAATTCTTAAGGGCATGGTTGATTTCATTTTATTTTTTAAGAAAACTTCTGTAGCTTCAATTGAAACCACGGAATTCTATTGATTTAAATTCAATGCTCAACACTTGTATTGAGGAAGTTGTAAGCTCCCTACAGAAACAGATTGGTAGCAGTTCTCTGGTTGATGAGAAAACTTCCTGAAAGCATTTCATGACTTGGAAGATGAAGTTGGCAGAATTCAAGGGATTTTCAAACAATTGAAACCACGGAATTCTATTGATTTAAATTCAATGCTCAACACTTGTATTGAGGAAGTTGTAAGCTCCCTGCAGAAACAGATTGGTAGCAGTTCTCTGGTTGATGAGAAAACTTCCTGAAAGCATTTCATGACTTGGAAGATGAAGTTTGCAGAATTCAAGGGATTTTCAAATAATCTTTCCTGAGTATATCAATTTTATGTTTCTACAACAAATATTACACTCTGTAGTTGCTATTAAATCAGGTTCTCTTATTACTTTCTTACACCTGTTGTGAACTTCATTGTGGTACTTTCTGACTAGGTGCAATAATAAATGAGTCTATTCTGCTGCCAATAAGGAAGACAAACTTACACACTCACTCTCTAAATTCAGTTATATGATGCATCTTCTGTATTGAAATGGTTGTTTAAACAATGTATCTATTTCTCTTTCAAATAACCTCTGCTCAGACATTCTAAATGAATACCAATACTTTGGAAAACCTGGCATTGCATCTTCAAACCTGCAAACAAACATCTCAGAAAACCATTAGAAGCAGAAACAAATACTTTCATGTGAGTGCATACAACTGTTTGACAAAATGAGTTTCAGATATTCAGTTGGACAGGGAAAAAATTTCGCAAAGATTGACAGGATCTCTCATCAAACTATTTATTTGGATTCTTGCATTTTTTCTTAACATGTCCTCTCTTTCCACAGTTCCAACACTTCACTCTATTCTTTTTACCAGGAGTTTTAGATCTGCCCTTAGACTTGTCCTTAGGCCCATTCTTATGTCCTTTAGACACTCTTTCCTTAGGCCTCCCCCTAACAATGAAAGCTTCACCCAAACTATTCATAGCCTTTCTCCTCATTTCCTATGCCAACAAAGTTGCATAAAGAGCATCCATCTTTGCATCTTCAATGTTAGCAGTGATTGAAAGAATGATTTTTTTCTATGACTCAAGTAAAGAACAAAATGAGCATGATGTACTTATCCTCTTCTTCAAGCATTACAATTATAGAGGCTAGTTGACTCAAAATCAAATTAATAGAATTTAAATACTCAGTTATCATATCACCTTCCTTCATCTTAAGAGAAAACAATTTTCATTTCAAGTAGAGTTTGTTTACTAGACTTTTGGCTTGGTAGATCTCACCTATCCAGTTTCACAAAGTGTATGCCGTCTTTTCCTTTGACACATTTAGGAGAACAGAATCTGCAAGACAATCTGATTATTCCCCATGCCTTTTTATCCACCACCTGCCAATCTTCTTTAATCAAATTTCAGGTTTCTATTTATTTGTTACAGCCATCCATTGATCTCGTTCTTCAAGGAGATCCTCCATTTTAAGTTTCCACAACTCGTATCGCATTTCATTAAATTTCTCTATGTCCAAACGAGAAGAAGTTGCAGCCATGGTTTCAACACAAATTTGCGAAAAACAAATCAACCAAACTCCCATTACAACTCAAAAAAACTCCGTTCTACCACCCAAGACACAAAACTGTCTAGGCTTTGATACCAAATATTAGAAAATAAGAGGTGGATAGCAATATAAGAAACTTCAAATCTATTGTAAATCAGATCTAACAATGTTTACCAAATGGAGATTAAATCAGCTTTAACAATGAAAGCATGAAAAGAAAAAACGACACATAACAAGGTGTTTAGCGTGGTGAAACCCTTTTGAGGAAAAATTCCACCAAGGAAGAGATGAATTGTTTGTATTATCAAAAAATATGCGATGCAATACAATACTCTAATTCCTCCTGAGCCTTCATCCGATAGCACAACCCTACAACTCAACTTGATAAAACTTCACTCCAAGCACTCATTTTTATAGAAAAATAATACAACCATGAAGAATGGTATCCATGGTTGAAAGCCCAATTCCACCAACCTTGTAATTGCCAATTTGCAGCTCATAATGACCTCTTACAGCTGTCACAAGGCATCTTTCATGTATAGGTGCCTAGGGACCAAAATAGCAAAGATTTTGTAATATATGTTGTCATAGTCGTCATAGAATCCTATGTCAGGTGTCATAGCTATCATAGATGCTCCTACAACTTATGACTGATGTCATAACATACGAAAATGGTAGATACCCAAGGAGGACACCTATGTTATTCAACTTTACCATTTTACTGTTATCGTTCTGGTGAAAGTAACTTAGTAACTTCCTGCCAGTAAATGGACAATTACTGAGGCCAGTAAAAACAATTTTACTGTACCAATAAAATATTAACTACCACTATCAGTGAAACCGTCCATCCCTAATGGGTGAGTTGCAAAAAATTTTAGGAGTAATTAATTACATGGATTTACAAGGTTGAAGGCACCTAAATCCCAACAATAATATTAATCTTCATTTTTATAAATTTACTTATTTTTTCATCAGCATACTACGTTGTGACAGCATTAGAATCATATGTACATTTTCTGCACAAATATAGAGATGAAGACCCGAAGTTAAGAAAATTAATTGTGTTCAAAAATGTCTGGAAGACAAAGGAATATCTTGGCAATTACAAGGAATACAACCAATCCCCTTCTATCAATACATACATACCACAAACATTTCAGAACAAGGATGACACGAGTAGAGCTATGCAGCATAAATGAATAGGAGTCATAGCTTTGCAGTATGGCCATTTCCTTGGTAATGTTCTTAATGTTGATGTTTGTAGCTAGGTCGGATTCCTTCTAGGGCCGACCTAGCCTATGGGTGACTAATTGGCCTATCGGCCTTAGTCACATTAATGTGCAAATTAAAATGTTAAATGTATTGCCTTATAGAGCCGACCCTATATAGGATTATATTATTGTAAATTATTTTTTTATTCTAAAACGCCGACCCAACTTGAATGGGCGCCTCTCACATATATAAAGGAGATGTAATTGGGATTCATTACATATCCATTCACTCAAGCGTCCAGCATTCAATCACCTTCAGTAAAGCAGCGAATTCCTTCTCCTGATCAGCGAGTACATTCCTAAGGCAGCGAACCTATCATCTGATCAGCAAATCCATTTCCAAGGGCAGTGCACCATCTCTAAGACAGCGAATCACTTTCATGATCAGCGGCTTGTCTGCATGATCAGTGAATCCATTTCCAAGGGCAGTGCACCATTCCCAAGACAGTGAATCACTTTCATGATCAGCGAATGGTCTTCATGTTCAGCGAATTGTCTTCCCTGATTAGTGAATCATCTCCATACAAGCATATTTCAGATAAGTTGGTTACACTGCTGTGTACATCAGTTTGATGCCCTAGTTTGGATTCATGAAGTGTTGTTCATAGTGCTTCAAGTGTTGAAGCATATCTGTAAAGATACACACTGATTATTATCTAATATCATCTGAGATTAGTAGCCGGGTTTTTCACCTTCAAGAGGAAGGTTTTCCCAGGGTACTCTTGTGTTCTCTGTGTTCATTGTGTTAATTTTGTTAATTGCTATCAGTCTGATCTAAAATTCAATACTTAAGCTTGTGGTGAAAATGGCCTATGGCAAAGAATAATTGTTGTCATTTAATGACACCCTTGGTCCATCAGTGAGAGCCGATCAGAGATATGTTCCATGGACAACCGCTGCACCAGTTGATCAAACAGAAAGACAATGCAGTTATGAAGTGTGAAGTGTTGTCTTGTCTGGAGGAAGTTCCTTCCTTAGCCTTTTCTTTCTTCCCCGGAACGCCGAAACTCCGAGGTTCCGAGGTTCCTTCTCTTTGCCTTCTCTTCCTTTATCCTCCGGAACTCTGGAGCCCCAAGGTTCCGAAGTTCCTTTTCCCTTTCCTTTCCCAGAACTCCAATAGCCCCGAGGTTCCGAAGTTCCCTCTTAGTCCTCTTACCTTCCCTGGAACTTCGGAACCCCAAGGTTCCGATGTTCCTTCCTTAGCCGTCCCTTTCTTTTCTCTATAACCCCGATGTTCCGAAGTTCCTCTCCTTGGCCTTTTCCTTTCCCGGAACTCCAAAACCCCAAGGTTCCCAAGCTCCTTTGCTAGGTCTCGCCTTTTCCTTGCCTCCTTCTCTATTCCCCGGAACTCCGGAACCCCAAGGTTCCGATGTTCTTTTCCTAGCGCCTCCTTTCTCCTTCATGGAACTCCAGAACCTCGAGGTTCAAAAGTTCATTCCCTCCTTGCATTTTCTCTCTAAATCTTGGAACTTCCCTGTTGCGTCTCATTCCTCTTCCCCGAAACCCTGAGGTTCTGAAGTTCCTTCCTTGTCTTCCCCACTTTGGGAACCCAAGTTTTCAAAGTCCTCAGACTTCCTTCTGGCTTGCAACACTTTCGGATGGCATGATCAACACTCGAAGCTTTAAATGCTCTGACGACTTTTCTGACTTGTGCACCTTCTTTTGTGGAGCTACAGGGGTGCATTTAATGATTTTGGCAAGATTTCCATCAAAAGAGGTACAAGGCCAAGCTTGTTGTGGTAACTGTTGTCATTTTATGACACCCATGGTCCATCAGTAAGAACCGATCAGAGATACCATCCATAGACCAGCATTGCCCCAGTTGATCAAGGAGAAAAGCAAAAGAACTATGAAGTATGATGTGTTGCCTAGCCCGGAGGAAGTTCCTCCCTTAGCATTTTCTTCCTTCCCCAGAATTCTGGAACCCCGAGGTTTCGAAGTTCATTCTCTTTCCCTTCTTTTGTTTTTCTTCTCCGGAACTCTGAAACCCCACCCTCTTCGTTTTCTCCTTCCTGGAACTCCAGAACCCCGAGGTTCCAGAGTTCCTCCCTTTCTTTCCCCTCCTCTTCTGTTCCCCGGAACTCCGGAACCCTAAGGTTCTTTCCTTGTCTTCCCCACTTCGGGAACCCAAGTCTCCGAAGTCCTCGGACTTCTTTCCGATTGGCAATACTTGTGGATGGCGTGATCAACACTCAAAGCTTTAAATGCTCCGACGACTTCTGTGACTTGTGCACCTTCTTTTGTGGAGCCACATGGGTGCATTTAATGTTTTTGGCAGGTTTTCCATCAAGAGAGTTACAGGGTCATGCTTGTTGTGGTGACTTATGTCATGTCTGCATGCTTTGACTTTGGAATCTCAATCAATCTCCCCTTCTCAGGGTTGCATTTTTAGGGTATGGCTAGGTTGCTTGCATGTACAGAAAGAAAAGTGCATGCACTTCCCTGCACTCCCAAACTGACGTTTCCCTCCACACACAAGGGTCATGATCACTCTTGTAACCAGTTTTCTATATAAAGGTTGTTACGCCTCATTGTAAAGGGTTCTCTCCCTGCTAGCTTGAGCTATTCTATGCTCTTCCACTTCTCTTGTATTTATCTTGCATATTTGCAACTGTAAGTTTGGCCATTGGCCTTATAATGAATTGAAATCACCATTCTTTCCTTCCTTCAACTTATGTATATTGTGTATGTTTCCTTACCTTCATCATAGGTGTATGTTTTGTGGCTCCTCTTTCATATATGTTGTGTTAATTCAATTATGAGTGTGACTTGTTGGAAACCTTCTCCCCTCTTGATATTCAGTGAATCCTAACCTCCATACATGCATTGGGGTCACTCATACAGCTGAAGTTTGTGCATCTCCTGGTTATTTCAGTTTATTCTTTGTGTCATTTCGAGTAGGGAGAGAAACAATCTCTTCTTGATGCATCACCTCCTTTTGTTTTAAGCATTTTTTCTCTTCCCTTTTCCTCTGCAAGTTGTTAGGATAGGCTTAGAAGTAACTTTTGAAGTGTTGAGTTGGTTCAACACCTGCACCTGGATCGAGAAGGAAGCCGGCCTTCTCCGGAGATTCAACCCCCTTGCGCAAGGTCCCACACTTCAGGGTTGTTTCCATGTTTCACAAGGTTGTTGAGATGATAGCTCAGCAAGGGTGCAAGCTTTTGTGATAACAGTTTTTGGCACGCTCGGTGGGACTCAATTTCGACGTACATGCTAAGAATCCAGTAATATTATTAGTGTCTCAACCTTTAGAGGCAGTTATTTCTCAAGCACTTGGAGACTCTGCTCAAAGTCCAGTTCTTGTTCATATGAAGTTCCTATATCTGGACCCCCACAACCCCCAGGTTCCCAGGTCCTCGCAAGTTTGCAACTCCGGAACCCCCAGGTTCCGAAGTTCGCTACTCCGGAGGTCCAGAACCCCAAAGCCCCGAGGTTCCAAAGTCTCTACTCAACAAGTCCACTACTTGCGCATCACTTGTTGCAGCTTCGGATTTCATGCCTAGAATTCATACAAGGGCGTCTTCTAGAGGTAGTTTTCAGTTTGAAGAACTCTCATCTTCAGGCTCTAGAAGGCGGAGAGGTAGACCTTCATTATCACTAGTTAGGGAAGTCAAGGTTGTAAACACCGCATCTCCCAGGTCTCGTTCTACCCCTCCATTTACAAGACCATTACTGTCAAGAGCTCCAACAACTCATATCAATAGACCATTGTTTCTCATGGCAAGAAATCAGGTTTTTGTTACCTTCAATGGGGGGAGTCCCCTTATTTTGACTCAATGCAATGATATACCAGGAGCTACGTTAAAGAGTATACCATACTTCACTGGTGAAACAACTACTACCCCCATTCAGCACATTCAGGACACTGCAAACATCTGCTCCGTCCATAATATCACTCAGGATGATGTTGTTGTCAAACTCAACCATATCGTTGAAAGGCAAAGCTTTGCAGTGGTATAGGGGGTTGTTGTCTAGCTCCATTCACAATTGGGGTGAATTGGGGGAGAGGTTGTGCAACCATTTCAAAGACAACAGTGATCACCTATCACTTCTGGAGCAGTTGACTACGATCAAGAGGGCACCTCATGAGTTCATGGGAGATTTCAATTTCAGATTCCATAAGACATGGAATAGAATTCTTGCTCTAGTGAAGCCATCTCCAAATCATGCCTTCTTGTATTATCTTAGAGCTCTCAACAGCGATATAGCTATCATGGTACAATCAATGGGTGGAGCCTCTTTATCGGGTGCATATGACATAGTCGTAAGGGCAGAAAATTGTTTGATTCAGGCTGGGAAGATGGCTCCAAGGCCTCCAATGCCTCTCTTCCCAGAAGCTCCTACTCAACAACCCACCTTGGCTCCTATCCCCATGGCGCCCGCAAGACAATCATCCACACCCTCTACATCCTCCAATGAACTCCATGAGGTAAAGGCTCTATTGCAAAATTTTAGCAATGAGTTGGTGACACTAAAGAGGCAACAAGCCTAGCATAGCAGACCTTATCAGGCACAAAATCAAAACTATCAACAGAATAAGCCACCCTTTCAAGGGCAAAACAAATGGAGCAACAACAAGCCTTTGAATAGTGTGAACCCCACAACTGCACGCAACTCAAAAGCGATAGTTCCAATGCAAAATAACCTCGCCCAAGAGCAAGATTGGTGTCAACCATGCAATCAGCCACACAACCAAGGTGCATGCCAAAATGGAGGGTTTGTCCAAGCCTTAGTGGTGCAGGATGAGCCGACCACTTCTGGTCAGCAATATGACCCAAATCAGCCTAGTGTTAACACTTAGGCTTACTTGCAAGGGGATTCAACCTTTGTTAATTGGCAAGAAGCAGAATTATGTGGTTTAAACCAAACAAATGGTGAGCCTATACTGTCAAAGAAGAGAGCCATGGATGTTGCCTCACCTTCAACATCAGCCCAATCTCCAACGCCCAACGTAGCCATCCATGATACGTGCCAAAGTACCTTGCAAGGGAGCAACAGGCAAGAAGAGGCCCAAGTCGTCTAAAGAGCAAATGTAGACCTTGTAGCCTCAAAGGGGCCTCTAAAATCAGTTGGTGTTCCTTTCAACATAGTTGATCAAATGAAGAAGGCCAACCTCAACGTCACTATGTGGGAGGCCCTTTCCATCCCATCTCAAAGGGATTTGCTTAAGGAGGCACTGAAGAACGTCGACCAGTCAGGTGACGAGGCAGCAGTCAGCAAAAAGGCAGTCTCCACCAGTTTGGTGCAACCCAAGGAGGAAGAAGATTCAAGCAAGGTCAGCAAGCCTCCCCCCTTCTATCTCTCCTCAATCATAGGAGATAACTTAGTCCACACCTGCATGATAGATTCAGGAGCTAGTAGCTACGTCATGCCTAAGAACGTAGTTGATCTTCTTGGCATAGAATATGATCCTGTGACTAAAGGGGTGGTCCAATTGGATAGCACTTCTATTAAGATAGTAGGGGTTGTTAAAAATTTGAAGTTAACCTTGCATGCATGTCCTGGTTGCACTGTCTTACAAGACGTATCAATCATCGACCTCCCTGCCTTCTTTACCATCTGCCTGTCTAGAGACTTCACCGCCAAGATAGGTGGGCACCTGTCTTCTGATTGGTCCCACATGCTATTTCCAACAAGGTATGGTACCAAGGTCACCATAAGGGCAGAGCCCATTGCCCAAAAACACATTGAGCCCTACAGCCCCAACCCTATAAACATGAATTGCACTTTGCATGAAGAGGGGAAGGAGTGTATTGTTCGTGAGCCTACCACTCTTTTGCAAGAGATCCCTGATTGCTTGCTGGACAAATGGGCCAATGCTTTTCAGTTTGATCCATTAGCTGAGACTGAAGAGACTGGGCTTGGCACCTATTGTTTCCATGAAGAGGATACTCCTATCCCTAACCTCATCAAGGCACAAGGAGACTGAGAGGAGTTATGGAGCATGTTTTTTGATGGTTCAAGAAACAAGAACGGTGCAGGTACTGGTGTGATGCTTGTTACTCCTAAGCAAGAGAAATATTTCTTGTCTCTAAGACTTCAGTTTGGTTACACCAACAATGTCGTTGAGTATGAAGCCTTAATCCAAGGTCTCCAACTTGCACAAAGAAGAAAGATTAGCTCTTTGCAAGTATTTGGAGAAAGTGAGTTGGTTGTTAATCACATCTGAGCTCAAAGTGTAACAAAAAACAACCTACTCAAATCATACAAACACATGGTTTGAGATTTGATTGAAGGATTTGAGGCCTACACTATCCAAAGCATTCATAGAGGTCAGAACAAGCATGATGATAGGCTTGCAGCGGTTGGTGCTCAATTCGACATACCAGCGCATGTTGAGTGTAAGGAGCAACACATCAGGCTTGTTGTGAGGCTTGTTGTCCCAGACAATCAGGTAAATTGGCGAGTGTTCGAAAGCGATCAGCAAATCGCCAACTTCTTGCAAAATGAAGCAGAATTTTCTGCTAAAAATCAGTCAAGCTGTAAGACTAGTATGGAAATCAAATCATGCAGCTCAACTCCAACAAGTTGCCTAAAGGTCTAGTTACCTTGGAAGGCATTTTCAACTCGAATGATCAGTTGAAGAAGAAAATGATTTTGGCTACAAAGAAGGGGGATTACAAGCCAGTTGTTGTCACCAAAGGTAGGTCTCTAAACTTGGGTAAGGTGTGTTCCTCAACTGAACCAGAGGCCTTTGTTGAGCTTTGCCAAAAATACGATGACATAGTTGCTTGGACCTATGAAGATTTGAAAGGTTTTGACCCTAGATTAGCCAAGCATACTATAGAGTTAAACCCAGATGCAAAGCCAGTTAGACAAAAGCAAAGGCCAATAAACCCCAAGATTGAGCCACTAATGAGGAAGGCGTTGACCAAGCTCATACAAGCCAATATCATCTTCCCTATTAAGCACTCCTGTTGGGTGGCCAACCGTGTCCCTGTAAGAAAGAAAAATGGGGAAATCAGACTATGTGTTGACTTCAGGGATCTCAATAGAGCCTCCCTCAAGGATCACTATCCCCTTCCCTCTATGGAGTAGATTCTCCAAAAGGTCAGTCGCTCGGAAAGATTTTCATTCTTAGATGGCTATTCAGGCTACAATCAGATCTTGGTCCAAGACTCAGACCAATACAAGACTACATTTACTACTAAGTGGGGTACCTATGGTTATTGCAAAATGCATTTTGGGCTAACCAATGTAGGTTCCACGTTTCAAAGAGCAATGGACATGTCTTTCAAGGGGGTATTAGAAAAGTTTGTGCTTGCATACCTTGATGACATAAATATTTATTCGAAGCATGCAGCTGACCATCTTGGTCATCTTGAGTAGGTGTTCATGAAATGCAAGGAGTATGGTGTGTCCCTGAACCCTAGCAAGTGTGTATTTGCTACTGATCAAGGAAGATTGCTAGGACACATTGTATCCAAGCTAGGCTTGACCATTGATCCAGAGCGAGTGGAGGCTATTCGTTCTCTTCCAGTCCCCAATCACAAGAAAGGATTGCAAAGTTTCCTTGATAGGATCAACTTTGTAAGGAGGTTCATTCCCAACCTTGCCGCCATGGTAAAACCCCTCACTTCCATGTTGAAGAAAAACATGGTTTTCAGTTGGACCAAAGAGGGGAGGGCCGGTTTCGAAGAAATCAAACAAGCAATTGCTCAGGCCCCTACCCTCATCAAACACAGTTGAATGATGATAATTTGGAGCAATCTATTGCTCTCTTTAGTAAGGGGCTAAAGGACTATGAGCTTAAGTATAGCTATGTAGAGAAGCAAGTCCTCACTATTGTAAGGACATTAAAAAAGTTCAGACACATGTTGTCTAAAAATAGGATCCAGCTCTTAGTGCCGCATGGAAGTGTCCAAGATTTCCTTCCAAACAAGGACATTAGTGAGAGGAGGGTTGGGTGGATAACCAAGGTCATGGAGTATGACATCAACATCAAGATCACCAAGCTTGTAAGAGGCAAGCACCTATGTGAACAGCTTGTCTCATCTTTTGAGACTACTCCAGAGGTTGCCCTTGTGTTACAAGAGGATCGACCAACTAGCAACGACACTCAATTCAATTGGCTAAGTGACATGACCACCTTCTTAATGGAAGGTAGATACCCACAAGGTCTGGATAGGAACACAAAGAGGTATTTTAGGTTGCAGTCCATTCCCTATATCTTAGTGGGTGGCACCCTTTTTCGAAAAGACTCTAATGGAGTCTTGTTAGGGTGTATTGAGCAAAGTCAAGTCAACAGATTGTTAGAAGCAATTCATGATGGCTCTTCGAGGGGCCACTTCTCTGCAAGAACTACGGCTATCAAAATAATGAGGGCTGGGTATTACTGGCCATCCTTATTCAGTGACTCACATAGATGGGTGAAGAATTGCAAAAAAAGTACTCTTTTCTCTAGAAAGCAAAGACTAGCTGCCCTACCTCTTCACCCCATCCAAGCAGATCAACCATTCGCACAATCGGGTTTAGACTTCATTGGCATGACAAATCCACCTTCTAGTGTTGGCCACAAGTGGATCTTGGTCGCAACAGATTACTTCACTAGGTGGACAGAGGTAGTTGCATTGAGGGATGCCACTGAGGCCTCAGTGTTGGAATTCCTTGATGGAATTGTGACAAGATTCAGTGTCCCCTCCACCATCATATCAAACAATGCCAGGGAATTCGTTGGAACTCAAATTAGTTCTTGGGCAGTTAGGCATGCTGTATACTTGAAGACGTCATCCAACTATTACCCTCAAGGTAATGGCTTAGCTAAATCTTCCAACAAGAACCTCATCAGGTTAATCAAAAGGACGATCGAAGACAATCAGAGGGCATGGCATACTAAGTTGAGGACAGCCTTATGGGCTAACAGGATCACACCCAAGAGGGCAATCGGTAACTCCCCTTTCATGCTAATATATGGGAAGGAAGCAAGACTCCCAACTTCCCTGGAGTTACCCTCTCTTGAACTAGCACATCAGCCAGAATTAACAGAGAATGATGCTATGACAGTAAGGTTGGTTGAGTTGATGGAGCACGAGGAGGTTAGAAGTCAGGCTATGCATACACTCGAGACTCATCAAGAGTGGGTCAAGAAAGTTTTTGACAAAAAGGCGACTAATAGGGTCTTCAAAGAGGGAGATCTAGTTCACAAGTGGGACGTAGACAGAGCAAAAGTTGGGCGACACTCCAAATTTGATGCTATTTGGAGTGTTCCATATGTCATCACTCGGTGCAAGGAGGCCAATGCATTTCATCTCTCCATGATTGATGTCGAAGTTCTTCCAATCCCAATGAATGGGTTTCAACTCAAGCCCTGCTTCTAAAGAGGGTGTTGATGACTATGTAAATATTAGACTAGAAGTTGTTTTACTTTCCTAAGTGCTTGTGCACCTACCGCATTCTCCTTAAGAGTGTGTGTGTTCTAGTTTCTAGTTTTCTTCCTCCAAGTCATGGCGCACGCATTTTTCGGTCTTTCAATGACTCAGTGCCCAATGGATGCTCAAGGCTTCTGGACTTCATGTTGAGCAGGCAAGCATCCCACAGAAATTGCCAAAAATGTTGTCATTTTATGACACCCTTGGTCCATCAGTAAGAACTGATCAGAGATACGATCCATAGACCAACGATGCCCCAGTTGATCAAGGAGAAAAGCAAAAGAATTATGAAGTATGAGGTGTTGCCTTGCTCGGAGGAAGTTCCTCCCTTAGCGTTTTCTTCCTTCCCCGGAATTCTGAAACCCCGAGGTTCCAAAGTTCCTTCTCTTTGCCTTATTTTGTTTTTCTTCTCCGAAACTCCGGAACCTCGAGGTTTCGAAGTTCCTTTTTTGTTTTCTCCTTCCCGGATCTCTGAAACCCCGAGGTTCCGAAGTTCCTCCCTTTCTTTCCCCTCCTATTCTATTCCCAAGAACTCCAGAACCCGGAGGTTCCGAAGTTCCTTTCTCTTCTTCTTCCCTTCCCCGGAACCTCGGAAGCTAAGTCTCGCTTTTTCTTTGCCTCCTTCTCAGTTCCCCGAAACTCAAGGACCCCGAGGTTTCGAAGTTCCTTTCCCTTTTCTTCTCCGGAACTTTGAAACCCCAAGGTCCCAAAGTTCCCTCCTAGCCTTTCTTCCTTTCTTTCTCCGAAACCCTGAGATTCTGAAGTTCTCTTCCTTTGCTTTCCTCCTTCTTTCCCAGAACTCCGAAACCCCGAGGTTCTTTCCTTGTCTTCCCCACTTCGAGAACCCAAGTTTTTGTAGAGCTCTGTGCAACTGAGAATTGTTTTCTACTGATCCATGAGATCAATGCTGATCCTAAACTAAAGCAACATCCTGATGTGCTTTTCCTATCAACCACACTTCCAGCCCAATCTCAGTCAATGTATCCATGTAGATCTAGGTCTACATGTTTGTATCTAAGACCATATCCAATTGATCCTCGAAGGTATCTCAGAATGTGTTTTGCTGCAACAAGATGTATCTCCTTTGGTTCACACATAAACTGGCTAAGTGCATTCACTGCATAACAAATATCAGGTCTAGTGTTGACCAGATACATCAAGGATCCAATTATCTGTCTGTAGAGAGTGGGATCTACAAATTCTGAGTCTATTGTTGCTTCCTTCAATTTGTGTAAATTTGTTTCCATAGGTGTAGACATGGGTCTGCACTCCATCATTCCAAACCTCTTCAAAATGTCAATAGTATACTTTGCTTGATTCAGCGTGATGCCATCTGCCTGCTGCCAAACTTCTAATCCAAGGAACTAATGTAGGATACCCAAATCCTTCATATCAAATTTTGAAGCTAAGTCTTTTTTACACTGGGTAATTAGGTGATCTTCTCCTGTGATTAATAGGTCATCAACATATAAAATAATAATTAACATATCACCATCAATTACCTTAAAGTAGAGGTTTGGATCTGCATCATTCTTGGATAACCCTAACCCCAAGAGGTGGTGATAAATTCTTTCATACCAGGCTCTAGGGGTGTTTGAGTCCATACAAAGCTTTCTTCAATCTGCAAACATGTGATTCAGCCTTATGTATAACAAATCCTTCAGGTTGCTCTAGATAGACTTCCTCCTTGATCGTGCCATTCAGGAATGCAGTTTTCAAATCCATTTGATGGATCTTCCATCCCTTTGATGTTGCAATAGCAATTACGGCTCTAACTGAAGTGTAACGAGCAATAGGGGCAAAAGTCTCTTCATAATCAATTCCCTCTTTCTAAGAGAAACCACTAGCAACAAACTAGGCTTTGTGTTTTTCAATGCTACCGTCTGCAACATATTTGATCTTGAAAAGCCATTTTGATGATACAACAGATTTTTTTTTTGGTCTCGGTACGATGTCCCAGACATCATTTTTATAATGGACTGATACTCTTCTAACATAGCATCTTTCCACACTTGATGATTCAAAGCCTCTTTAACACAAGATGGTTTTGAATTTATGATCTCACTCATCAAGGCAACATAACTAGAGAATCTATGAGGTCTCTTGCTTTCCCTGAAGGTTCCCTTTGGTGTTGTATAATTCTTGGCTTCTTGAATCATCTTCCTAACCCAGAGAGGTCTCTTTCGGTTTTCATTACTGGGTTCATTTAAGGGAGCACTTTGATCTTCACTATCAATTTCTTCAAGAGTCTCCCTTGGAATCTTAGGAGCATAATCCTCTTCCATATTGTTAGGAGGATCTTGATCTTCTATCTCAAGAGAGCTTTTGGATCTCCTGAAAGCAATGTCTTCCTCAAAAATGACATCTCTGCTAAGTTCAATTAATCTTTGGCCAAGTATGTATATCCTATAGGCTTTAGATGTTTCACTATAGCCTACAAACACTCATTTTCTGCCTGAGGGTTCTAATTTAGGCCTCTTTTCTTTAGGTATATGTAAGTAGACCGGACAACCAAAGATTCCTAGATGACTTATATCAGGTTTGATGCCAGTGAATGCTTCTTCAGGTGTTTTGTTGTCTGAAGTGAATGAGGGCATCTATTTTGGATGTAGACAGTTATTCTAGAGGCTTCAGCCCAAAATGAAGATTTTATGTTTTGATCATACATCATAGCTCTAGCAGCTTCTACTATAGTCCTATTCTTTCTTTCTGCCACCCCATTTTGTTGGGTATTATAAGGTATAGTAAACTCCCTCCTAATTCCAGCATTTACAAAAAACTCCTTAAAAATGTCTAAAGTATATTCCCCCCATTATCTGTTCTTAATGTTTTGATTTTCTTCTCGGATATGTTTTCTACAAGAGCTTTGAATTCCTTGAACCTCATAAGGATTTCTTCAAACACTTTACATTTAAGAAAATACATCCAAGTTTTCCTAGAGAAGTCATCTACAAATATTACAGAGTACAAGAATCCTCCTATAGAGGTTACAGACATGGGTCCACATAAATCAGAATGAATTAGTTCTAATACATTTTTAGATTTGCTATTACTATTGTGGAAAGTTCCTTTTGTATTATTTCCTAGGGCACAACCCTTGCATGTTCCCTCATGATTTTGCTTTAGCTTAGGCAAACCAATCACCATTTTCTCTATGGAGGGTAGAGCAAGAAAATGGAGATGCCCTAATCTTTTGTGCCAAATATCGTTTGAATTTGAAGTTTCGTGAATTAGGCTTGAGAAGGGGTAGTGCAGAGTTTGTAAAGGCATCTGTGTCTGACTCCTATAGTATGAGCCTTCTTGATTATGGAGTCCTTTGGCCATGCTAAAACTTTGCCTTCCATAAAGGTTATCCTATACCCTTTGTCTTCAAGTGCAGAAATGGATACTAGATTTCTCTTTATCCCTGGTACAAATAATACTCTTGTGAGCTGAAGAGATATGCCTGATTTCAGATTTATGTTGCAGGTTCCAATCCCTTTGATTGGGTAGTTAGAATCGTCCCCAATGGTTCCTTCCTCATCAGATTTCTCTACCATAGTGTCTAGGTGTTCTCTGAATCCGATGATTTGACGCGAGGCTCCACTATCAATCACCCAGGTGTTGAGGCTGGTTGAGACTTGGCTTGATAAGGCTGAATAGAAGACAAACTTCTCGAGTTCATTCTCCATGCTAGCTTTTTCAATTTCAACAATGGAGGCTTGTTGTTTTGGTCTATCCCGACACTTCAGAGCATAATGTCCATACTTATCACATCTGAAACATTGCACTTGGGATATGTCCCTCCTCCTTTTGGAAGAGCCTTTTCTATTGGTGCCCTTGTCCTTCTTCCTCTTGAAGTTCCTCTTTTTCCCTTTCTTGTGAGAGTGAGAATTCAATACATAAATATCTTCATTGGTGATATTTTGTTCAATCCCTCTGGTGATCAATCTGAATTCATCTTCAATGCAATCCATCTTTAATCGATCAAAGTTGGGGAGTTTTGAACGTGCACTTATTCCTTGAATAAATGATTCCCATGAAGTTGGGAGTCCATTTAGAGCCATAAACATTAATTCCCTGTCGTCAATTAGATGACCAATTGTAGAAAGTTGGTCCCTTAATTCAGTGATCCTCATAAAATATGATGTGACAGTTTCTCCCTTATTCATCTTCACATGATGGAGTTTCTTTTCAATGTGAGAGCTCTGTTGGTATTGTTTATTTCATACATGTCTTCAAGTGATTTGAACATGCGGTATGATGTGTCATACTTTGAAATAACTAGAACTATATGGAACTATATGGTCTCTAACTGCATCCACGATCACTTTCATGACTTTTCCATTGTTCTTGTTCCATTGAATTTTCTCAAAATCATCGTCTGGTTCAAGTATGTTTCCCTTTATAAATGAATCTAGTTCATTTTCCTTCAAAGTAAGCATAATCCTAAACTTCCATGATAAAAAGTTTGACGCTCCTTCAAGACGATCTTCGAATTTGACTCCGCTTGCCATTCTCAAGAAAGAAATGTGATTTTTCTTAAGAGCAAAATGATACGATAGATAATCTACTTATCTCAAATCTAATTGGATCTTCCTTGACCTTGCTCTGATACCATGTTAATGAAGATTAGATTTCTTAGTAGATAGAATAGAGGTATCTTTTAATTTTATGTTTCACAAATGATGCTCTTACTAGCCTATGAATCTTGCAGGTTGCTGCAAGTGTAAGGAGGAATACACAGTAAGTAAATTCACCAAGTATGATTATATTGCTAAGTGAGAAGAATAGATCGATCCTCAAAGGCATGTACTTATTGATTGTTGTACCACCTTCATCGATCTGTTTGTGAATTATATATATATATATGAGAAGGCACATCGATGGATAGGCATGTCTCCACACACATGCCTCTCCACCGATATGTTTGTTCATTTAATATTACAAATATCATACCGATTCATAATCGGTAGTTTCATAATGCATTAACACAAACCGTTTCATTTACCAAACCGATTCACAATCGGTATGTTAAAATGAAGAATCATTAATCGATATACATTATCGATTAAGGTAAATCGATAAACCTTATCGATTTATGGTAAATCGAAGACGATAGTCGATACACTCTATCGACAGGGTATAGATCATGCATGATCATAGATTTATACTTGGAAGATGATGATCGATATATGATCAGCCATTAGATCATTTAATCAAATTTAATTTATTCATGACAAGAATATTAATGTATGTATATTAATATATATAATAATAATAAACTGAATTATTATTATTATTATGTATATTAGTATACATGTATAAATTATTCTAATGATGTAAGTCTCATTCATGATCATATTTATCTGACCGAAGCTATCATCTTTAACAATACTTCCGGATGGCGTGATCAACACTCAAAGCTTTAAATGCTCCGACAACTTTTGTGACTTGTGCACCTTCTTTTGTGGAGCCACAAGGGTGCATTTAATGTTTTTGGCAGGTTTTCCACCAAGAGAGGTACCGGGCCATGCTTGTTGTGGTGACTTATGTCATGTCTGCGTGCTCTGACTTTGGAATGTCAGACAATCTCCCCTTCTCAGGGTTGCTTTTTTAGGGTATGGCTGTGTTGTTTGCATGTACAGAAAGTCAAGTGCATGCACTTCCCTGCACTCCCAAACTGACATTTCCCTGCACACACAAGGGTCATGATCACTCTTGTAACCAGATTTCTATATAAAGGTTGTTACGCCTCATTGTAAAGGGTTCTCTCCCTGTTGGCTTGAGCTATTCTATGCTCTTTCACTTCTCTTGTATTTATCTTGCATTTTTGCAATTGTAAGTTTGGCCATTGGCCTTATAATGAATTGAAATCACCATTCTTTCATTCCTTCAACTTATGTATGTTGTGTATGTTTCCTTACCTTCATCATAGGTGTATGTTTTGTGGCTCTTCTCTCATATATGCTATGTTAATTTATTTCTCAGTGTGATTTGTGGGAATCCTTCTCCCCTTTTGATATTCAGCAAATTCTAACCTCCATACATGCATTGGGGTCACTCATACAACTGAAGTTTGTGCATCTCCTGGGTATTTCAGTTGATTCTTTGTGTCATTTCGGGTAGGGAGAGAAACAATCTCTTCTTGGTGCATCACCTCTTTTCTTTTAAGCATTTCTCTCTTCCCTTTTCCTCTGCAAGTTATTAGGATAGGCTTAGGAGTAAGTTTTGAAGTGTTGAGTTGGTTCAACACATGCACCTGGATTGAGAAGGAAGTCGGCCTTCTCCGGAGATTCAACCCCCTTGTGCATGGTCCCACACTTCAGGGTTGTTTCCATGTTTCACAAGGTTGCTGAGTTGATAGCTCAGCAAGGGTGCAATCTTTTGTGATAACAGTAACACATCATCATATTGTGAGTTAATAAATGTGCTAGCTTCTCTTAAATAAACAAGGATCTAAAATTAGGTAATGTCTCACTGTTTCGTCAAAGATATGGACACACAATATTTACCCTTGCAACGTACATGGATAGCAATCATACGAACTGTGTTGCATGGCCTCTTTTTTACATTGGAAGCAAATAATACAAGGCTTATCCTTTGTATAACTTTTTTGGCTTCCTTTGTATTTTCATGTCACCTTGCTAAGAATTCCAAGAGGTGAAGCATTTAGAGATCCATGAGCCTTTCTTTAGATAACCTTCTCTGAGATTATAATTTAGTTGGAGTGGTGATAAAGCAACTTCTCCCTCCTTCATTACTTGAACTTTGGAGAAACTCCACATACTTCTTCAACCCTTTTAGGTAGTGAAACAATATCTTCCTCCTCTTTGGAATGTGTTTCATTTGTTGGTGAAAAGATTGCATCTTCCTGAGCCTTTATATAAACATTTTTTTTGTTTCTTTTGCCAACTTTGGACATATTTCAATGTAGAGGTGGGTTGAACTCCTTACGTTTGGAAGATAGTAATACCCATGCTTTGGCTGTATTAAAACATTCTCCTACAATCATACCACTACCAAAAAACCCTAGCCCTGCATATTAGGGTCTCTTCTCAACCTTCCTACTATTGATCATTTCTGGGTCATCCTTGCCACAACTTTGCCATCATGTCCCCATATTAAACAACTTTGACCTAATGTCTTTTGTATGCTATTCAATGTTATCAAGCGACTCTATATTATTGCTCATTGGTGGACTTGATAATGGATAGATCGGTTACCTTGATTTTCTCTTCATTGATTGAGCTTCTTATATTGTGGAAAACTTCTTTCCGGTTTCATTGGTTGAGCTTCTTATATGGTAATAGACTCCTTGACAACCCTATTTCCCTTTACAACTAGCTCTTACTGAAATCTATCTACGATTGATAATGCCTGCCTTCATTTTTCCTATCCTTTCAAAAATGTACTCTTCAAATTGAAATAATTGGGCTCTACACTTCTCCACCTTCTCCATGAAACTAATAATGATGAGATCATCCAGCCACTTTATCTTATTATTCATTTATCTCTTCTTCCAAGTGATGGATCATTTCCATTAGCTCTCAGTTTATTCTTTCAATTGCAGATTGCAAGCTTAGAGCTAGCTCTTCAAGTCTTTAGTTTTGAATATTTTCCTGCAGATGGTCTCTGCATTCTTCTATGAATGCCACAATATCTGTGCTTAACTATTGGCATGCAACTTGATAATATAGGCAGCTCTAAATGTGTCAGCAAAACCCTCTATATAAATCACAATTAACTTTACTCATACAATACCAAATAGGATCTGTACGTTTTCCAAACTATGACGGCTGCAAATTTGTTTGTTGTTGTCTCAAATGAAAGTGTTACTGAAATTCGATGGCCAGCACACTTTATGTCTGCAATAAACACTCTTTATACAGAATGTAATGTCCCCTTCTCAGTTCTAAACTGATGGATGGAGTCAGCCTATTTTGGAAACCCGTAGGCTAACCAAAGACTACATTAGGGTTTTTGTCTTCAGGAAGGTTTTCAGAGAGGTGTTTGCAGGAGTTCTACAATTTGCTCTCTAGATTCTTTCTAGGTTTTTCGTGAGCTTCATGATGATATAACATGCATTCCAATCAGAGAAGATTTCTGAATTTACTATTTTTAGTAAATTGCGACACGCTGACGATTGTTTGCTTTATAGGTTTTTTCTGGGTTTTTTAAGAGCTCCAGTGTGATTTGACATGCAAATTCTTCAGAGATGATTTCCAAACTTACTATTTTTAGTAAGTCATGACTGTTGCTCAGAATGTGATGAAAATGACTTTTGACACACTATTTTTAGCAGTATGCTATTTATAGTAAGTACTATTTTTAGCAGTGCTATTTTTGGCAAGGGTTTTGCAGCTCAACTCAGTGGCTATGTCTGGCAGTGTTATTTTTGGCAGGATCTTGTGTTCGAACTCAAATGACTATTTTCCAGCAATGCAGTTCAGTACCTTGGCCTCAACTCATTTTGGCAATATTCAGTTTTTGGAAGAAAAAGTATTTTTTAATACTTTATTATTTCCCATGGCCTAGGTGTAATTTGTGTGGTGACTTCAAGGGGTCGCCATGGTATTTTTAATTACATTATAACTTAAGACAAGTTGGATGATTTTCTAAGATTGCCAAAGTTATATTATTATTTATAAGTCATTGTTGAGTGCTCACTTTACACATTATTGGCACTTTTAATAAGGTGACTTTGCTAGAGAAGGGAAATATTATTTTTATCCTAAGTCTATTTGGCGAAATATTCCACCTTCATATTGAGACGCCAAAGTGCAATTCCATCAATATTATTTTAGAAGCCTTATATTTATCAAAGTGGCGATTAAGGGTGGATATGACTTGGCCGATTTGGTGAGGTTTTGAAATGAAGTGAAATGAAATGTAAATTAAAGGAAATTTGAATGCCATTGTTTAATCCCATATTGGAGAAAGAAGAAGTTCGATTTGGGGAGAAGGTTATAAATAAGTGCCTTGGCCTTCATTTGGGGGCATCCATTATTGCTTTGATAACGAAGTGCTTCCAAAATGCTGTCAAACTCTTGCTTCGAGGAGTGCATACCTCCTAGTGCCTCAATTTCGTGCTTGAGAGATAGCGCCTAGCTGAATGTATGACTCTTTCTCATCCGAAGGAGCAGATTGGACTCAATGTGGTGAAGATTTGTATGGATTTCTGAGTGTTCTTGTTGCTGGTTGCGGAGTGTGCTGAAGTAGATTCTTGGTTGCAGGTCTCAGTGTGACATTCTTCTCGTTCTGGGTATTTTTTCTATCTCTTTTTGTGGTTTGGGCGATTCATTTTGTGAGTTTATAGAGTCTAAAATGGTGTTTGGGATTTTATTTTTGCAAAATCATACCCAAGCTGGCCGTACCATGTGGCTGAGTGCTTTGGGATGCGTGCATAAATTATTGGAGTAAGTTTGCTATGTTTTGTTGTCCTAGGATTGATCGCGTACCTCCTAGTGATCATATGTTTTTAGTTTCATGTCATTTTGTTAAGAATTGGGTGAGTTGTGAGTGTTTTAGTGGGATTTGGTATTGCTGGTCTGTGTGTTTTCAGCATGCTAGGAGTATATCAGATTTAAAGATTTTCCGTTTTGGAGTGTCTTCTTGTGTGCAGTTGGTTTTAGGGTGTGTGGGTTCTTTGGTGTGGAAAGAAAGATATTGGTAATTGTTTGCAGCTGTTGGTTCTTCATTTTTATCTTCTATGATTCATACTGTAATGTTGGTAGTAGTACTAACAGCAATTTCTATTGATCTTTCTTAGATCCACTGGAAAGTGCAAGAGGCTGGCCTTGCCGCCTATCTTTGGGATAGTGTTTTCTCATAATTTGTAATCCATATTGTGCATTGTAAAGCTGGTTAGTGGTACTAACAGCTATCTAATTGGATTATTGCTCTTAGTCTCACTGCATAAGTGGAAGAGGCTGGCCATGCCGCCTACTTTGAATATTGTAATACCGTTCTCCCACTGCATAAGCGGTAGAGTTGATTTATAATTTATTTTCTAGTCCTCCCGCTGGATAAGCGGTCGAGTGATTGCTACTTCAGTTTCTTGGCTTGTCCTTGGCTAGTTTACCGAGTGATTGCTACTTCAGTTTCTTGGCTTGTCCTTGGCTAGTTTACCGCCAAGTGATCTTTTTAGTATTCTCATTATCCCACTTTAAAGTGGAAGGGGCTGGCTTGCCGCCCAAGTATTGTAATCAATTTCAGTTTCTTGCATCTAACGATCCCCTCAACACTGTATGCTCTCACCCTTCGAGATCGGGCTCTCGGTGATCAAAAGGTGGAAAGGGTTACTTTCAGCAGTATTTTGATTTCATTTTCTAACCCTAACGGATGTTTGTGTTGATTGTAATTGAAAAATTAAGGGGGATATTACACAGAATAGAACGTTAATCTGCACATACATCACCTAAACACTAATAAGTTTGTCTATTGGAGTCGCAACTTTAAGCACATATGCACAAAGTGCTATCAGTGTACAAGAGTCCATCCATTCTATGCTAATCTACAACAAATGGACATTGGAAAAAATGAGTTATAATGCAAACTCATATAAATGAGCTCACAACATAGATATTTACCCTAGCAAAAATCATTTTGAGGAAACTCCAGCATGGACTGGAGACTACTTCTATTTTTTAATTGATTCCTTCAGTTGTAAAGCAAAATTTAGTGAGTTGCCTAGCTAATGCAGTGATTGGATCATTGTGGTCTGCAGATCAATATTCATACAGTAATCTCTTATCTCTTTGCTCTGCTGAAAATTCCTAAGAACCAACTGAAAACATATGTTTAATGAGATTTGAATGCTGATTACACTTCCAAACTTTCATTTCTATATGTTTTTGTTCTTTCTAGGAAAACAAAAAAAACCTAACTGTTGTTTGATACTTCAGGATATCCAAATAATGAATTAAACCTAATTTTTTACTGGAATGTAGACATATGTATCAGTGTCACTACGTTCCAGTTTCAATTTCATGTCATTTGAGGTCATTTGCTCAAGTTAATAAAAAAAAACAGTAAAACAGTGCTCTTCTCTTTTGAGGAATCAAATGAATGAATTTTAATTTACATTTCTGTGGGCAACATGTCATCATGCTACAGTTAGAAATCCAGGTCATTCCAA
Organism: Cryptomeria japonica; assembly: GCF_030272615.1. Lineage (NCBI taxonomy): Eukaryota > Viridiplantae > Streptophyta > Pinopsida > Cupressales > Cupressaceae > Cryptomeria > Cryptomeria japonica. Next base: position 494,845,735 of record NC_081415.1, on the reverse strand, counting down.
CTTAATACAACCAGGTTAAAATCTAAATTTTGTCAACTGTTAGATATGCACTTTTTGAGGTCATATGATAGAAGTTCACCCCTGAAACTGATTTTGCTCATTGAAATACCTGTTAGGAACATGCCATTACAATTTTATGTCATTTAAATACCATGTGATGTTTTTACGGTGCTCACACCTTACACTCCCCACCAACGGGTTGGTACTAGGCAAAGACCTTTTGGCTTTTGGTATTGGTGTTTCTTAAAGCATTTTTCTGACTTGTACTTAGATAAGGATCCAAAAATAAGTGACATCTTATTTACATTCATCCATTGTGAGAAGACAAAACTTAAAAGGAACGTTCCCATTTAGTGGATTTAAGAATATTATATTTTATTATTCATTAAATATTGTCTATGTAATGGTATTTATCTACAATTGAACATTGAAGCTAGAGTCTCCAACTCAAAGAAATTATAAAGATGCACAACATACTTTTCCTCTTATTTTCTTTTGCCCTCTCTCTAGATCTTGCTGAATGGTTTGCATTGGATTTCACTCTGGTCCTTGGTTTTGAATTTGCTTCATTATTAAAGTTTTTCCAAGTATTGGCATTTTGCCATGTTTGTTGGTTTATCTTTCTCCATGCCTCCCAGCCTGTAACGCCACCCTGCAAACATTTAATATTTTCAAGCATTAAGTCAAATATCTGCTTATATTTATAAGTTAAATAATAAGAAAATAGACATGATGAAAACAGTTCAAGGCATTAATCCAAAAATGCCAAAGCATGTAACAAGTAATAACTATATAAAGAAAAGACAAGAAAATGTCAGCCCCAAATAAGGAGACTTGTCTAGAATGAAGGCAAGAACTAAATTAGATTGAATTCACAACTGACTGAAGAAAGTCTACAGGGCTTTAAAAGTGCAGGAAGTTAATTTTTAAGTCCTTAGTCTTCTAGTGGTTTCTAGATTTTGATTTTTTGTTTAGTCAGGCCTGATTGTTGCTTACAGAGTTGCCTCAGCCTAATAATGCATCTACAAAGTGGGAGTAGATCCTTATTCTAAAAGGCTGACTAGTGTAACAATTCATTAGTCTCTAATTTGACGAAGAGTGTAACAACTCCTAATGATAGTGACTACAAATCTTTGACAATGGAGTAAGACATCCTATTGAGATTTTTTTGTTAGGGGTCAGCAAAAGTCAAGCCTCACTATGGTATTGATAAGAACAAAAAAATGATTGAGAAGGGCCTCTTTGGAAATTTCCACTCTTTAGTATGAAATCCTTGAGACATCAACCATCATTATTACTTTTAAGCCAATCTTAGTCCTAGAGTTTGCCAACTTTCCCAAAAGATGGGAAGCAATGCTAAAGCTAATATAGTAAAGGAATCATCATTTGAATCATATGTCTCATATTTGATTAATCTATCTCTCACATTTCCGCTCCTGTTCTTTTTTTGCTTCTTCTTGGTGTTAACTTTTACGTTTTGAGGCATGTGTTCCTTAAAAACATCTGTCATGCCCCACCTAGGGTTTATACAGATTGCAGCATTATATACCCAGACGTCCAAATTAAAAACGAGGAAAAAATTATAATATTTCTTTAAGAGGGCCAACCTAGATTAAGACCATGTTAAGGGCCGACCAAAGGAATAAATAGATTAAGTAAATAATATACTTCTGGCCGACCTCCCTTGGTTCTAGTGACCATCTTGGGCAAGGAAAATAAAATAATAAAAAAAATAATAAGTTTGTCGCTATCTGGGCCAACCTTATTAAAAGAGTTGCATCTTTGGTGAAAGGGCACTCTTGAAGGATATAAAAGGAAGGTTATTGTAATTAATTTAGGATGAATTCAATAGCAAAACATTTCCTATTTTAAGAGCAGATTCCCAGCAGGAAAAATGGAATAAAATATTCTAGCAGATATAAGCAGAGAAAATCTTAAAAGCAGTAAGAATTAGAGCAGCCTTAAGGCAGCAGACATATGAATACAGCAGATTTGAGAGTAAAGTATGCGTATCAAATAAGGGATCATCATATCAATCAATAAAGGAAAGCAATCTAAAAGCATCCGTGCTCATAAGAGCAGACCAATACATTATATACCAGCAAACAGGATCACAATCAGAAATTGATCTTTATTGCAGGCAATAACATTCTCATCCATTTGTGGTATGCATAAGTATATGTTTAAATATGTATGCCTGATATATGCAGTCATATAATTCTTTACATATTAATATAGGATAATATATTTGGCACATAACATCATATATATTAGACATAAGTAGTAATATGGATTACTAAATAGCAACAATGATCATGGCCAAGTGAAGAAGGGAATACAAGTAGGGGGAACGGCTATAGAATCCTCGTTAGGCACACCACCTCATATGAGATGGCGAAAGGCCACATGAGGCCAAGAGGGATGGGATATCCGCTCTTGGGCCTAGGGTACAAAATCACTTTGGGCACCCTATTGTAGCTTTCCCCCAACCTCTACATTAATCGATTGTTGGGATGAGTTTGAGGATGTCTCAATCATAAGAGGGTGAAGAAGGATGCAAAGATGAGGGAGAATGGTTGTGGATGCCTCACTAGGTACCCTACCTCATATTACATGATGGAAGGCCACATGAGGCCAAGAGGGATGCTATATCCGCTCTTGGGCCTATGGTAGAGGATCACTTTGGGCACCCTATCATGTCTTCTTATCTGAGCTCTGTTATGATTAAACCCAAACAATGAATTAGATAGGTTATATGACTAAGATTATGATTGATCTTATGAATTGTATCTTCAATATTTGTCTAACATGATTGCAGGATCTCAACAGAGATCTATCTTGTTTTACATCCCTTGGGTAAGGTTATATCTCTAACTATATTATGTTCTCTATTTTATTAGAATATGAATTTAGGACAAAATATAGAGTAATCCAAAAAGGGGACATTACAACATCCAGCTTGTTATTGAGTGAACCATCCTCATTCTTGGCATTACCAATGGCTTGCATCTTGAGGAGCGTTTAACAATTGTGAGGTTAATAACAATACTTTTGATGTTAACATAAATATAGCCTATTGCTTGCTCAAGGGTTCTCATTGGAATGTACATCATAATACAAGCAATGCTTGGCCATTTGGATCATCTTAGTTTTTTGGACAGCCTCCTTAGTTGTTTACTTCTTATCCCTTGGATTGTTGTCTTTGTGAAATTTACCAATGGACATTAAGTTCTAAGACTCTCTTGGTTGTGTAAGGTGCAAGGTTCAACACAGCTTGAATAGAGCCTCCCTTACAAGGCATCACTTAATGGATTAACCCCTACCAATTTTTTTCCACAAACTTATATATACTTCAGCTCAAACTCACAAACATTTCACCAAACAATTTGGAAATCATAAAATCAATCAATAGATCTTATTTGAAGGGTTTAGTACAGCTGTAACTATTAATACTGATCATAGAAATAATCACAAACAGTTTCCATATGTAATATTCTAAACCAAAACAATTACCACAATTTGAAGTTTTCACACATTTTTTAAAAAAGCAGACTTCTCGTCAAACAGTTTGCTTGTAACAAAATTGAAGAATGATTCCAATTTTGTTTGACCAGATGGCAGAAATCATAAACGTTATAAACCAATGCCTCAATCTCAAATGCTGATAAAATATCCTTTCTCAATTAAATTACTAAAAATTGTGTACATCAAATATTTTCTGATAAGTACATAAGCTGTTGTAAAAAAATGGGCAAATACAGTAATAAATTACAGAGCTTATAATATTAATAAATTGCAGATATATTAAATTCTTTTAGTAGACCTCATATCAATCCAAACAGCCACTACCAATGTTCCCAAACTCCCTCTATGTTGTACGGCTCGTCCAATGTATGGGACAACAAACTTTTTATAAATATGTTGCAATTCCCTTGCAACTGTTGTGTTGGCCTAAACCTTCGCTATGAAGCTGCATTGGAATTAACTATGACTCAAATGCCTTCTTCATGCATCAATTCCTACTTGGTAACGAATTTAAGTGTATGACACATTTTTGGGAGCTTCATGAAAAGCACATCTATGGTAACCCGAGTTGATACAAAATTTCATATTTTTAAATTATTTTAACCCAGCACACACCTGACTGCAATCTCCTATACAAATCTTTTACTCGCACGAACAGCACTGACAAATTTATTATTTGCAGGCAAATCTCAATAAATTTGTACCTAGGATTTAGAAGCTGGCAACAGTAAATAAAATCCTTGCTTCTCTCTTTAAATGCAATTGTGAATCTCATGTGAATCCACCATGAATTCAATTCGGAAGAAATCTTTCATCTCCGAAGCCAAACACCCATCGAGTTTTTGTCCTAGGGTTTGAAGTTGAACTCGCAGTCCAAACTTTGCAAATGAGAAATAAAATGACCAAGATGTGTAATTACCATTTTGCTCTTCTTTTTATACCCCACCTACAAACTTTCCAAAACTTTTATTTTTAAATTACACAAATGATTTACCCAAAAATTTGCAATTTTTCCACAGTTTACTATGCAAGCATTTCATCAAATACTTTGCATTTAATCAGTTACAAAGCATTTCTGAGTGCAAACACCGGGAGTTGCTGCTACTAGAAATTAAAACGACAAATCAAACATAAAATCATGACATTGTCCATAGAGTTCAGATAGGCATTTTGTCAAACACTTTGCGTCCCAATGGTATGTTGGCAGAACATCATAAATGACCATAAAAATCAATCTTTCTTAATTACAAGTGCTGATAACACTGTCTGATTTAAATTACTGAGTAATGTATACAACATATATGATTTTGATGAACATACATACTGCTTTAGCACTGTAATAAACAAAAAATTCATTAAAAAAAATGGTTGCTATTACAAATAAGAAAATATTCACGAGATTGATTGGTGCCCTTACTGCTGGAAGTCAAACATGCACACATCACTCTTTCTTCATACTTTGACTTCCTTCATGAACTGTACAACACCCTTCCTCATGATGTACGGCTATGTGAGCTATGACTTCCTTTAAGGAGGCAGCAATAGATATAAATAAGCCTTTTAATACTGCATTGACCATTCAGAAGGCTTTTAAGCCTTTAAAGATGCAATCCATCCAATAAAAATATTATTTTTTATTCAATTTCCTACAGCATAGACAGCACTAGAATTTTTGTCTTCACTCACTTTCATACATAACACTACAAATTAATATTTGCTACAAACTTAATAAATTTGTTACTTATAAACTTGGCAAACCGTGAAATCCTGTATAGTTAAATTCATTCATTCCAAACCCTTATTCTACAATATTCAGCCCAAATGTGAATTTGGATGAATCCACCTCTGAATCCATTATGCACACACTACGACTTTGTATGAGTCACACTGTATTCTCTAGGGAGTAACCTTTCAACACTTAAACCAATCTTCATCTCCAATTATTTGTCCTCCAATGGTAGAAATCTGCTCAACTCCACAACTGAGGTTTCAATAAAATATTAAATGTCAAGAATGAATCAAATGGATTTCTTAAATCTCTTTTATAACCCTCTAGAACTTTCTAAAAAAAATATTTTAAAATCACTTTTTAATTAATAATCATTTATGCTACATAAGAGTGACTTTAATTTTTTCTTTTTTTGACAGCTGAATCCTTAATTATTTAATTATTAAAATATTTCCTGCACATCCAACCAAGTTACAAAAAATATTAGAATTGACCAAAAATGAATTCTAACCATGCTCTGAAAATCATTTTCATCTCATAGCTCACCGCCACTATCAGAATTCTGTTCCAAAGAGATTGGTGTTCTCCAAGAAAGTTGGAGTCCTCTTTAGAAACTAGAGAGGCCATAAAAACAGATATTACAATAACGTGACCTTTTTAATCTTTAATTAACTTTGGCCCCTAAAAAGTGACTTTAACACTCGAGGTCATCTTTTGAATATAATTAAATAATTAATTAAACTAAATTGTCTAAAAAATAGCAAGGTTTGACAACTTAATTTCAATTTATTAAAATATTCTCTCTCCAAGCTCTAAAATTGGCCTACAAGAATAAAATAGGTTGATGGGTCCATCTGAAACACCTATGTCAAATAAGGGGCATCAAAGCAGATTTGAATGCTAAAGAATCTTCCCTCCTTCCCAAGTGGCATCATCTGCAGGCAGATGCTTCCATCTAACCAAGTGATTCAAAATACTCATTTTCTTGAGCCTCTTCTCCCTAACATCAATAATGGCTTCCTAAATCAAAACCAGTTTTCCCTCCTCATCCATTGGTGGTAACTAGTAACTATGTAGAGGGTGTCTACCCCAATGCCTTTTAAAGGCAAGAAACATGGAATGTATTGTGAACTTTACTACGCTTGGGTAGCTCCAACCTAAGTCACCGAGTTCGAATTCAACTTCGAGTTTGGCAACAATAAAATTTGGATGAAGTTTGGCAAGGGCAAAAAATTTGAAAAAAAAAAATGACATTAAATTCACCTTATATAATATTTTTAATTAAATATAAGTAATATATCTCATAAATTATCAGAATAGTTTAAGATTGCAAAATAAATTTGAAATCATTATAAACAGATTAAAAATAAATTACAATAATAATCAATTAAATATACTAAATATTAATTTTTAATAAAAATTTAATATAAATTAAAATTATATAACAATAAATAAATTTAAATCTATTTAATATTGATAACTAATAACACGGCCCTATTATGAATAAGGTCCTTCCCTGTCTATTCCTTCCCGCTACGTCAGACCAACACCGCCCGATCATAAACCTACGAGAGAGTAGTGCCAGTTCAATGCCCCCAACACTAGATGGATGAGGCGGAAGGACACTCTGGATAAGGATGCAAAGAGTTGGGCACGAGAATAATGATGGCTGGAGACGGGAATAACGACACAAGAATAGCGGCAAGATTGACAACAAAACAACTTCAATAGCAGACAAGAAAAACCAGTTCATGATGTACGAATTTCAAGCGAATTTTTCCAAATTTTATTTATTTTTTATAGATTTGCCGAATTTCGAACCTGAAGCCGGAAATTTGGCAAATGCGGTGACTTAGGCTCCAACTCATATGCAACGTCCCTGATCCTTTGTATAATACTATAGAAACAATAAAACCCAGGTCTTAGTTTTTCTCTAGGGCTGCAATCATAAATATACCATATCTCCAACCTCAAATATTCTCTCAGCCATATTGCCTATACACATACAAATTTTTGTTGGTTCTAAGCTTGCTAGATATTCTTTTTCAAATCTTTCATAATATGTTGATGTTCTTGCATCCAATCCCTGGCCCCAAGTGCCCTACCATACGCCATAACCAAGTCTACAAAAAAGGTGGCATCATATACATACAAAGCCGTAAAGGGTGTCACACCTATACTCATGTGATAAGTGGTGTTATAGCAATGCTCACCTAGATACAATCATTTAGCCCAAGCCTTCTGATGACCACAACATAGATGCAATCCCTACCCTACTCCTTGGGTAGCCCTGTAATGAAATTTATCGATATTCTCTCCTAATTCGAATCAGGGATAGGTAGGGACTGTAATAAACCTACTAGGAAAGTATGTTTAGATTTATTTTGCAAGCAAACAACACACTCTCAAATGTGCTGGAGGATATCATCCTTCAATCCCTTCCAAACAAACCTCTTTCTCACCAGTCAATGGGCTTTGCAGTATTCCTAGTGGATTGCTAGTGGTGTATCATGAATAACCCTTAAGTCTCATTTTTTCCTTCATTTTTTATTCATGTACCAAAAGGATTTTCTCCTTATAGTAGAGAATGTCATCACAATCACCTTATACCAATCATCTTGAATCTTCCCATCCATAATTTCACATTCGAAAGTTATCTTAGATTACTCAACTAAAAGATGGAATTTCCAATCCACTGAAATATCAAACATAGCATACAAAGTGAGAATCATGGATAAAAATTTGCTACCACATTTTTCCTCCCTCTTAACATAATATCAAAATCATAGGTTTGCAATTTGCTTACCCACTTTTGTTGCCATTCATTCAAGCCTATTGTCCAAGGAAGTATTTCAGACTGCTATTATAAGTTCTCACCACACCTTCCCTCCACCTAGATATTGTTTAAATTTGGCCAAGGTGTGCATGATTACAAGCATCTTCTAGTCATATATAGAATAAAGTTTCTCAACATCTTTTTTTCTGCTCTTAGAGGCTATGGGATGTTTGTTCTACATACGCACAACTCTAATTCCCTCACCGAAAGCATCCCACTATAGCACAAAGGGTTGAGAGAAATCAAGAAGCGTTAACAAAGGCAAGTGCTCATTACCTCATTATGACAGACACTTACTACATTGAATCCAACCAAGAGAATGATCCTCTCTTTATCAAATCTATGAGAGGTGCAGTAAGTTGTGAAAACCCCTTCATGGATCCTCTAAATAAGATGAATTTGGAGGTGACCACTCTAAATCACAAAGCAAGGAATCCAATATGAAGGACGATGGAGAAGTGTTAGATGAGAGACTAGGAGAACCTCCCTCAAACCAACCACTCCTTTCAACTCATGAGCATTTGGATGCAAATAGTCAATGTCATTGACACCATCTAAATAACACACAAACATGAAAGGTTGGCTCGAAGTTTCCAAAGCCTTGCGTTTTGTAGAACGAATGTGTGCCCATGGAGAGCCAAGAAATTTGAAGTGCCCTACTATAGGATTCCGACCATTCCAAGCTTCAAAAGGAGTGATCCCTTTTAAGGTTTTGAGAGAAGCATGGTTCTATATATCATTAGCACTATAGCTTAATTAATAGCTTTGGCACAGTACTATGGAACTATAGACCAAAAATATATTACAGTAGACCATTTATATCAAGGATCTATTCTTCTGTTCAACAACCTTGTAATGTCATGGACTATAGGGAATTGTCTGCTGAAAATCAATATCCTTAGCTAAGAAAACTACTCATTACTGGTTCACATATTTGTCTCCATTGTCTATCTAAAGGACTTTAATGTCTATTCCAAGAGCTTTGAATTCTTGAAACTGCTCAAACACCTCACTCTTTTGAAGAAAAAGGTAGCCCAAATGTAGCTCTATAAAAGTCATCAATGAGGATAAGAACATTTCAAACGTTGCCAAAAGACAAGGCTGGAAAACGCCACGATAGATCATTGTCAACCAAATCCGATACGTGAAACTCACCAAGACTTTCCTTTGTCAAACTTCTCTGTATGATGTTTGTCAATGATGCAATCCTAGCGAATTCAATCACAAGTGTGGATTTTAGGAAGCCCTATGACCGCATCCCAGTGACTCAACTACAGAAGATGATGTTAGTTTAGATGGCCAAACCAATCGTGCCAAATTTTACTCACATCATCTAAGTGATCAAGAAGTGCAATAAAAAGGGAATCTAGCATAGTGAGAAAATGTTTACAATCTAGACCAATGATCCACCTTCCCTGTTGCAACTAGATCATCACCCTCTAGCTATCATATCACAAAAAAATTAGTGTTCCACTGAGTTTGGGGAAGTAGAGACGAGGGGACGGGGGGATGCATCTCGAGGACTGGGGTACTTGGGGCCTAAGTTTGGGAATGGTAGGAGGACGGCGAGGGGACGGTAAGGGAGCAGTGCTGACATAATACATATAGTACTTGAAAAATTAGTTATAAAAATATGTATAACCGTATAAGGAATAAGTAAACACTTTGCAATGATTGCATTGAACTTTGAACATTAAGTTATAAGTAGAAAGATTGTGTTCGTATCTTAAAGGTTCTAACCCTTAAGACTATAAAAGCTCTAATTACCCTTGTCATTTCAGCTCAAGGTATAGAAACAATAGCACAAATCTATTTCAATATTGTTGACATGAAAAACATCTTTATATGTGTAATAACCACTCTAGACGATCTTTTATTTTTTAACAAGCATAAGAACCATGCAAACTGAAACAATGCTATCTTTGCTATTAAGTACTGATAACGATTACAAGCTTGAAACGTCACCATTGTAGGTCCAAATGATCCTTTAAAACCTCCTAAAACTCACTCTATGCAACCATGTTCGCCTCCAAACAAAGCCAAACAGCCTAAGATAGACTCAACAATACCAATCAATCTTAAAAATTTGCAAGTCCCCTCCAAGGTTGAGGGACCTCTAGGAGTCTCAGGGACGTCAGAAACGCCACCTTTGGCGTTTCTGACCCAAGAAACTTCTGAGAAATGTCCCCTTGTGAGTAAACATCTCGAAGATGGTGGCTGAAACTTGGTGGTGGTGGAGGGACAGCAAAGGGATGTTCCCCAACCATCCCCACATCTCAGGGTAACCCTTGTCTCGGAAACGCTCGCATTTTCAAGGGGGAGGCGTCTCCATGTAACAATGAACAAAATACAAAGCAAACTCAGCCCTCTTACCTATACTATATGAGCCAAATGGTCAACTAAAAGGAGATTGGTTTACAAAGAGGGCACACATAGACATCATCAAATATTCCCTCACCCATTCCAATCGAACCTCAACCACTTATGTCCACTAATGAGCTATCATCACTGGATTTTTCTCGTAGAGAACACAACTCTAATGATGAGAACTCATCATGTGACAAAGCCATTTGATGTGAAGCACCGAAGTCAAGAATCTATGTCCAATAACAAGAAGCAACAACCGCAACAAGTACCTCTACATTGCCCTTTATTCACTTGTTTGATTTTGAAGAAGCGGATGTAGAAGAACCATTGTAAAGAAACTCAAAAAGGTTGATGTTGTTCTTCCAGACAATGTTTGTGAAGCAATCAATTTGTATCTCAATGAATTTGGTTCCATTGTGCTCAGCCTTCTTACAATAGCCACATTTCATCTCCCCTTTCTTCTATAAATCTCCCTTTGAAGAAAAGGAATTTTGAGAATCTACCTTAGGAGCAAAAGAGCACAGTGATTTTTTTAATGTGACTTGTTCTAAGATTTATTATTTTGTTTTCTCAATGTTGCTAAACGTGTTCTAACCTTTAGCGGATTGGTTTGCAACTAATGCATTTCGTTTTTACAACTTCATTGTGCTCATCTAAATGAATTTTATAATGTTCCCTCATGAAAACATCCACAAATGCATCAAAGGCATATTAAACTCTGATCCCAAGGTATTCTTAGCAACATAAAAGGTAGTAACGAATACAAAATAGTTAGGCCCCAATTTGTTGTTTTGAATTTTTGTCAATTTAGTGGACAACTTGACAATGCAAAAAACAATCTTCTTTTAATAAAAAAATCCCATTGGAATCTTTTCAATGATCATTCAATGTTCTGTCACAGAGTTCCTGAAGATTTTGACATTCAGACAAGCATTACAACATGAACTGATAACACAACTGAACCCACTATCAAATCATCAAAATATCTCATAAATGCAACATGATATAGCTGATTAGACTTGCTACTGTAGTGTCAAAAGAAGGGCAGTCATAAATTTCTGCTAATAAATTTTTATTTATAATATCAATGCTGCTCATGACATCATAGAGGATCAGTGTTTGCAAGATAGCACCTTTTAGCATTTAAATAACTTAGCATTGTTCAACATAATAACAAGTTATTTGAGAGGAGAAAATGATCAACATACTGTCCAAACTACTGAGATCAACAGCTCCATGTGGCCGCAAAATGACGGGCAAATGATCACAAATCACCATGAATACACACCATCATTGATGGGTTGATTCTCCATCATCAAGATACTCTTTCAAATCATTTCTAAGCTAGAACAAGGACGTTTTAAGATCTGTTTGACTGTAATAATGCACCATATTCACCATACACCTGTTGTGCTACCCTTTTGAAACATAGCCACCGAAGAAGACTTCCTGAATTACCCAAACACAACAGAAAATAACACCCAGCAATAAAACTAGTTTACCTTCTCAGGCTCTGATATAGCTCAGATCAGACTAAAGTCACTCCTCAGCACTATCCAAAAGCTGGTCACAACACCCAAAGTCACCTTTCCAACTTCCAAACAATGTAAGTATGTTATTCCATGGCAAAATCAACACCAAACACCAATAAAACTTGCTGACGTATGCTACAGCAGTGAAACAATGATTTTTGTCCCCAACAACGAAAATACCCCCACAAATTTAAACCTTTTCCAGCTTCATTGTTTTAATGCCAAATAAAGGTTCTACAACTAGGGCATCATCTGAAACCCCCAGTTGCATGACCAGCATAGAGGATACCTGAAACACCACCCAAAAATCTTTGCTGATCACTAAAAAGCGAACCCACAAATCTGCAATCAAAATGCCTTGTATATTTTTATTTTCTTGAAACCCCGATTCCATAAAATCAAGGTTGCATGGGTACGGGGGTACTCGGAGACGTTGGAGACTGGTACCGGTACCGGTACGGCTATTTTTTCAAAATAGGAGATGTGGGTACTTGGAGACGCCAATTTTTTTTTAAATATAATTTAATAATTAATAGAAAATCTGAAAATATAATGACATTGAACTTTCAAAACAAGAATTAACATTCACTTTGAAGTTTAAGTACACAAATGTGAAATGAATCAAATCAAAATGTCCTACAAATGTCTGAAAATGGGACTCATGTCAGTGGTTTTTGCTTCTGCCCATGCATTGCGTCAAACTTTTTGACTTTTGCACGTGTTATTTAGGGTGGAGACGGGAGGGTTCGTTGACGTGGAGTCTCCTATGTGTAGAGACGTCTCCTGATGGGTCTCCGATACAGGAGACGCGTACCAGTCTCCGGTACGCGTTCTAGGGAGTTGGGTACGGGTACCCATGCAACACAGCATAAAATCTATGAAAACCAGTGTGTTACCCGTGTAAAAACACCAAACCAGCCCCAATCCTCCCCCTATAACTTTTAAGAGCTATTTTAGGAAAAAGCATTTTGTTTTTCTTTGCTGCTTTTTTGCTTTTTCACTATTTATTTTGAAATAGATTTTTTGCTTTTTCGTTTATTCCAAAATAAAAGTAATTTTCCACTCAAAAAGGCCTCTTTGAAATATTAACAACAATTCACGTGCAAACACCCCCCCCATCTCTCCTAGGCGTCCACTTTATAATATTTAACACTAAAGTAACTAATAAAACATAATTTAATAACTTTAGTGCAAATATTAAAATAATTCCAAGCACATTGAGGAAAGGCCCATCAGAGCATCGGAAACTTAAACCAAACATGCTGAGATATTAGTCGAGCTGAAGAATGATGCTTGACACCGGAATGAGCACATATTATAGATAGCAATGTTCTCTGAGAATCAAGGAAACCAAAACCAAAAAAACCAAAAAAGATCGATGCCATGCAAGCACTTACTATATATAGCAATGTTATCCAAGGACCAAAGAGAACAAACCCTCAAAAACCTAGAGAGATCAATGCAATGCAAGCACTTACTATTAATAGCAACTCCTATTGAAACCCAGTGAAACTGAAAACTGAGCTCACTCAAAGCATTGGAACCCTCCCAATAGGGACATTACAAATTTAGACAACACACCCAAAACCATTTGTGAGTCCTTTTCAACACCAAAGGCCTCAAGTTGCATCCCTAATGTTGAGCAATGTGACAATGTCCTAAATATTGTCAAAGTTGCTTGGATTAAGAAAAAATTGATTATTTTCCATTTCATGACCATTGAGTTCATTTATTTTTACCAAACAAACCATTTAGCTTATCCCAAGCTTCCTTAGGTGTGCCAAGAGATTAAACATGAAACGAATGAGAAATTTAGCAAGCAACATAAATCCATACACTTCATTACATTTGTTCAACCATTTTATATTTATCAAATGCTACAATAGGATTTTTTTCACTTTCTTTAATTATGTAAAAATAATCCCTTCAACTATAGCAACAAAGTTATTCTACTCAAGTGAAGTTGTAGTGTGTGAAGATTGTAAATTGTTGTAGTTCCATTTCACAAAAGCACAAAAAAAAATCTAGGAAAGATGCAAAAGGACAACCATGAGAGTATACACCTCCGCAATCACTCAACAAAAGAATCCTAGAGGCAAAACAAGAGAGCACTTTATGATCACTACATTAACAATACTTGTTTGTGTTAAGTTTAATTAAATTCTGCGATCAAGAGGCTAGAACAGATGAAAGGTATAGTTTCGAATTTACTTCGAACTGCAGTAGTGTGAATGAAGGAAGCACAACACTTAAAAAAAATTTGGTATTGTCCTCCTCCCCATTGTATGCGTGTTATACATCTAAGTGAATGAGAGGGTATGTAGGGAAGAGATATGTCTTCCCACGTGGGAAGACACATCTCTCCCTACGTACCACTCAGCACGTTAACAAACATATCATGATTTATTACAAATCGTTTAACCCAGCCCATTATCATTAAGGAGTGTAACCGGTGGCATAAATAATATCCCCAACTCGATAACATAAAGGGGTGTGACCGGTGGCAATCACCACAATAAATTCGATTTATTTATTGTTTATTGTTAACGTGTAAACGAATATGTTAACAAGTAAGCATCGGAATTTTGAAGTTGTACAACCGACGTTACCAGAATTAACATTCCTCTTAACTAGGGAGGACAAATTTAGAGAAAAATTACAATTCATCCACTGATTGTGAAAAGAAGAGATATCACACCATAGTGATATCCAGAGATATGGTTCAACAATGAATATCAAGTCTCATGATACTCACCATAACTCATAGTTATCAAGTAAGGTATATGCATTGGCATCAAGCCACATGATGCCTACCATATTGATAATGATTCATGGCATGTCCACGAATATTATGTCCATAATATTCACCATGAAGATCTCTATCATAATTATGGTTTATTTAATAATACCAACCAACTGATATCTACCATAATGTCTCAGAGATATATATACTATCATGACATGTCCACAAATATCAAGTCACATGATATCCATCAAGATAGATAAATTGATAATTGTAAAATCGTCACCTTACAATATCAATTTGAAACAAGTGTTCATTATTGAAAAGTTGTCACCCTTCAATAATGTTCACAGGAGGGCCCATAAAGTTATGAAGTCACACACATGACAAATAAAAAAGTTTACACATTAAACATCTTAAATATATTAGTATATCAGAATAAATGAGACTCTATCTCAAAATTAAATAACATTTTCAACCATACTAAGTTTATCTCTAAAGTGTTCAATCTTGATTCTGGAGAGAGGCTTGGTAAGAATGTCTGCAATCTAATCACCTGTACTAATATAATTCAGTCCGATCACATTCCTTTCCACCATATCTCAAACATAGTGATAAGGAATCTCAATGTGTTTAGACCTGTCATGAAATACTGGATTCATTGAAAGCTTCATGCAACTCTGATTGTCGCAATAGATGACAATGGGATTTAAGGGCTGACCAAACAGTCCTACAAACAGTTTCTGGAGCCATACTGCTTCTCTTGCTCCCATGGAGGCTGCAATGTATTCAGCTTCTGTAGAACTCTAAGCAACTGAAGACTGTTTTCTACATATCCATGAGATCACTCCTAATCCTAAACTGAAGCAACAGCCTGATGTGCTTTTCCTGTCAACTACGCTTCCAGCCCAATCAGAATCAGTGAATCCATGTAGGTCAAGGTCTACATGCTTATATTTCAGACCAAAACCAATCATTCCTCGAAGATATCTCAAAATATGTTTTGCAGCAACAAGATGTATTTCCCTAAGTTCACACATTAACTAAATTAGTGCATTAACAGCATAACATATATCAAGTCTTTTGTTTACCAAATACATCAGAGATCCAATAATTTGTCTGTAGAGAGGATAGGATCTGCAAATTCTGATTCTGCAGTTGCTTCCTTTAGCTTGCACAGATTTGTCTCCATAGGTGTGATCATGAATCTACAATCCGTCATTTCAAATCTCTTGAGTATATCAATGGTGTATTTTCCTTGATTAAGGATTATACCATCTACCTGCTGCCAAACTTCCAAACCAAGGAAGTAGTGAAGAATTCGTAAATCCTTCAACTAATTCTTTCTTACATCGACAAATACGATTATCCTCTCCTGTGATTAGTAGATCATCAACATAAAGAATAAGAATTAATAATTCACCATTGATTACTTTGTTGTAAAAATTTGGATCTGCTTCATTCTTGGAAAACCCTAATTCCAAGAGATAGTGATCAATTCTTTTATACCATGCTTTGGGGGCCTGTTTCAGTCCATATAGAGCTTTATTTAATCTGCAGACATGTGATTCAGCCTTATGAATCACAAAACCTTCAGGTTGCTCCAAATAAATTTCTTCAATCTTACCATTCATAAAAGCAATCTTAACATCCATTTGATGGACTTTCCATCCTTTAGATGCTGCAATAGCCAAAACTGCTCGGACAGAAGTGTATCTGGCAACAGGAGCGAATGTCTCTTTGAAAGATCCCTGATAGATCTTTGCTGTTAACCTGCTGTAATTTTTTTATTTTTAATTTTGTTTTCCTGTTTATTTAAGTTTTTCTTACAGAACTAGACAGAAGTGCAGAAAGGGTTGTTTGTTTTTGTGTTTTTGATTGTTTAATAGCATAGGAAGGAATAGATAACAGCAAATATGAAGCAATACTGAAATAAATGAGGTATACAGCAAAAGTCAGAATTATTGCAAATCGTACCAGGCAGATTTGTCTGAATTACAAAGCCAAACAATGAATCCAATGTATTTCCCAAGCTCTCATACAAATTCAAAGTCAAACTGGAAGATGAAGAATGTTCTCCAACCCCACATACACTGGAAGTGAATACAAGCAATACCCTATACACCACGTGGTGTATTTGCTGCAAATGGCATTCCTCCAGCTGCAATGAACCACGTCTCCACTGGAAAGATGGTAGGCCACGCTGAAACCCTATTGAGAATTGATGCCTCTGTCCTTAATCACCACACACAATGCCTTATAAGTCCGGTGCCAAAGATTGCTGAGGGCTACGTCCCAGCCAATCATAATCCTGGGGTTTGCGTCCCAGTCTAGAAATCGCTCTCCAGAGCAAATTCATACAAGTTGTCAAATATGCAAAAGATGATCATAGAATGAAGCTCCTATCCCCTTATAACCCCTCTCAATTGCAAATCGAACCCTAATTGTCTCCAAGTGGCATGGTCTAGTGGAAATGTTATAATTTCTTATTTTAAAGTGGTCATGTTACTAGAAAATGACCTTTTTCCTCATAGACAGAAATCCGCTCACTGAATTGCCCTGAGACCAAAGAGAAAGATTTAAAGAATTTCAAGATCTTTCCAACGAGCTATCACACAATAGGGTGTGCATCCAGATGAGGCCAAAAATCCCCTTATTACTCCAAAATGGCTAACAACTTAGCCTTATTTAATTATTAAACGCTAACTTAGGAAATATTAAAAATATAACCCAAATAGCCATAAAATGCCCAACTGACATTACAAACCCTAAAATCATCCTGTCACCTGTCTGTGACTGAAGTCGGAAATCAAGGATTCACTGGTAGTCTCATCCCTAAAATCTAGGGATGCTCCTAAAATTTAGGAAACAAGCCCAATCTCTCTGAAACTGAACCCAAAGAGGCATCTCATGGAGACCCAACCTTGGGCATGATCAAACCTCCTAAAAAGTAGGAACTGCCTCCTAAAAACAAGGAATGTCTCCCAACTGATCAATAACTGCTAGAATACCAAGTCTCCAACACTGAATAACCATACCGGGTCTCTGTCCAACCCTGTCAGCCTACAAGACCCCATAATAAGCTGACTCACATGTCTCTGCTAGACTGAGCTAGAGTGGGGACATGACACTCTTCATAGTAAATACCTTCTTTCTTTAAGAAATCTCTGGCAACAAACCTTGCTTTGTGCATCTCAATGCTGCCATTTGTTGCATGTTTGATTTTGAAGAGCCATTTAGAAAATATCACAAATTTGCCTTTAGGCCTAAGCACAATATCCCAGACATCATTTTTCAGAATTGACTGATACTCTTCTGACATAGCATCTTTCCAAACTTGATGCTTGACAGCATCTCCAACACAGGAAGGTTTTGCATCAATGGTCTCACTCATCAAGGCAGCATAACTAGAAAATAGGTTAGGTCTCTTACTTTCTCTGAAGGTCCCCTTTGGAGGAGCATAATTTTCAGCTTCTTGAAGCATCTTTTTAGCCCAAAGTGGTCTCTTCCTAGTTTCGAGATAATGTTCTTCTAAAGGTAATAATTCTTGAACTTCATGCTCAGCATTTTCAGGGGTCTCCTTCTGAATCTCAAGGGTGGTATCCTCATCCATGCTTGTAGGAGGATCTTGGTGTTCTAATTCATTACAGCTTTTGGACCTCGTGAATGCTATATCTTCTTCAAAGATGACATCTTTACTTAGTTCAATTTGCCTTTGTCCAGGTATGTATACTCTGTAAGCCTTAGAGGTTTCACTGTACCCAACAAATACCCCTTTCTTTCTAGAAGGTTCTAATTTTGATCTCTTTTCTTAGGGAAAATGAATATAGACTAGACACCCAAAGATCCGGAGATGACTCATGTCAGGTTTGTTACCAGTAAAGGCTTCTTCAGGGGTTTTATTATCAAGAAGAGAATGAGGACATCTATTTTGAGTGTACACAGCTGTCCTAGATGCTTCAGCCCAAAATGAGGTTTCTATATTTTGGTCAAACAACATAGCCCTAGGAGCTTCTACTATAGTCCTATTCTTTCTTTCAGCTACCCCATTTTGTTGTGGGTTATAAGGTACAGTTAACTCCCTCTTAATCCCAGCATTTATACAATAATCTTTAAACATATCAAAAGTGTGTTTCCCCCCATTTTTTGTTCTTAAGGTTATGATTTTCTTACCTGTCATGTTTTCTGCAAGAGCTTTGAATTCCTTAAATTTAAAAAAGGATTTCTTTAGACTCTTTGTACCTCAGAAAATATATCCAGGTCTTCCTAGAATAATCATCTACAAATATTACATAATATAAAATTCCTCCTAAGGAGGGTACAGACATCAATCCACAAAGATTAGAATGAACTAATTCTAATACATTTTTGGATTTATCGTTGCTAGAATTGAAAGACCCTTTACTATTCTTTCCCAAGGCACACCCCTTGCAACCTCCTTCAGAACTGTGACTTAGCTTGGGTAGGCCAATCACCATCTTCTCTATTTTAGGTAGGGCATGGAAATGAAGGTGCCCTAACCTTATGTGCTAAAGTTCATTCGAATCTGGAGTCTCATGAATCAAGGCTTCAGGTGGAGAGGTGCCAAGTCTGTAGAGGCTCCCTTGTCTTACTCCAATGGTGTGGGCTTTCTTAATGGTGGAGTTTTTTGGCCAAGCAAGTACCTTTCCTTCCATAAAGGTTAATTTGTAAACCTTATCTTCAAGTGCAAAAACTGAGACAAGGTTTCTCTTTATACCAGGCACAAATAGAACTCCAGTCAGCTGTAGGGATATGCCTGACTTTAGGTTGATATTGCAGGTTCCTATTCCCATAACTGGATAATATGAGTCATCACCAATTGTCACTTCTTAATTTGAATTTTCCACAAGTGTATCTAGGTGCTCACGAAATCTAGTGATGTGTTGAGATGCTCCGCTATCAATCACCCATGTGTTGGAACTAGAGGTGACTTGACTAGAGAGGGCTGAGTACAAGACTAGTCTCTCGGAATCACTCCCTTTCTTAACTTCTACCATTGAAGCATGTTGTTTGATCCTGTCTAGACACTTCACTGCATAGTGCCTATATTGGTCACATCTGAAACATTGTACTTCAGAAATGTCTCTCTTCTTCTTTGACGATCTCTTTCCATTTGAGTCGTTGTCCCTTTTTCTCTTAAAGTTCTTCTTCTTTCCTTTCTTGTGAGAATTTGAGTTTAGAACTTGAATGTCCTCATTGCCATTGTTTATTTTTATTCCTCTTGTGACAAACCGAGATTCCTCTTGAATGCAATCGGTTTTCAATCTATCAAACTTAGGAAATTTAGAACGACCACTGATTCCTTGAATGAGCGATTCCCATGAGGTAGGGAGTCCATTTAGGGCCATCATAGCAAGTTCTTTGTTGTCTACTAGATGTCCAATAGTGGATAGTTGATCCCTAAGCTCAGTGCTCCTCAAGAAATAGGATGTAACTGTCTCTCCTTTATTCATCTTTATATGGTGTAGTTGATTCTTCAAGGTGAGAGCCCTGCTAGTGTTGTTGATTTCATAAATGTCAGCTAGGGCTTTGAACATCTGAAAGGCCATCTCATATTTAGAAATAACTGGCACAATATGGTCTCTCACTGAATCCACAATTATCTTAAGAGCCTTCTCATTGTCCTTGCTCCACTGAATTTTCTCCGTATCATCAGAGGGTTCAGGAATTTCACTTTTGACATGGGAGTCAAGTTTATTTTCTTCCAAGACAAGCATGATCCTGAATTTCCAAGATACAAAATTTGATGCTCCATCTAGTCGATCTTCAAACCTAACTCCGGTTGCCATTTGGATTATAGGAATGTGATCTACTAAGAGTCGGGTGAATGTCTATCTAATCGTTACAGAATTTAATTTGATCTTCCTTAACTTAGCTCTGATACCATGTTAAGTTTAATTAAATTATGTCATCAAGAGGCTAGAACCGATGAACAATATAGTTTGGAATTTACTTCGAATTGCAGTAGTGTGAATGAAGGAAGCACAACACTTATAAAAATTTTGGTATTGTCCTCCTCCCCATTGTATGCATGTTATATATCTAAGTGAATGAGAGGGTATGTAGGGAAGAGATATGTCTTCCCACGTGGGAAGACACATCTCTCCCTACGTACCACTCAGCACGTTAACAAACATATCGCAATTTATTACAAATCATATAACCCAGCCCATTATCATTAATGAGTGTAACCGGTGGCATAAATAATATCCGCAACCCGATAACATAAAGGGGTGTGACTAGTGGCAATCACCACAATAAATTCGATTTATTTATTGTTTATTGTTAACGTGTAAACTAATATGTTAACAAGTAAGCATCGGAATTTTGAAGTTGTACGACCGATGTTACCAGAATTAACAGTTTGTATTTTCAGAAGAGTTTCACAATTTACAAATTGATCAATATGTGAAAATAGAGTTTTGACTTGGAATAAATGCAAAAGCAACAATGATGCTTCGGAAGGTCTATATAACCAAGGGCACCAAAATCAAAACATAGCCTTATCAAAAGAAAGAAAATATTTGATCCCAATCAACGTCCATACGAGATAGAATGGGCCCTCTAAAAATCAAGTGTCAAATTGCGAACTCAAACCCCATACGCAAGCACCCCTCCAAGAGCTGATGACATCAACAGGTGACTAGATGTTGATCAAGTGTCTACACAAGTGACATAGTATGTCTAGTCAATGATCCTTGTAGAGGAGTGTACACAAAATGATAGGTTCTAGGGGCATCACATGGCAAGATGACAAGCCTATGACTAAGGACATGGCAAACATTATTCCATTCCAAGGTCAAGAAACATTCCTTGATGTGCTAGCGCAAATAGGTTGCTACTGGCACTAAGTAATCCAAAACAAGTGCCAAGACATTGATGAGACAACCAAGAGTTGGACTAGCGATTGTTTGACCTACTACGGGGACCGACCACATGATCAAGTACAATCACTAGAATGCTACCAAAGTATAGCAAGAGGGGACCATCGAAAAAATGTACACTATGAAAGCCACTATTGGATGCCACAACAAAAGGAAACAACCGTGAAAAATATAGAGGTTATGAATGGCTCCACACAGTAGATGGCATTGTCGATAAATGGTACCCATACGCATTCAAAGTATTCTGCAACAACCTTTTCTTATTGTCAACTAGGATATACCTTGCATAAGTCTGATCAAGATACGAACCTCAGCAAATCCTCCACAAAAAAGCAATTTGTTACAATTCGTTGATTCTATTCAAGAGTTTAACCCAGCTTCATACACAAAAGAAGTAGCTGAAAATTTCAATTTTGCAAAGTGACACAAAAACAGGAACCTTGATGTTCATGAGTGCAAAGCTTTATAACAACACAAAGTCTAAGCACTGCACATACAAGATGGTACGAACAATTGAAGCAAAACAAACCAGTGTGGAGAGATGTGTAATGAGGTCTCATCCAGGTTTGTGGAGAATTCAGCCCTCTAATCCACACATGACCAATTGGCCTTCCTAACAAAACATTGAGATCACCATTCAGTCAAAAAACATAAAGCAATGGATCAGAGGAAGCAGCTTAAAGAATCAAAGAATTTCAAAAGACATCATACCTTTGTAGTAATTGACCACAACAAACTAAAGACTATTTTAACTCGAATGTGGAGACCCAAAGATTGAAAAATTAAGTTGTGGGATAGAATTAGGTAAAACAAAATATGAAAGTCAAATTTATTGACATGGGCTAGGAGTAAAAAAGTCCTAGAGGGCAAGTGGAGGACACTAACAAGAAGCTAAGAGGCCTCCTTCTATGATTGAGTTGAAGCATCGAAGGTGCAAGTACAATGTGGTTGTGGGAGATGGCAATGAAGACTACAGAAGAAGATCGGGAGGAAACATACACCAAGCAATATAAAAGCACAAAGGCCACTACAGCTCAAACCCTAAAGCTAGAACAAGAATTGACAATGTTGGACACAAGAAGCACTCAAATTTTCTCACAAATATTTTAAGGATTGCATCTCATTCCTCCTACTGCCATGTGACAATTATAC
Source organism: Cryptomeria japonica (assembly GCF_030272615.1). Classification (NCBI taxonomy): domain Eukaryota; kingdom Viridiplantae; phylum Streptophyta; class Pinopsida; order Cupressales; family Cupressaceae; genus Cryptomeria; species Cryptomeria japonica. The sequence continues at coordinate 494,822,946 of NC_081415.1, read as the reverse complement.
CTACTAAGTCACATCCTTACCTAGTCCACTCATCAAGAAATTACAACATTTTTAATCGGAAGGGGTAGGTGTTAACTTTGTATTGTGCATAGAAACTCATATGAATAGATATTGAATAAAGAATAAGGAGTGTTATGTTACAAATTGTGTTAGATGGGGCTTGATTAATTTTCATATAAACAAGTGCTCCCATCAAGTTTTGACCCCGACACTTGTACTTACTACACCTGGAGTCCTCTATAAATACACAACTCCTAGAGATCATGCTATTCTTGTGTAGACCATCCCATCATTCCATCAATCCATATGTAGATTGTATGCACATCATCTTGGGTAGGGCTATAAAACTAATTGTCTCATGAACATCTGATATATGTACCGCAAGCAACTAATAAGAATACAATATTTTTTACTATTTCCTTTGTTCAATGTTTGTTAGGTAGTGAACAGCTTTCCTATTGCAATGTGATTTGCTCTTGTGGTCCAATGTTTTTTGTACAATACCTTTATAGGAGGGTTAAAGTTAATGCAAAATGTCCCTACAACTTATTAGAATAATATCTTAGTTGTTTATTATCAATGGTCAATATTGTATCTTAGTGTAAATATTAGATGTTTCTAATTTTGCTTTTGTTATCTATTGTTTCATAATGGAAACATCGATCTTGTAACTCTATAAATGATCATTTGATCTTTCATTTAATTTATTCATTATTTTACAAATTACTTGCGTAATATGGTATCAAAGCACAGGCAAACAAAAAAAAATCAAAAAAATCTGTAATCCTAAATCATTTTTAGTGAAAAAATTTCATCAAGAATTTTTTGGTACTATTTTCTAAAACCCGACTCAAATTTTCTACTACCTTTTGGGTGCTTGTGGTTTCGTCGAGGTGTTATGAGAGTCGTGCAACTTGCGCAATCTCTGTGATTTCTTTCACATCGGGTTTTCAAGGGTCCTCTATCTTTGCCTACAACCTTCGTCGTTGCCTGTGACCTCCATCTTTGCCTGTGACCTCTATCTTTGCTTGCAACGGGGCGCAATATTGCATCCACGTCTGCACATATTTGTAGGCTCTGTTTTATTTAGCGACATGATAGATTTTCCGTCTCTACCTCTACGACCTGTGTTTTCCTGTGCAGCATTTTCATGACTCTGCGCATGTATTTCACAAAGGGTTTCACGCCACTGCACGACCTCTGTATCAAGTCTTGTTAGCTGCGACACGCGATCTATGTTTCCGTTCTAAACGCGCAACAGCATTCGCGCGATTTTCTTTTCTACGCATGTATTTCACAAAGGGTTTCACGCCACTGCACGACCTCTGTATCAAGTCTTGTTAGCTGCGACACGCGATCTATGTTTCCGTTCTAAACGCGCAACAGCATTCGCGCGATTTTCTTTTCTACGCCTCTATTTTGTGTCAGACTTTCATGTATTCTACTTGCAGATTTTCCGTCTTTGCAGCTTCTTCATCATTTTCTTTTAGTGCCTAAGGTTTTTTTACAAACCCTCTGTAATTCTTTCGAGCAGCCAATCTTACATATTTTCTTGGTTCCATATAAATTTTCTCGGTTTTTCAAAATCTCTTCTGGGTTTTTCATGGATTTTTTTGGGTCCTCTGAAATCTGTGCCCAAAAATTTTCTATTTTGCCTCTTGATATTGTATCACGCGTCGCAACTTCACCCGTGATCTCCTGCCTTGATATCCATACCATCATTTGGCAAACCAGCTTTGACCTCAGTTTTTCATGATGGCATCCTTGACGGATATTCTACTTGAGGGAACTAAAAAATTCAACGGCAGAAACTACAATACTTGGAAGCAACGGATGCTCACAATTTTCAAGTATCGTGTAATGGACTAGTTGGTTCTTGGAAAGGTCACCCATCCCTCTTCAGTCGGTCCTAATCAGACCAAGTTTGATGAGAAAAATTGAGAAGTCATTCTCATCAAGCTATCAATGACTGATGATCAGCTTCCTCAAAAACTAACCAGCAAAACAGCTATCGAGATATCGGAGCATCTCAAGACGTTGTGTTGTCCTCATTTTTGTTTTCAATAATGATGGATCATTACATTAAAATTTTGTCAAAAAATGAAAATTTTACTCTATGGCACGCTACCCGAGGCAAAATTTCACCTTACCCTTGGACAAGACTAATCTTCAGTCCATCCTCAGACCATGTTTAAAATTTCATCGCATTCTGACTTCGTTTGCTATAGTTTTCTTTCAATTTCGAGTTTTTTCTCCCTAACTGCAGGTGGGAAATTTTCCTTAAGTTGCAAGTTTTATATTTTCTTTTGTTTTAGTTGTAGGGAAATTTTAAGTTAATTACAAGTGCACTTTATGAAAAATAGAACTTGTAACTTACTTTTTATTTCCCCCTTGTTGCTTTTTGGCTTTTCAGTCATTGTAGGAATATTTTGGACATATTACAAGTGAACTTTAAATTATAGAGTTTAAATAAAACTTGTAATTCATTTAAAAAGTTCCACTTAAGTGACTTTAATTTATGGTAGGGGTTTTTCTACTCCATTACAAGTTTTATAAAGTCACTTTAAGTTGTAATAGGGATTTTATTTCCCTAATACAAGTTTTATTTTTTAGTTATTTTTGTGACTTGTAAAAGGAATTTTATTTTCCCTTTACTAGTCTTTTGTTGAGTTGTTTAAAACTTGTGAAGGGAGTTTTATTTTGCCTTATGCATGAAAAAGTAACATTTTTAACTTGCAAATGGATTAAAAAAACCCGATTTCTTTTGTTCTTTGCATTTAAACTTGTCATTCCTCCTCAAGAACCCGACCAGCAATATTCGAGGATTTTGTTGACGATTTCCAATGATTTTTGTGGAGAGATTCAAGGAGCAAGAAGGCGTTTAGGTTTCATACTGATTTTCATGCATCTTTCAACTCCTTTCATGCCATTTGGAAGACGTTGCTAGTTTTATGGCCTTCAAACAACAAAACACGTGTTTCTTGAATGCCACGATTTTCTTCTTGAAATGCCACGAATCTTACCTCTCTTAAGTCGTTTTGGTTTGTCTTGCCTAGGCGTGAAGGTTGGATACTTGTCTTGTCCGATTCGTCATGCTTTGAATGGGCATTTTGATCCATATGGCATTTTTTCAAAAACGTGGCTAGGGTTTGGAGTGTGGTTAGTTGTCTATTTAAGAGAATTTCTCTTTTCTTAAAAGGATTGCTTCTTATTCTTGGGAGGTCGTTTTGATTGATCAGGGTATGTTCTCTTCTCTTTCTCTTGTTTCATTTCTTGTTTTGGTTTGTTTTGGTTTCCTTGGTCAATTTGTATATATGTTAGTTTTGTTAGTTTTTGCCTAAAATCAGTTTTGTGAGAGATTTTCTCCTTTGTTCCAAGTTTGCAAAGCAATTTGTAGATTGCATTTGTCTTTCCTCATTTTCCCTCTTTACTTGCATTCGGGATTTAAAAACCCGATTGCAAGTAAGATGAAAATAGTTGATCTTCCCCTTTGGTTGAAAAACCTTACCCATCTTTTGGTGAAATTCCAAGTTTCTAGGTTGAAAAATATTCATCCCTTCAAAATTGGATTTTTAAAATCTGATTACAAGTTGAAAGTTCTTTCCATTTTCATAAAGATTATCTTCCCAAAATCTTTCCATTTTCATCCATACTCATTACCATCATCCGTACCTACCATTCCCGCCATTTCCCATACGTCAAAATCTCATTTTTCACCCACTTCTTCATTTTCTTTTTTACAAGTACACTTGCATTCGGGTTTCAAAAGTCTGATTGCACATTTGTTCTTCCCCACTTGTATACTTCTAAAACATTCCCCAAGATCCGCAATTGGTCAAAAGCCAAGTTTCAAGCATCCTTATTTATTTCCCATTTTCCTCTTACAAAGTTGTGAAGTGCAAGGGTTAGAGTTTTTACCATTTGAAGAAGAGAAGATGATAGTTGCAGCTGATCTTGATGTTGCTTTGACACTTTTAAGTCTTCATCGCAGTGTACCCGGTTGTTCTTCAATGTCAAATTTACCATCATCTTTCGTTCCAAAGAAGATGAAATACAAATTTGATAAGTACCAAAATGAAGTTTCTCCTTCAAAAGTTTCCTCTCCTATGGATCATATCAAGGATAGGGAAATAGGGCATGTTGCCATCTCAGAGTTCATCAAAAGGGAGGAGGATCCGCAGGAGAGTAATATGTAGCGACTATTGGACAGCCACATTCACCATGCTTCTTCTTTTCCAGTGGCTGCCCTAAAACCTGAGTTTGTTCTTGCTTGTGCTCACCATTTTGATAAACAGACAAGAACTATCAGAAATGAAGATGGAGGCAATAATCCGTCTTGATGCGGATACTATTGACAAAGTTTTAAGAATAGCATCAGTACCTGTGTATATGGAGATTTCAAAGGATAGTGCACCTAATTATTATGTCAAGAGGGAAAAGTATTACAAACATCACATTAACAGATGGATCCATGGGCCACGAGGCGCTTTCACAAGATGGGCTAAGTTGTACCATTGTGACTTCAATTGAGAAATTGGAGACATCATTACTCTTCTCAGCAAGATGTTGGGTCTAGAGCATTCTAATGTTTTTGAGCCCTGGATGTATCAGTTTATCATGTTGATAAGGCAGTCCCATGACATCTCATGGGGAGAAATTATCAGTGACGCTTTGTGTGAACAACTTGTAGCAGTCCCTACTACCATGACATTCTATATGAACTCATACTTGGTGTATTTAGCAGCATCACTTAGACATTTCCCCGGTCTTCCTACCAAGGGTGATCGCTCACTTATACCTGTGTGGGAGTACTATGATCAGCTCCCTTTGAGACCCAGCAGATTACATTTCAGGAGGGTTTAGGATGCATTCTTTGGTTATTTCATGTGTCAGTTTGATAAGACTCTAAAGAATAGAAGAGTATCAAACGAGACGTGGGAAAAAGTGAATGAATATTGTTGCTTGTTCCTTCAATTCCCAACTTTCACTTACATGAGAGTTGGATGTTATAGCGGACAGTCGTACATGCTTCCTAGATACTCAACTGATAAATTTTTTCTGATGGAGTTGGGAAGACAGATCATGGTTGTTCATGCACATCAATCTGTCAAGCATAAGGTTGGGATGGGGATTTCTACAACTAACCCATTGAAGATTGGCCGGTACTCCCTCATTACATCTACCAAAGCCAAAGCTATGGAAACCGAAATGCAGAAGATAAAACTCAAAAGGTTTAAGTCAAGAGCAGATTTTGACTACCGAGGTATGAAGGAGAGAATCAAAAAGTCCTTCATACATGTGCATCGTGTTTCACCTATGGAAACTATTTCAGAAACATAAGAAGTAAATGCACAATACAGAATAAGAGTGCTAGTATACCATAAGATAAGTGTTATAACTCCAAAGAGCAAGTATATATAGTCTCCAGTTACAATCATAATTTCCCGATGGAACAAAATACAATATATAATCCCCGAGGGGGTGTGACCAACCGTCGCGTCCAACTGCCCTTCGGGTGAACTAACACAACATAATGATGACACAATAACATAATTGATTATTCCCGACTACATCATCCCCCCCCAAAAAAAACAAAATAGGGATGATATACATGACTATCAAACACAAAATCAAGGAACAGAAGAAGAAGGGGGTTGAGAAGGCGTCCCTGAATCCGCAGCAGGTGGCGGGGCTGAGGAAGATGCTGATGCCAGTTGTGCTCGCAGGTCGTACACCTGCTGTGTCTGTATCCTCAAGTCTCGCTCTGCAATCTTCCTATTCTCTATGGCCAACTTGACCATCCTGGCAACCTCCAGTACCTTCTTCTCCTTCTCATCCATGGTCTCTCTAGCCTGCACCAAACTCGTACTCAAGGTCATCTTCTTCATTTTGGCGGTTTCCAACTCTGCTGTTAACTGGCCCTTCTCGGCAGTGAACTAAGCCCTCTCCGTGGTGAACCGAGCCCTTTCGGCTTCTAACTAAGCCGTCTCGGTGTCCAAGTCTTTCTGCAACTCTGCAACTCTGGTGGTCAGCTCCTCCCGAGCTCTCTCTGTGGCCACCCAGGCAATCTCATGCACTGCAGAAATGTGCTTCGTACGGCGAAGAGTGTACTACTCCTCCCTAAAAGCATGCTCAACCTGCCTCCCGAGAGACTCGACCCTACTCTCCACTACTAGCTCCCTCACTGCCCATGCATTCAGCATCTCCGCTATCTCGGTCTCTGGCCATCCCCCTCTCTCAAAACAAGCAGCAAATGCCTGAGGACACCCCTCCCGAACAAACCTGAGCATCCGCTCCAACTCCTGGGCGGTGCTATCCGAGGCCTCTGCCTATAGGGATTCTATGACCTCCCACCCTCTGTGTACCTCGTCCTGCAGATAAGTCTGCACTATCTCCTGGAAGTATGTCTGCCCTCGACCAACCACATCCTAGAGGTAAGCCTCCACGTCTATCCTGCCTGGGTGCCTACTCTCCATGTGAACCCCCACTCTGTCTGACGAGACCTCTGTCTTTTGTTCAAGTGCCAACTCTCTCCCCTGCACTTCTGCCTAATGTGCCATATGTCCAGGGGAACCGTGGATGTCTATGTCAACCACCTCCACCTCTACATCCTCTCAAGGATCCCTGCTCTTAGAAGTCGCCCGTGGGGGAGAAATGGTAGTAGTCGGCCTAGGCGACATAGGTGTTATCTCCATCTTCCTCAACCAACATTCCTCTTCACCCATAGTACCTGTCTAATCCTTCCCCAATTCCTGCGCCTCTAAAGTGGGTACGGACTCCCCCACACCCTCAGATGGTACTGCCTCTCTCACTTCCTCTGCTGCCACTACTAGCAGCTCCATGTGAATTGGCGGCCTCTGTTGGCCGAAGGCAGGGATACATGCAACCATCACCATCGGCGGACTCAAGTGTGCGGAGGCTGTCAGCATGGGCGTAGCAAACAAGACCAGTGTGGATGCTCGTACGGTCTCTTCTAGGCTCTCCTCGCTATCTCCCTTTGAGTCACTCGAGACCTCTGAGGTCTCTTCCCTCCCACTGTCAATATACTCAGACTCTGACACCTCCTGCCTTTGTCGTTTCTGCCCCACCCCGGGTACCAACCCAATGTCAAGATGCCTCCACTGAAAAATAGACGGCTCGCAAGGTGCCAGATTCCCCTCCGGCCGAATTTGTAACTTGTCTGCAGGAAGCTGTGAAAGCGCCGCCTCCAGAAATAACCCGATGGCGTAGTGCGGCATATAAAACGTGCGATCCTGCAATGTCATGAACTCGAACATTCTGCCTACCAGTACTGATGCCCAATCATATTGTACTCCATTCATCAACCCATTCATCAAGATCATTTGTGGGAGCACTATGTCCGATGCCCGGCTGGACCTCGTCAACCTACTCTTGACCATGTCCATGATGCAACGCCATGGCCCTTCTGCCACAAAAGATTTCTTCATCCCTCTCCCCTTAGTGGCCTTGGCTATGGAATCAAATTCCGCTGGTGTAAGATTTTTTGAGACCATGCGTATCCAATATTCTTTCTGGTCCGCATTCATCTTTTGTGCCTTCATATCTACTTTCTTCCCATTCCTCCCAGGTATGCCAAATACCCTGGTGAAGTCGGTTGCCGTGAAGGAGACTGTGACTGCGTGCTTCATATACTCGAAAGTGCTTTTCCTAATGGTGTGATCGAATGCTGCTATCATTGTCCGCATCGATGGCTCAAATTTCTTGATATGAAAAACTGGCATCTGAACCACCCAATGCACTCCTCCCTTCCTTAACCAATTTTTTACTTCATGGTTGTCAGGGTTCTGCTACCACCACCTCTTGCACTGTCCTCCATTAACTCCCTCGAATATAACCGTGTCAGTTTTAACCCTGGCTGTTGCTTTCCGCGTCGGTGGCTTCTTTTTGCTGCTACCGGCAACCCTCACCCCTGAAGGTAAAACCCTTGTCGTTTTATCCATGCTCTTCTGCATATTCGTCTTCCACTGCCTTTTTCCTGCTGAATGCATTTCTCTTGTTCCTTCTTTCTGTCTTCAACTGCCTAAGGTAGTTACGCCACCTTTCTCTCTATTCCCAGCTATAATCTCTTTTTCCCTCACGATTGTGTCTTTGGCTGGGCGTGGGCACTTTTACTTCTTTTGGTTGGGCGTGGGCACTTACTTCTTTTCGCGGCGGGTAATGGTTTTATCGGAGCATCTTCCGCGGTGGACAACCACCGCACGGTGGTCACCGGCGGTGGCCCCCCGACATTGGTTCCACTGCACGGTGGTCATCGACGATGCCCGCCCCCCCCCACCCGACAGTGGTTCCACCGTGGCCACTTACTCTTTTTTTTAATTGTTTTTTATTTTTTATTTTTTTTCAAATTGTTACAGGTATCTTTGTCGAGCTAGGTGGGGTTTCCGTTGGGTTGGGTGGGGCCTGTGTCCTATCTCCGTTCATGATAGATTTTCAGCTTGGACCCGTTGACGGCCTCTGGAATCTCCCTGCCGTCGAGCGTCCCCAATTTGACTGACCCATTCACCCCAACCTCTCGGACTCTGTAGAGCCCCAACCACTTCACTTTAAATTTTCCTGGTTTTATCTCATTCTTTCCATTATATTTCAACACCAACTGACACGAGGTAAAGCCCATCTTCCGGAGGTGCTTGTCATGCCAGTGCTTCCTTCGTTGTTGCGCGACCTCGGTTGCCCATTGTGCTAGCATCCTCCGCTCCTCGAGTTTATTGAGGGCGTGCAATCGCTCTCGTAGGCTTTCCATATCCCCGAGTTTATTGTCAATAGCGATCCGCAAACTTGGTACATGAATTCCACAGGGAATACGGCCTCCTGCCCATACATCAACTGGAAGGGTGTGTGGCTCATGGTGGTCTTGTAGGTCGTGTGGTAGGCCCACAAGACTGACGGTAACCTTTCCTCCCAATCCTCCCCTTCAACTCCACAAGACTTGTAGATAATCGTGACCAAGATTTTGTTTGTGGCCTCGGCTTGTCCGTTCGCCCGAGGGTAGTAGGGACTCGATAGAGAATGAATAATTTTGAATTCAGTTGTTAATAACTTTACCACATGGTTGACGAAATGTCCTCCTCTGTCACTGGTAAATTGAATAGGGATGTCGTATCTGGTAACAATCTGCTCATAGATAAATCTAATCGTACTTACTGCAGAGTTGTCTCGGAGAGCCCTAGCCTCCACCCATTTTGTTAAGTATTTTGTAGCGACCACAATGTAACGGCATCGGCGTGCACAGCTGGCCTTGAGAGGCCCTACGAAGTCAAGTCTCCACCGTTCGAATAGTTCTTGTTCGTGTGAAGGGTTTAAGGGAATAAAGTCCCACTTCAAGGGTTTGCCTGCCTGTTGGCAAGTGTCACACACCACGACCCACTCTCGAGCATCGTTGTATATTGTGGGCCACCATAGCCCAGCTAGCAACACCTTTCATGTTGTCGTGTCCCGGCGCTTGCGGGGCCCTCATGTGCCTCCCTCAAGACACTGGGAACTTCCTCCTTCATAATGCAGTGCCTTAGTACTTGGTCCGCTCCCATTTTATATAGTAGGCCATTAATCAACTGGAAAGTCCTGCTCCTTAACACTAGTTTCCTTCGTTCCCCTGGAGGCATATCCTTCGGAAATCGAGATGACGACACGTACTCCCCAATATTTTTGTACCATGAGGGAAGTACGGCTATCCGAAATAGGTGTGCATCTAGGAAGTCATCATTGACTCCCTCCGGAGGTTCCCCTGACTTGATCCGAGACAACTGATCTACTATGGCATGGCTCCGTCCCTATCTCACCACGACTGTGAATGTGAACTCCTGAAGCAACAAGAGCCAACGACTTACCCTTCCTTGGATGGTGAGCTTATTCACCAAATACATAAGTGCCTGATGGTCTACATAAAAGGTGAATGGTGTGGTCAACAGGTAGTGCCGGAACTTCTGCACGGAGTAGACAGTGTCGAGGGCTTCACGCTCTGTGATGCTATACTTCTTCTCGGCCTTAGAGAGCAATCTACTTGCAAAGTATATCGGGTGATCCAACCCGTGCCCCCCTACCTGAGCTAGTGTAGCTGCAATGGCATAATTCGATGCATCCACGTGGATGTGGAATTCCTTCTCCCAGTTCGGGTAGGTGAGTATGGGGGCTCCCAACAGTCTTGTCTTCAACTCTTTGAATGCGTTGCTCTGTAGGTTCGTCCAGACAAATGGTTCTCCCTTCCGTGTACGTCTGTCCAAGTGGTGGGACACTTCGGCGAAGTTCTTGATGAACCTCCTATAGTACCCCACATGGCCAAGGAAAGACTTCACTCCAATGACATCCATCAAGGCTTCCATCTCTACTAGGACTCTGATTATGTCAGGGTTTGTTTTTAGTCCCTCCTTGCACACAATATGCCCGAGTAACCTTCCCTGCAGCACCATGAACCTGCATTTTTTTGCATTGAGGGCTAGTCGTGCCCTTCGACATCTCTCAATGCACTCCCCGAGGGCTTTGAGATGCGTGTCCTGGCTAATATAAATGGACCAATCGTCAAGGAAGGCCCTGAAGTTTCCTGTAGACATCTTGTCGAAGATGTGCAAAATGATACGCTAGAAGCTCGCCGGTGCATTACGCAAGCTGAAGGGCATTCGATTGTATGCATATACATCGTCTTTCACTACGAAGGTTGTCTTTAGTTTGTCTTCCTCCGCAATGGATATCTGGTTGTACCTAGAGAACCCATCCATGAAGGAATACATCTCGTGTCTTGCCACTTCTTCTAGGATATTGTCAATGAAGAGGCTAGGAAAGGGGTCCTTGATGGTGACCGCGTTCAGACACCGGAAGTCTACACAAATCCGGATCTGTACTTTGAAAATTATCCCTGCTTCCAGCATACGTTCAATTTCTCCATTCACCCATCCAGCATAGTTTTTTATTCATACGGTAGGGTCGCTTCCTTATGGGTTGGGCTCTGGGTACCAATGTAATGCGATGTAGGCATAGCTCCAGGGGTACACCCTTCAGGTCCTTATAGGTCCACGTGAACACATCCTTATATTCTAGGAAAATTTTTAATGTTGCAACCTTCAACACCAGGTTCGAGTCATCTCCCACAAGAATCTTCTTGGGATGGCTCGCCTCTCCTAAATTTGTTTCTTTCAACTTGGCTTCCTCGTATTTGATGGGTCAGTCTTTGGGAAACTGGTGTGCCGGAGTGTCATTCACACGGGCCTCCCCCTCCCTGTATTCTCTGTACTCTGGGGGGAATACCTCCGATTGTTCTTCGATGCTCAACATATTACACGAGGGTGTGAACCATTCGTAATCCTCCATCTGCCAATGGAAGAGGTCGTTCATAGAATCCCCGTCATCCCTCGAGCATGCTTCTAATTCTAGAACCCCTTCGCTGTTGGGCTCCATTTGCCGTCAGCCTTCATGTTCCTCCCACCAGTCTCCATCCGACTGCGACTCCAAGAAGGATGCCACCTCCTGGCTCACCATCTGCGTTCGAAGGTCTATCACCTACTTTCTCCCCATGCTCTCTAACAAGAGGGTATTTCACTTGCAGTCATGCTTTGCCTTGGCGGCAATTAGCCACCCCCGTCCGAGGATGGCGTCGTACCCTTTATGTTTTAACGGGATCACAACAAAATCCAGCACGAATGGCTATGTGTCGATCATCACCTGTTGTGCCATCCACTGTTAACAATTAACAACATTGGGTCGACCATAGACTTTTCAGCCTTCCTCACTTGGTGACTTTGTGCGGGCACAGCATTTAGGATAGCCGTTTTTAAGTGCGGCATGGTTTCGAGGAGGTCTTGGACTCTTACGGGTACCTCCATTTGAAGGATTTGCCTCGAGATGTTTTCTTCCCCCTTAGTCCGGGACATGCTTGTGGCCTCCCCACTATTTCTCTCTTGTGTGGTCGTCTCCTTCATAATCTCCGCCCTTGCTTCGCGTACTCGTTCCATTTCTATGCGGGGGTCTAGGTAGGAGGCCATCTTTGCCTGCGCCCTCATAACCGCCAATACCTCTGCCTGAGTGGGTTCAATGTTCAAAAGATTGACTCCAAGTTTCGGGCAATTTGTATCCTCATGGCCCCCCAATCTCCACCATCGGCAGAGATACTGCTGGTTAGCCTCCTTCGTGCAATCTCAGGCGAAGTGCCCCTACTCACTGCACACGCCCTACACTGGATCATAGGTCGGCCGTTGGCATCATATTAGATACGGCTCCGGCTATTGTTATTATTAATATTATTATTCTTTCCGCTGTGTCTATTGTCCTTGTACCCTGCAGAGGATGTCATTGTGTTGTTTTGTTGGGCCGTACCCGTTGGTGCGGATGTTGTGGCCAGCTCAATGAATAGCACTTCTGCGTTCCGTGTCTTCATGTTCTATGGGCACTCCTTCATGGAGTGTCCCATCACTTGGCAAATCTCACAGAAAGCCTTCTTTGGACAAGTACCCTTTGTAAGTCCTTCCTCTTTGCACTCCGTGCACCATACATCCCCTTTGGTCGAACCCGTGCTTCTCATTGCTTTAAATTCTCTCCTCATTCGTTGCATGTCTTTCTAGAGCGCTTGCACCTTTCTACTTGACTCCCCACTGTTGTTGCTCCCTTTGGAAGAGTCATCGTCCTCGTCCAATGAAGATTTATTATTTTTCTTCTTTTTTGATGTTTTATGTTCGGTTTCCAAGTCCATCGCCCTATTATAGGCGTCCTCATATGACATTGGTGGAACAATTTTCATTTTTCTACATAGGGAGAATCTCAATCCTTCCACAAACCACCGTTTCTTCAATCCATCCACTGATTGGCTTTCCATCTTGCCCAACAATTCCTTTAGCCTTCAGCTATGTGCGCAGACGGTCTCCTTAGTACCTTGCTTGGTACCGTAGATTTCGGCTACAATTTCGTTATCGTTTCTTAGCAACCGAAATTCTTCTTTAATGCCTTCTCCAATTTCTCCCACGTGTCAATCTCAGTTTTGTCCATGTCAGAGTACCAATCAATGGCAACTCCTCTTAGCATGGCTGGGAACTGCTACACCCAGTCGTCATGATCGGTCACCCCATTGGCCGACCAAATTGTTTCACATGTACGGCAATGCCGTACAGGATCTTCCTTACCATCGCCTGTGAACTTTGGTGATTTCTGCTTACCTTCCATGCCACCGTTGGGTCTCGCTCCTCTGGTGCCTTGTATGCTTGTACCTGGTGATCCTCGACATCTGCCTCCTGCACCTGACCCTCCACTCGTGGGTCCTCCGGAGAAGGTTGCTGACCACGAACGAAAAAAATTGCCTCTCGTACAATACCCTTGTGCTCCCCGGGCACCTTCGGCCATACCGTCACCTTCGGTCGTCTCCCTCCGGTTGTCCTCTGAAATGGACAAGTTCATTAGTAGGTCACTGATAGCATCAATAAAGTTTAGACTTAGCCTTGTTTGTTCCACCAACTCTTCGCGACTTCTTACCCTACGCTGGTATTCTGGCAAACTGTAGAGTTCTCCTTCAGCACCCTCCGTGACTCCTTCTAGGTTCCCTTCAGGCAACCCTACAACAATGTAGAAAGTGTAATTCTCTCCGTCTATCTCTGCCTCCGCAACCTCCATGACACCTCCTAGGTTCCCTTCAAGCAACCCCTCGGCCGGTTGTCCCTCGGCAAGCTGCCTTAACCTACACCTTCTTTCTATCTGTTGTCTGCGATTCAACACTCTTTGTGCCACTTCCCATTCGTCACATTGTATCTTTTTATTTTTGTCCTTATTTAGTATATTGGGCATAAATCACTTCCATACATAGCAAGCACATATCATGTACACAAAACAAAAAAAACTTTTATTATTTTCCCTTTCGGCCACAATTTATGTCAACATTGTGTCAGGATTATTACAGTATTGCTTTATTCCTCCCCTAGGGATTCAGGAGTCGGTTTCCCCTGTGATGTCTTTCATCACGCTCTTCTTCCCATTGCCAGTTGTTTTCCTCATAATTAGAGAGAACTTGATGTCGTCTTTGTTCTCGCTCAATCACCTCCCTTCGATGCTGGTGAGCGAGGGATGCTTGGGCCAGGAGACGAGGAAGTTTGTGCAACAGTCTGTTTGCCGCCGAACTGACGTTGAGAGCGTCCCACACTGCACCCTGCGGTACTTCTTCCCGTGTCACCTTTCTCCGCACGAAGGTTTCTATGGCCGCCTGGAACCGGATTACGAAGTCTCTCGTCAATGCATCCTCTCCTTCATAGAATTCATTTAGTCGCTCATCATCCTCATCGACGAGGATCTCGCGGATAGGTTGACCCATTTATCCTTCAGCCATGTATGCCCAGATTAGACCTGGCAACGGCGCCAGACGTTTCGCCTATGGAAACTATTTCAAAGACATAAAAAGTAAATGCACAGTACAGAATAAGAGATGCTAGTATGCCATAAGATAGTGTTATAACTCCAAAGAACAAGTATATTTTCCTTCATATAGTCTCCAGTTACAATCATGATTTCCCGAGGGAACAAGATGCAATATATAATACCCGAGGGGGTGCGACCAACCATCACATCCGACTGCCCTTCGGGTGAACTAACTGACTCCCATAACACACAATTACCGATGATGACACAACATAATGACGACACAATAACATAATTGATTATTCCCGACCACAAATCGCATAGAGGATATTTGGGTGGATCTTCGTACAAAAAAGGAGGATCATAAGATGGATTATTGCAGGCTCACCCTTGAACAAATTATTGATTTGACCCTGATGGACATTCTGCAAGGAATGATTGATGATGGGAATATGCTTGATCCAGAATATGTTTCACAAAGAGTTGATGAAGCTCCGCTTCCATTAATTCACTTGTCACACAAAGAATGCACTTCCATTCTTGAGAGATTTCAGCCTATCCTAGCTAACACCTGTTAAAGTTAGATCAGATTTAGTGGTTATAGTATATTTAAATTTTTCTATATAATATGTTGATCACAATATCTCTATAATTTCTTCTTGGATATATATTAATATCAATGTAATATGAATATATATCAATCTGCAGAATTCTTAATATCAATATTAATAAGCAGATGCTTCAATACAATGAGATTGCAATGCAGATCAGAACTGTATATATAATGCTGCCAATATATCCTTGATCCAACAATACCAAAATATATATATATTGTTTAGACTTGTTTAGCACTTATCGATTTCGGTACCTCCCAAGTCATATTGGATCGAATATAAATATTAATGAGTGGAGACATGTCTTCGTAGGGACATGTCTCTACGTGGACGTAGAGACGTGTCTCTACGTAGACATGTTTGTCCACTGAACACAAACTAATGTTAATCAATGTCTGTTTGCTGTTAATTATCATTGATACTAATATCGATTCATATTGTAATTTTAACCAAGGTCGATACTCATTATCAAACCGTAATGACATCAATGCAAAATTAATATATAAGATATCGGTATCATAGTGTGCTAAATTAATATCAACAATGTGATTAGTATTAACAGCATGATTAACATTAATTATATGAACAAAATTAACAGCATGATTAATAATAGCTATATTTCAATCATGTATATGATAACCAATAATCATAGCAGAATACAGAAGAAGGATAGAAATCAAATGCTCAAGGCCGGTAGGCCACTTATGCATTTGATTTTATCGATAGGAATAATCCGATCAAAGCTACAATTCATTAACACTCCCTCTTAGCTAGCAAGGATGATTACTATCCTCATGTAAACACAATAGATCCATATATTGTGAGGGAGGGCTATCACTTCAATGTGACATCAGGAGTTATGGCATATCCACAAATATCAAATCTAATGATATCCACCATAAATGATGTCACCTCATGGTGACATCAGGAATAATGGCATGCCCACGAATATCAAGTCACATGATATTCACCATACTCACGATATCCTTTCTGGTATGTGCACTAGCATCAAGTCACATGATGCCTACCAAAAGAATATCTGCTCATGGCATAACCACAGATATTATGTCACATAATATCCACCATGAAATATCTCAGTAATATGACTCATTGTGGTTACTCACCACTCAGTTAATATCACTTAAGAGATATGAATTATGATGAAATGTCCACGGATATCAAGTCGCATGATATGCATCATGATGGTAAGGTTTAACTATTGTAAAGGCGACACCTTACAACAGTAACCATAAGAACAAGTGTACATCATTGCAAGATCGTCACCTTTTAAGATGTTCACAGGGGCCCATGAAGTCATGTAATCACACACGACAAAAGAGTTTACACATTAAACGTCTTTCAAATATATTAGCACAACAAATTTATATTGTTGAGACTCAATCTCAGATAAGTTTACATTTCTACCATACCAAGCTTACCTCTAAAGTATTCAATCTTACTTTTCGAGAGAGGTTTGGTGAGAATGTATGTTGATTGTTCATCTGTACTAATATATCTCAATTGAATAACATTTCTCTCCACCATGTCTCTAACATAATGGTAAGGGATCTCAGTGTGCTTTGATTTGTCATGGAACATTGGATTCCCTGAAAGCTTTATACAACTCTGGTTATCACAGTGGAGGATTGTGGGATCCAAGGATTGTCCAAACAATCCTACAAGAAGTTTTCTTAACCACACAGCTTCTCGAGCTCACATAGATGCTGCAATGTACTCGGCTTCGATGGAACTCTGTGCAACTGAAGATTGCTTCCTGCTAAACCAAGAAATCATGGCTAATCCTAAGCTGAAGCAACGCCCCAAAGTACTCTTACGATCAAATACACTTCCAGCCCAATCTGAGTCAGTATATCCATGCAGATTTAGATCTATATTATTATATCTTAATCCATATTCAATTGTGCCACGTAGCTATCTCAGAATATGTTTTGCTGCAACCAAGTGTAACTATCTTGGTTCACACATAAACTGACTGAGTGCATTTGTTGCATAGCAAATATCTGGTCTGGTGATGCCCAACTACATCAAGGACCCAATCATCTGCCGGTAGAGAGTGGAATCTGATAATTCAGAGTTTGTTGCTGCTTCTTTTAACTTATGTCGATTTGTCTCCATGGGTGTAGACATTAGTTTACAATCCATCATTCCGAACCTTTTCAAAATGTCAATAGTGTATTTTCCTTGATTTAGGATAATACCATCAGCCTTCTACCATACTTCTAAACCAAGAAAATAGTGTAGAAGACCCAAGTCCTTCATGTCAAATTAAGATGTTGGGTCTTGTTTACACTTGGTGATGAGATGGTCTACTCCTGTAATCAACAAGTCATCAACATAAAGAGTGAGAATCAACATGTCAGCATTTATTACCTTTTAAGTAAAGGTTCGGATCTACATCATTCTTGGAGAAACCTAATCCTGAAAGATAGTTGTCTATCCTCTCATACTAGGCTCGAGGAGCCTATTTAAGACCATATAGAGCCTTCTTTAATTTGCAAACATGAGAACCATTTCCATGTACCACAAATCCCTCAGGTTGCTCTAGGTACACTTCCTCTTCTATTATGCCATTAAGAAAAGAAATCTTCACATCCATTTGGTGAATCTTCCATCCCTTTGATGCGGCAATAGCAATCACAGCCCTGGCGGAGGTATATCGAGCAACTGGAGCAAATTTTTCTTCATAATCAATTCCCTCCTTTTGTGAAAAACCTTTGGCAACAAACCTTGCTTTATATTTTTCAATGCTCCCATCTGCAGCATGTTTGATTTTGAAGAGCCATTTAGATGAAACTACTGATTTGTCTTTTGGTCTACGTACAATGTCCCAGACATCGTTTTAAGTATAGATTGGTATTCTTCTGTCATGGCATCTTTCCAAACTTGATGTTTGAAGGCTTCCTCAACACTAGAAGGTTCGGATTTGATGATGTCATGACTCCTCCTTGTGTCATGTCCCCTCTCTGATCATTATATATATAAAGCCTAATTGAAATAATTATTTGAAATCCATTAATTATTATTAATTACCAATGCATGATTATTTGGAATTTATTAAACATTATTATTAATATTTATTATTAATAATATTCCTATCAAAATAAATTACATAAACATAATAAATAGATTATTACACACATTTACATTAACAATACATATTCATTAAATATTACACAATATTAATATTCTTATTTACATGGTAATCATAATGGAATATTGACAAGGCAACAATAACTAATAAGACTAATAAAACATTAATAAACAATATAAAACAATATAGTGGCAGACAAGATCTGACGCATGTCAGATCTATCTGCCTTCCCATCCATTAAATAAACCATACATGAAGACAGCACCTATATTAAGAAAATCTAAGATCAAAATGGTAATTGATGATCACATGTTTATCATGGAAATCGCTAGTTAAAACCTTCAGTTGTGTGATTAATAAACCAATCCATATTCTGGTCAGAGCATTAAGACATTTAAGGATTAATAATCAAGACTTTGATTAAATTAAGCATGCAGTGACTAAGGAAAAGAACGGTTCCATAAACAGAAACAAAGGAAGACAACGTTTAACATAAATATAATCGCAATCGTAACCCAACAATAATAATTAGTAATATAACGATAATAATTAGTAAAGATACGAATCGGTTAGAAATTAAAAGTACGATTCTCCCTTTGCGAAGAGATGTGTCCCACTAATGAGGAGTTAGGTGAGGGCATATATAAAGATGATGCAGAAATGACGGGGGGATATAAAAAAAGATATAAAACAAATAATACCAATAAAATCAGATCGGAACTGATATTAAACTAAAGGCAGTAACATCCTTGCTCTCGGTGGTATGCATGGGAATGTACTTATCACGTATGCTTAATATATGAAGCTGGTCAATGTTTTTATGCAGAATTTAATAGTAATAGTAATATATGAATATTAATATAAACACTATTAAATAGACTGCAATATGCATGACAGCCATATTTAGTATCATATATAGTGGCAGACCAGATCTGACATAATGTGTGAGCTTTCTTTATATTTGAGTTCTTAGGCCATGCTAGAACTTTACCATCCATGAAAGTAATTCGGTATCCTTTGTCTTCAAGGGCTGAAATGGAAACCAAATTTCACTTGATACCCGGCACAAACAATACGCCTGTCAATTGAAGAGAGATGCCTGATTTTAGTTGAATAGTGCAGGTTCCGATTCCTTTCACAGGGTGGTTGGAATCATCTTCAATGGTGACTTCTTCATCGGAATTTTCCACGAGGCTATCAAGATGTTCTTTGAATCCTATTATATGTCGAGATGCTCCACTATCTATGACCCAAGTATTAAGGTTGGTAGATACTTGGCTTGATAGGGCTGAATAGAATACAAGTCTTTCAGAGTCCTTATCTGACCTTATTTTACTAACTTCTGCGAGGGACATTTGAGGCTTAGGCCTATCCGGACACTTCATTGCAAGGTGACCATATCTGTCACACCTAAAGCATTGTACTTTAGACATGTCCCTTTTTCTCTTGAATGAGCATTTTCCATGGGAGTCCTTCACTTTCTTCCGTTTGAAGTTGCCTTTCTCCCCTTTCTTATGAGAATTAGAATTTAATACTTGAATCTCCTCATTTGAGATGTTTAATCCAATTCCTCTAGTTATCAGCCTTGACTCTTCTTGAATGAAGTTGGTTTTTAAACGATCAAACTTGGGAAGTTTAGATCGAGCACTTATCCCTTGTATGATTGCTTCCAGTCCGTTGAGAGCCAGCATTGTTAACTCCTTGCTATCAATTATGTGTCCAATGGTGGATAGCTGATCTCTTAACTCTATTATCCTCAAGAAGACAGACGTGATGGTTTCTCCCTTGTTCATCTTGACATGGTGGAGTAGTTGTTTTAGAGCAAGAGCCCTACTAGTATTATTTATTTCATACATGTTCTCTAGAGTTGTGAACATTTGATATGCTGTATCTAGTTTGAATATGATAGGAACTATGTGATCCTTCACTGCATCCACTAGTATCTTCATAGCCTTCTTGTTGTTCTTCGTCCATTGAAGTTTCTCATCATCTTCATCAGGTATAGGTATTGCCTTCTCCACAAATACGTTCAAATCATGTTCTCTTAGTGCAAGCATCATTCTAAATTTCCAAGATACAAAATTTGCAGCTCCTTCAAGTTGGTCCTCAACTCTAACACCATTCACCATTTTGCTTAATATGAAATTCTCGAGAATTTAATGGTGGTTAGTTTCCCTCTCTTTATTAATCTGATCGGATCTTCCTTATGCTAGCTCTGATACCATGTTAAAGTTAGATCAGATTTAGAGGTTATAGTATTTTTAAATTTTTCTATATAATATGTTGATCACAATGTCTATAATTTCTTCTTGGATATATATTAATATCAATGTAATATGAATATATATCAATCTGCAGAATTCTTAATATCAATATTAATAAGGAGATGCTTCAACACAATGAGATTGCAATGCTGATCAGAACTGTATATATAATGCTGCCGATATATCCTTGATCCAACGATTCCAAAATATATATATATTACTGAGACTTGTTTAGCACTTATCGATTTCAGCACCTCCCAAGTCACATTGGATCGAATATAAATATTAATGAGTGGAGACATGTCCTCTCTACGCGGATATAAATATTAATGAGTGGAGACATGTCTCCGTAGGGACATGTCTCTAGGTAGACATGTCTGTCCATTGAGCACAAACTAATGTTAATCAATGTGTGTTGGCTGTTAATTATCATCGATACTAATATCGATTCATATTCTAATTTTACCCAAGGTCGATACTCATTATTGAACCGTAATGACATCAATGCAGTATTAATATATATGATATCGGTATCATAGTATGCTAAATTAATATCAACAATGTGACTAGTATTAACAGCATGATTAACATTAATGATATAAACAAAATTAACAGCATGATTAATAATAGTTATATTTCAATCAGGTATATGATAACCAATAATCATAGCAGAATACAGAAGAAGGATAGAGATCAAATGCTCAAGGCCGGTAGGCCACTTATGCATTTGATTTTATCGATAGGAATAATCCGATCGAAGCTACAATTCATTAACAACACCAACACTTGGCTCAAAGGTAATGGTGTTAGACTCATCAAGATCAAGGTTGGAAGAGAAGATGATTCTACAGGACCCCTCGGATGCAAGTCTGAAATCCAGATAGATAACAAGGAAGGTGCATCATCTTCGGGAACAAGAATCAAATTGCGGGTTAGTCGGGCGATGGTACTTCCTCCGAAGGAGGCGACAGTTCGTGGGAAGGAGAAATCCCAGCTTCACATTCATGTGATTGATCCAGAAGATCCAAAGGAAGAACAACAGTCAGATGATGTTCCTAAGTCACTAACTTAGGAGTCACCTCATGAGGTCCCCATGGAGCTACCTTTATCTCCTCTTGACACAGTAGTGGTTGAGTCTCCTCAGAATGTTGTTCCCATTTCAGCAGTAGAGCCACCTCTTGATCATCAACAAGAGAGTTTGCTAGAAATCTTCGAGGATACTCCTGCATGTATTCATTTATTAGAGATTGATACCTCTACTTCCAGCTTTGAGGAGTTTATGAAACAATCTTCATGCCCTTTGGTTACTAAGCAAGCCATGGTTGCTATGCAGACAAATACTTCCACCAGGATGACCACAGTTGTTCAAACAGAAACTGCTTCTCCTCTACTTTCAGCTCCTACTGAAGGAGAACTAATCGCTTTACTTGCATGGCTTAGTTCTTTCACTCCCAAGAGAAAGAAGCAAGAAATTTCTTCTGATGTCTTTGATTATCAGCAGCTTAGGCAATCACGACCCAAGGTTGCAAAAAGAGCCAAGACAATCTCAAGGGTAGCAGGTGACAGTAACAAGATGAAAGTGGCTGAAATTGTCGAGCCTCTTGTAGACAAGCCACATGAGGAAATGCAATCTGCCGATTACAGGGTCACAAAGGTAGAATTCGGTAAGCAAACGCATGAAGTGGTCAAGCATGACGCCTAGAAGTCCCCAACTTCACTAGTACAGCGATATGACGAGCTTCTAGCAAAGAAAGACAAGTTGGAAGAAGAGAATAGGCAACTTGTTGCAGTTGTGTTCAAAGGATTACAAAATCCGTTAGTGAAGGGAGCAATCCTTTGAGTTCTTCCGGTCCACAAGAATCAATCTAACGAGTTGAGAGAGCTGCTCAAAAGGTACAAGCATTGGAATCTTGGGTGGATCAGCTTCGTGATTTATGTGCACAAGTCTTGAAGGAGGTTTTTCAAATGATGGTCAAATTGAAGACCATTGAGGAACAATTGAACCAGGTTTCTAACGCTTTCAAACAAAACTTGAAAAACGTGGAAGATAGCTTGACAACATGGCTCAAGATTCCTCAACAAAAGTTGAGTATTCGTCTAGAATATCAGGTTATTCCTTCGAGAGTTGTGTATCTAGAATACCAAGAGCTCTTGGAAAACAAAGCCCTTGTTCTCAAGTCAATTGTTGAAGACATTGATGATTCTATGAGACTACGATTGGAACTATTTCAGGATATTGTTTCTCGTTGTGAGAAAGCTTCTTGCAATATCATGGATCACAATGGGAAATTATTATCAAAAGAAAACGTTCTCTGAGATCTACAGTTGAAGATTCATCATGAGTAGAAGAGTGAACCATTTTCAGCTGCATCTATCCAAGCTTTGGTTGCCTATCAAGTCTTCTTGCAGGAAATTCAGTCTTCCTTTCAGAAGAATAATGCCCCAATCCATCGTTGCAGCGATGTTATTGTGAAATCCATGATCGTGGCAAAGAATACCCATAAACCGAATCCTGATGAGCAGCAAATGATCATCCAGAAGTTCAAAGGATTCATGTCTTCACATGTTGTAACCTAAGTGTTTCAACACTTAGTTGCATTTTTCAGAATTGTAATCTCTTAGTTGTAGTTTCTCTTTTGACATGTTTAATTGTAAAAACATTTTGTAAATTGCAAGTTAAGTCATTACTTGCGCTTTTGTAATTACAAGTAGACAAGTTACAAGTGAATTTAGAATAGGACTTGTGATTTTGATCACAAGTCATAGTTAGTTATTGAATAAGTCTTGGTGGTTGAGCGAATTTCTCTAGTTAGTTAGGATCCTCCCACCTTTTTCTCAAGACTCCTTCCCTATAAATACTTCAGGGGGTCTATTGTAATTTTTATCTTTTAGAAAGCAAACAAAAACACTACCAAATTTGCAGCAAAGAAGTCTTTGAGCTTTTATGTGTAAATTGAAGAATTGAAAGGAATAGAAGAAGATTGCTCAAGTTTTGAGTCTTTGTGCTACATTCTTGAGTTTGTGTTCCATATTATCTTTCTTGCAAGTGTTTCTTAGAGAGCTTAATCGAATTTGATTTGCAATCTTTGTGCTGCAAGTATTGGAGGTTAATATCAATTAGAGTAAACATTCTTTTAGGAAAAGTTGTAAGACTTTGTGCTTACACTTGTTTTTGAGACAAATTAGAAATAAATTTTGTGATAAGAAATAGTTGTGAGTCTTTGAGCTTATACTAGTTAGTATTGTTTTGTGTAAAAGAGAATAAGATATTTCAGACTCTGTGCTGCTTTAATTTGTTCTTGATATTATTAGCATAGAAAAGGGTAGATAGGACTTTGTATATTGAAGTCTTTGAGCTTGATATTGCTGTCCCATCCCGAAGGAACTAACAAAAGTCTTTGAGCTTTCAGGAAACGTCATTTCCTTTCTCTCATCTTATTTCAAAAAGTTGTTATTGTTGTTCTAAGTCAGCTTGCTATCACTTTTATGTGAAGAGAAAAGGCTATTGGTTTTCTTGAAGAAAGAAAAAAGACTGTTGTCTCATCCCGTTTAGTTTTAGATTAGATATGGATAGCGGGAGCCTTCCCTTAATTAGGAGAGTTTTACTCACACACTGTGGTTGAAACCACAATTTTGTATATTTCCCCAAGTGTACAAAATTTTCAACCAACGCGCTGCATGAGACGTCTAATAAGAGCAAAGCCTTCTTTCCAAAAATTTTGCTCTTCTCTATTGTCATGGATGACCGAAAATCCCTTCCAGAGCATCTCAATCGGATCAAGGACATTCGTGATCAGTTAGAAGCCATCAGGGGGACTATGGAGGAGGACATGGTAGTAATCACATTGAAAAGTCTACCGAAGTCCTATGACCATTTTATCGAAACACTCAACATCATCTCAACTGGTGTGGATCTTAAGTTCACTAATCTTTGCACCAAACTTCTGCAACAGGATCGATGGAAGCAGTAGTACCAGCTCATCCTCTATAGAACAAGCTTTCGCAACCAAATCTTTCATAAGGATAAAGGCAAATTTCAGTCTTCTCAATCTTCTCAGCAGAAAACCTCTGCTCTGTCATCTGAAAGCTTGAAGAAGAAAAATATTCAATGCAATTACTGCAATAAGTATAGTCTTATGAAGCTTGAGTGCCATAAATGCTTGGCTTCCCAGTCCAAGCAAAGTGGTTCACAGCCAAAAGCAAATGTAGCGGAGCATACTGAGGAGAGCAAGAATGCCTTTTACGCCTTCATGGCTAAAGGACCGACAGACCATGTTAAGTCTTTTGCCTAGTATATCGATTCAGGTGCCTCACACCACACCACTTATCGTCGGGATTGGTTCGTTTCAGCCTTACTCTGATTCTATTTTTTTTGGACAAGGCGAAGAGTATACTGTTGTCGGAAAGAGCAATGTGCAGATTCAGTCTGGAGGGAGGAAATTAATTTTCCTCAATGTGTACTATGTTCCAAGGATGGAACTCAACTTTCTCTCAATCAGTCAGATACCGAGACATTCCCCGTGGCTCGACCTAACCTTCAATTCACATCAATGCAGTATTATTGATCAGGAGACTCAGTCTACATTTCTCGTGGGTCTTGAGGATCATTGTCTCTTCAGACTCCTTGATTTTAGTGACTCTCGAGAGCTTGCCATGGCAGCCAAGCGCTCCTCTATTAGTACACTCTAGCATCAGCGTTATGGGCACTTAAAATGTGCACTATCATTCTCAACTTGTTCGAGAAGATCTTGTCATCAGACTACCAAAGATCTAGCCCCAGAAACTCGGAGTTTGTGGAGAATGTCAAGCTAGGAAGCAACATCCGACTCCGTTCTCGAATGGTGGCTCTTGGAGGGCTTCTAAGGAACTACAACTGGTCCATATTGATATCTATGGACCTATGGCTACTCCTTCTGTTACTGGGTCCAAGTATTTTATACTTTTTTTTGATGATTTCAGTTATAAAATGTAGGTGTATTTCCTTCTTCAGAAATCAGAGGTGTTTGTTTTGTTTCAAAAGTTCAAAGCCTTAGTAGAAAAAGAGTCTAGTCAACATATTGTTTCTCTTAGGTCTGATAATGTGGGAGAATTTTGTTCTTCTACCTTCTCTAATTTTTGTGAACATGGCATAAAGCGCCAACTCACAACACCTTACACCCCTCTGCAAAACGGTGTCATTGAGCGAAGAAACCGCACAATTACCAAAATGGCCCGATCCATGCTTGAACACAAGACTGTTCCAAAGAAGTTTTGGGCTGCATCAGTTCACACTGCAGTCTATCTTTTGAATCAGTCTCCTATAGTGACTGTGAAGAACAGGACTCTCGAAGAGGCCTGGTCAAGCCGCAAGACAAGAATCAGTCACCTGAAGATTTTTGGCTCCAATGGCTTTGTCTGGGTCCCTGATGCTAAACGCACCAAGTTGGACACCAAGAGCCAAAAACTAGTACTAACCGACTACAGTGATAATCACAAAGCCTACCGACTGGTTGACATCAAGACATATCGTCTCATCTTTAGTCGTGATGTGGTTTTTGATGAGGAACGAGGGCCATTTCAGCTCTCCTCCAATTGTGGATTCAAAGGATCAGCCTTTCAAAGCTCAAGACTTGGGTGTCCATCTTCCATTAGGTGCACCTGATGGGAGGGTTCCAACTGTTCCTATTTCTACACCTACATCGGCTCCTCCTGCAGGATCACCTAGACACACAACTGCACCACCTAACTTTCCTTAGGATTCATCCGATCTTTTGTTTGATGAAGCTAATCTTGTTGCACCCCCTGCATCTGATGTTGGCACTTCTACTCTCCGACCTAAATGGTGGGCTAAGACTATTGGAGATCTTCATGATGATGAGCTCATCGAGGGTAGAACTGCTCGAAATAAGAGCAAACATCTTGATTTGATCAACTTTGCTCTCCTGGCCAACATTCAAAATGTGTATGAACCCTCAACATACACAGAGGAGAAAGGGATACCTAAGTGGGAACGAGCTATGGCAACTAAGCACCACATCTTGCCGAAATATATTAATTGTGTTTTGTCATATCTTCCTCCAAGGAGGAAACCCATTGGATGCAAATGGGTCTATAAGGTCAAATACAAGGCAAATGCTAGTTTGACTAAGTACAAGGCTCGTCTCGTTGCCAAAGGCTTCTCTCAGCAAGAAGGAATTGATTACGAGGAGACCTTTGCTCCGACAGTAAAGATGAGCACCATCAAATTAGTCCTAGCCATGGCAGCTCAGTGTGGCTGCAAGGCCACTCAGATGGACGTCAAAAGTGCCTTCCTGAATGGTGAGTTACAGGCAGAAGTCTACATGATGCAGCCTCCTAGATTCAAGGTTGCCGGAAAAGAACACCAAGTACTCAAATTGGTGAAACTAATCTATGGCCTGAAATAGGTTCCTCGGCATGGTACATGAAAATTGATAAGTACCTCACAGATCAAGGTTTCCATAGCAATCCTTCTGACTCAAATCTATATGTCAAAACTACTGATAGTGATATCATCCTTTTGGTTATATATGTTGATGATTTGATCATCACTACCAGTTCCGCATCTTTGATTCAAGGAATCAAGCAGCATTTATGCTAGTCTTTTGACATAACCGCCCTTGGGCTTCTGCACTACTACCTAGGTGTCAAGGTTTGGCAGCAATCTCATGGCATCTTCATCTCTCAGTCTAAATATGCCAGGCTTTGCTAGATAAGTTCCCAATGTAGAACTACAAACCTACATCTACACCTATGCAGAACAGCCTGAAGTTGTCGGCCAAATCCAGTTCTCCAATTGAGAATGAATCCGATTTCAAGCAACTAGTGGGCAGTTTAATATATCTCACCACCACTAGAACTGATCTGAGCAATGTAGTGAGTTACATATCCCACTTCATGCCAGCTCTTGCATCGGATCATTGGGCTGCAACGAGGCAGATCCTATGCTATGTCAAGGGCACTTCAAACTTTGGTATCCTCTATGGATGAACCAACTATCCCGAACTCATCGGTTTCACATATTCAGATTGGGGAGAATCTGTTGATGACAGAAAGTCCACATCTGGGTATGTCTTCAGTTTGGGCACAAGTTCTGTCACTTGGACCAATAAGAAGCAGTAGGTCATAGCTCTTTCCTCGACAAAATTTGAATATCGAGGAACAATCAAAGCAGCTTGTGAGGCAGTTTGGCTTCGAAGAATGCTTTTAGACATCCACATGTCTCAAGCAGGTCCTTCACCCCTCTTCTGCGACAATCAAGGGATGCTCAAACTGGCCAAAAATCCAGTCTTCCATGAACTTCCATGAGCGAACAAAGCATTTTGAGCTTCGTTGTAACTTCATCTGCAAGCGCTAGTTGAAGATGGATTTGTGGATTTACAGTATGTTCCTACTGAGGACCAGACTGCAGATATCCTCACCAAGTCTCTAAATCCGAATAAGTTTGTTAAGTTCAGGGGGCAACTTGGTGTAGTAAACAGATTGACCATTAAGGGGGCCAGGGGTACTAGAATAATATCTTAGTTGTTTATTATTAAAGGTCAATATTGAATCTTAGTGTAAATATTAGATGTTTCTAATTTTGCTTTTGTTATCGATTGTTTCATAATGGAAACATCAATCTTGTAACTCTATAAATGATCATTTGATCAATGATTTAATTTATTCGTTTTTTTACCAATTACTTACGTAATAAAGCTCTTACAATCGGTTCGTCGTGCATATCATTTTTGCATATATGAGAACCTTTTATGATTGACAATCCATAAGAAAGAAATCTAGTGATTCAAGACATTCTACAATTGTTTTCACTCATTAATCAAATTTTAACTTGGAGGAAATTAAGGTAATCTTTTTTATAATTTTTATTGCATTTATTAAAGGAGCAGATATGTCACTTTGCTGTAAACAAGTTCTAAGCTGCATGCTTCATTTGACTAGTGCCAATCCAATATGTGACTTTGCACCAATTAACTGCCCAAAAAGATCTTAAGCGAAAATAGTATCATGCCAAAAAATAAGGCATAGGGGAATTGAAGAATAAATAGAATTAATCTTGTAATTGTCCATCCCCCCTTGTACAATGATGTACTGATGCCTCTACTCCATTTTTAGAATATAACTTGACCTGTTTACCAGCATTTTACCTCAAAGAAATGCTATTTTGTTGCAAACAACAAAGAGCTCAAAGAGGGTACCACTTGCAATTCCATTTTCAGTTGCCAAGCATCAGCAGTATTATGATTGGCATTCTATTCAAAAATCCAGACAAACTTATAGGATCCTACAAATTCGAAAATTCTTCTGAAATTTATCTGATCCTTCTCATGTTTCCCCTTTAATTCTATTGATGATTTCCAATTTTATCTGTATCCAAGCCGAATTCAAAAAAAAATCTCTTTGGAAATGATACCCTAATATTAAATGTTATCCTACTAGTATTCTAGCATAGAAGAACATTTCCAAGAAAGTTTACTCAATACATCATGAAACCAAAGAAAATAAATTTTCTGTAGAATATTTCTCAAAGACAGCCACAATGCATATAGGTAAGGTGATCAATCATAAAATAAACATCGGAAGTGACAAAACCTGAAATAATTTCTTCGGAGCCTTGTTGATACCCTGGAGCCGTTTCAGGGCTCTCTTTGCTTCAGCTCTCTGTGCTCGTTTTACATATTTTCCATAATTCTGCATTTTAGAAATAAATTAAAATGAACTCGATCAAATATTTTCCAAAATAATCATAAGACTTGTTTTGATTTAGTATAATCATTAGTTGTCTAGTAGAGGAAGCCTTAGTAGTCAATTTGCCTTTTGATAGGTGTAAAAAATGTCTTTTGCTAAAAATTGTGGTCCTGCATCCAAAAAGCTTTAGAAAATGCAGGCTACTAAAAAATGCAAGCAAAATATTGGTAGAAAACACATATAAATATATGATTCATAGCCTCTCATATGACAAGTGATTCTAGTGAAGCTTAATGCAAAGGAGACTTCAATTTTCACATACAGATTGCAAGATTCAAAAAAAGCATAGAAACATTCCTGACAAAGTTCTGAACAGAAGGGCAGCAACATTGAGACAGCATTCCAAGTCCTCCAAGCAGAGAGCCAAAGCTAAAGACCAAATGTACAAAAGAGCATGTTTATCCCATTTAATTGTTAAGTGTCTGGAATCTAAATTCTGACAGACTGGACAACACCTCTACACTGTCATCTCCCAAGCAGTCTCTAGGAAGTGGTTCCACAAAAATACCAAAATTTACAATCTTGGAAGATCTGCTTACTCTGCAATCTCCTCCCAAATATATGGTGGTGTGCAAGACATATCTGCAGGAGAAGAAATTGCATGAAGCTGATGATGTGCAAAATATGATGTGCAAAATAAGTCAAATCAAGTTTCTATAGAAGGATGTTGGAACAGAATTGTGGAAATCAGCAATCTACAGTTTCACCTTCAAGTGGCTTTCCAGTGAACTCTCTTTTAAATATTCTCTCCTAAACAAACCTCTGTTCAATATGTCATCTACTAGATCTTAAGATACGGTATAAATTATAGCACCAACTATCCCAATTCTGCCACCATTTAAAATGGGTAAAACTTCATGGCCCTTGAGTTTGACTAATGTTGAGGGAAAGGGTATGAGAGAATTTATTCTGGATCAAATCAGTCCATCACTTTCAGCTTCCTCGGCATCTTCAGAATATGGGGATGAGGATGACATTATAGGAAGGACTAAAGAGCAAAATAGGAAAGCAGCCCCTAAGAAACAACCTATGGGAAATTTAGTATGTAGGTTGAACCAAAAAAAGGTTCATTGGCCTTTTTATGTGTCTATCATCCCTATTACACCATTGGTGGTTTCTGCAAATAAAAGTCTAGAACTTTATAGCTTGTATTTTCTTCAATGTTGTGAGCTGAAGCCCCCTTATAGATCCCTACTTTTTTGAAAAAAACATTAAATAAAAAATACCACGAAGATTCAAGAAGAATGGTAAAACAAATAATTTTTCCTTAAATACAAAATCCTCCACAAAAGAAGGTGCATACATTTTTCTAAAATCCTCTATAATTTTCATGCATTGATAATCCATAATTAATACATCCTATAGTTTATTATCATATAGCTCCTCATTAGGAGTTGTTTGCTACGTATGAGAAATACCATAGTGGTGAAGTTTTTCTGGGTAATAATATCTTTCATAAAATATTTGGTTGTGGTAAGGTAAAATCAGTGTTTAGATATGGGAGAATTAAGACCGGTTCAAAAGTCTTCAAATTTGATTTAAGTTCGCAAAATGAAAGATACAGTTATTCAGGTTGTCTTTAATACAGATAGCCGTAAGAGGGCTAGAAGAAATTTGGTGTTGACAAAAGGATTTTGCCATGGATCTCTATTTTAATTCGAACCTAGTACTGTGAATGATAGATGTATATCTTCCATGGTTCTTGAAACAGAAAACCACAAGTTGCCTACAAAAGAACCATGTTGTGGATGGATAGAAATGATCACATTGTTGAGAAGGGTTTTCAAACCTTGCAAACAAAAAAGCATGATTGAAGGACTTTCCGATTGTTCTTTCTATTTTGATTTATGCAAGCATTGTGTTTATGAAAATAAAAACTAAATTATGTTTTCAGGTGTTAAAGATAGAGCTGATGAGATTTTAGATTTGATACATAGTGATCATTTTGAACTTGTAAATGTTCCTTCACTTGGAAATCTTTGTACTTCATTCTTTCAAAGATGATTCTCTATGAAGAAATGGATTCTCTTTCTCAAACATAAAAATGAATTTTTCAATTAATTCAAAGAGTTTGAGGCTCTCGTTGAGAACCAAAAAGAAAGGAAGATAGAAATTTAATGAAAACTGGAGAAAATTTTCGCTTGGTAAAATTTGAATAGTTTTGTAAGCACATAAGATGGCATGAAAGAAAACAACTCCATAAATGCCACAATAAAATATGGTTGCAGAGAGGATGAATAGGAGGTTAATAGAGAGAGATAGAACTTAGCAGCATGCTAAATGGTGCTAGTTTAAATAACAAAAATTGGACTTAAATTATAAGAATCGATTATCTAATTAACAGATCTCCTACATCAAATATTGTTGAAAAAAACTCACAAGAGGTTTGGAGTGGTGCTGATGTGTTTTTTATGCACATAACATTTCAGAATAAAATACCAAGGTAATTTACCCTCTCTTGAACAAAATCACCTCAGATGCTAAGAATGAGATCAACTAAAATGATTCCAAGGTTTCTACATGTCAGGTCTTGACGAGTGGGTAACTCAATGGTCGATGTGAATTGTTGTGTTCACTTGAGGACTTACGCAAATGTTTGGATTATCATGAAGATGTGGAATAGGTGTGCTGACAACTTAAGATTTATCAATATGGCTCTGGATTTACTTCTTACTAAAAAATGGGCAAAACGAATAGGGTTCAGGAAATCTATTCTAAGCCTAGGAATGTAGGAAATGATGAATAGATCTAGTGGAATCAAACTAGGCGAGGTCTCACAAACAGGTATTGACACAAGCTTAGTGCAATCGTCTAAGGTATACTTAAAGATTTTCAGGCTATCACCATCAAACGTTGACACCATCCAAGTTGATGCTTGTCAAGGGACGCGTAATAGTTGAAGTTAAGCTTACTCAAATCTCCAGTTGACCACACAAGGCGCACTTACTAGTGGCAAAAGGCTAGTGGTATAGATTAAGGATTCCACACAAATATATTCAACAAATCTTTCACTCAATCTAACATACATGAAAATAAATTCTAATCTAACTTGGAGGAATTGAGAAACATGAATGCAAAGACAACACTTGAAGAGCAAAATCACCAACAATTGAACAATGATTATGATTCAAATAGCTGCAGCATATACTAACAATTCTACAAAAACTCTCTCTTACAAATGAGAGACAAAGAGCATATATAGAGTCTCTTACAAAATGGATGGCCAAGATTGATACAATATCAACAACCAAGATCATGCCAACAAAACCCTAGAATTGCCCTAATTAGGGTTTACATCAAAAATGGCGCCACCTACATATGGGCCAATGAAAAGATACCTAGTCATCAAATAGGGAGTCTTCTAGAAGATTCCTCCCTACATCTCTCTCTCTCTCTCTCTCCTAGCAAACTCCAAGAATCTAGCCAATACAGAATCTAACTCCTCCATGGAAATGCTAGGTAAGGTATCATGCTGCAAATCAATCACGTCCAATGAAACCGAGCAAGCATCCAAAGTGTTCTCCCAATCTAGCATGAGCTTCTGTGAACTATGAACATGAATCAACAAAGAGACCAAGTCGTCTATCTGACTCTTCTTCAAAGAGACCAACTGGCAAAAATATATAAAATCTCATCGTCTCTTAATTCGGCTAAGTGTAAACCACTAGCATCACTAACATCAACACCCAATACTTCCTCAATCGAAGCAAGCATCTTCATCTGAATGTCCTGAATCAATCCTTCCATCTCCATACAACTCGACTGGGCGTTCTCATAAGTTGATTTCTTCACAACTAATGAACAATACCAGCCATGGAAATCGTATATGTCTCCACTATGCACAATGTTCTCGCTGACCAAGGTGGAATTAGGAATCTTCTTCAAAGCCTGGATGCGTGGAATAGTCTTCTCTTGAATAGTCCGGAATTCCTGCCAAACTCCCTTCAAATACTGGATTCTAAATGCGAGCCCTGTTGTCCTATCATATGCATGGACAAACAAAGTAAGGAAATCATATGCCTGCTTTCTTGTATTCTCAATCCAATTTTTCCAACTCCAAGAGTGTATCTCTCGCTGCCTCATAGTGTGAATGCATTCCATGGTCAACTGCAATAGGGGAAATAAGGGTGGGATTTTCACGCCTTATCCCTGCATTATACTCTCTAAGTCTGATATTCTCTTCTCTGTATTTTCCTTTCTCTGCAATCTCTCTGTCTAACCTTGCATCGATTGCCTTGAGGTTTTTACCAACCTCCTGAAATTCTTGCTTTCTGGATTTACGACCAAGGGCAACTGAAGTGATCTGGAAATCCATAGGACTAGCAATATATGTCTTCACGCCTGCAATAGGAACAACAATCCACATTCCTATCTCACCTCTAGCTATGTGCGACAAAATCTCCGCTCTCTTGGGTTCTTTCTCCTTAGCACTCTTAGGTAGGTAGTCATCAAAGTCGTCAATAGGTTGTACCTCTATCATTTTCTTACTTTTCTCCATACTTCTCATCAGCCATTCAGGAATAGCGGCCATCTCCATACCATCATCGAGACACAATTCTCGATCAAGTCCTCTCAATGCCCAGATAACATCATCATCATCATCAGGAATATTCCTGGTCCAATCGTATACCTCATTTCCCAAACTAACTTCCAAAAGGACAGTAGGGGATCTCAGCTGATCATCATTCTCATTTGGAGGTGCAGATGTCGATGTGGCATGTAACTCTTGAATATTCCCTGGTAGTATCACTGTGTTGGAACATTGCTAGGTCTCCTTGTTTTGCTCTATTACTTCGATCACTTTGATTGATCAGACACTGAGAGGTGGCGAAGGAATGATAGGTGGAGGAATGGTGGTATTTTGTTTCTTCTACACCTCCTCAATCTTCTTCCCTCTAACCTTGACTTCTCCTGGCGTGTTCTTCACTTCGATCACTTTGATTGATCAGACACTGAGAGGTGGCGAAGGAATGATAGGTGGAGGAATGGTGGTATTTTGTTTCTTCTACACCTCCTCAATCTTCTTCCCTCTAACCTTGACTTCTCCTGGCGTGTTCTTCCTTCTCTTGGGAGCTTGACTCTCTTCGTCTGCATGAATCCTGACATTACTGATAGTCCTCTGATCATCCTCGAAAGCAGACTCTTTTGGCTTCATCCTTTCATAAGTGAAGGGAACACCCATATCAACTAGCTTATTCATCTGTATATCTACCCATGCATGAGAGAAACTCGAGACCTCTCTCATCAATACATTCAGGTCAATCTCTTCTGACTCTGACCAATTAGGCAATAAGATTGCCTTCTTCATTTCACTCTCATATTGTGGATGCTTATGATCTCTGTTATCTAACACTAGATCAGGAATCAGGAAAAGTCAACACTTCCTCATGAAATCCACTGACATTCTAGACCACATTCTTCTCTTCACTATTTGCTCGTCCATCAAGTTGTCCCAATAATCTTCTATGTCTACTTTGTAAATGAACTTCTCTCCCCTAATCCTTCCAACTTTCTTGTCTTGATCAAATCTTTCTTTTTCTTATATGTAGCAAATCGATAGAATGCAAGCTCCTCACTTGTAGTGCTGGCGGCTATAGTAGACTGGCAAACCTTTGACGTCTTCCAAATTGAAATAGGGAATGTCATGTTTTTCCTATGCTTCTCTGTTTGAATGACATCGAACTCTAGAAGTTGTCTCACCACTTCCAACAAGATCATTTTGTCGGTTGGATACCTAGAAAGTCTGTAGGGTTCAGATTGAAACCCATGAATCCTAAGGTACGTGAAAGTGGGAAACTGAATATACCACGATCCATATTTTTCTATTAACTCTGTTGCCTCCTTGGACAATCTTCTGTGGATTCTGCCTTGCAGCATCCGTGTGATGTACATAGTGAATGCATCATTCACTCTCTTATAGTCTTCAATTCTATACATGCTCAGCTGGGGATAGCACTCATGACTCCTGAATTGTCCTTGCCCATTTCCGAGTTCACCCTTGCATATCAATCCTCTGTATGAAACAAACCGTGCAAGCAGGTATACCAGGTAAGAAGTCATGGCGAATGACTTGGACCGCTCTACATTCCTTAGCTGAAAGTCCAGATTGTCACTTATAATCTTAGACCAATTTACTAATGTTCCTCTAAGACAATCCTGGATGAAATAGAACATCCATCCATCGAATATTGCTCCCTGCAGCATCCCCATCACTCTGTTGAGTAGGAACATTAAATCACTATACTCCTCTTTGAAGTCTATGCACATGAGTGTCTTGGGAGCCTTGGAATGATGAGACCTAGGCTCAATCATCCACTCTTTGTTTATCATATTCTTGCATGCACCCATCTTCTTCGTGTATCTTTCTGTATATTCATCCTTGGTCACATCCTTCATATCTGTTCCGCGTGGAATTCTGAACACCTCAGCGATAGCATCCTCAGCAAGGTAGGCAATAACAATGCCCTTAAGATTTTTGATCATTCGCGTGAGCAAGTCATAGCATCTTGCACACTCTAGGATAAGCTCACTGCACTATATGGACTGTAGAAATCCATCAGCATGAAAAATACCACTCTTCATAATGTTCGCATATGCTGGGGAAGGAACCTGATTTCCGACTCCGAACATCCATTGTCGCATATGGTCCAAGTATAGGAAATGCATGTTTGTATCTGTGATCTCCTTCCATCTGGATGAAATCTTGAGCTCTGGATAGAATCCAGTCTCCAGCATCTTTAGTAGTTCTTTCCTTTCCTTAAATCCGGTTTTTGACATCGTACCTGTACGAAGCTTGAAGTTAGACTTAGGAAAATAAATAATGCTCTTGATAAAATTCCTAACTTTCTAAAGATTTTAGCTAATTAGAGCATTAAGTCATGAAAATAATCCATACTCTTGGTAGATTTCGACAATTAGATTCAAAGTGTGACAACGCTAGGGCATGGAAACCCTGTATAAAATTTATTAATACCTCCGTATGCTTAGAAATCATGCAAACTAAAATGCAAAGGGGTATACCGAATCAACGATGACAAAGGAAAGGTGTGAAAGGTTGTGTTTTCACCCAAGGTATGTCTAAAGACACCTTCCACGGTCAACAATGGAGGTCAACAAGTCTGAAGGCAGCCTGCAACTAATAAATTAACTTCAAAAAACATGTTGCAATCCTTCAAAAATATGCATAAACTTGATAAAAATCAGTCTTGATGATGAAAAATTAATTTGGGAAACATAGTGAATCGAAGTAACAGAACTGAACTGCCCCCTCCATCTCAGCAAAAAATTGTCGTGTGAATAACAACTGCCCTGCCCGAACCCCCTCTCCTAGAGGTCGTGCCACACCCCCTACTGGCAGCCCGCGGGTTCCACGTGGTACCTGGCCAAAAGACACTGCATAGCCGGCCTCTTCCGTACCAGGGGTCCCTGTCTCCACCTCTACTTCGGCCAACTTCGAGAGTCGGAAAATAGTGTCCCCTTTGGAACACCACGATATCTCCTCGGACTCCACACTCTCGTGTGCACTACTCTCTGCCTGTCCTGAATCTATGTCACTGGCCGACACCACCACCGGAACCTGCCTTCTTCTCTTCCTACTGGTCTGACCCTCTCCACCAACCGTGAGTGCGTCCAACTCTGTCCAATAGAAAATAGCTGGCTGTAAGGAATCAATGCAGTCTCGTGGTCGCCACCCTATGAGATTGGCTGGTACTTGTACTCGTACGGAGTCCAAAAACAACCTGATGGCATGGTACGGCATGTAAAAGACTTTGTGCTTCAGCATCAGGAAATCGTGGGCTCTATCCGATAACAAACTCGCCCAATCATATACCGTACCTTTCTTCAGGCCCTGCATCAGTGCAATCATAGGTACCGCTGCATCCGACGCCCTACTTGCGCCAGTTAATCGACTCTGCATCAAATCGAGCAAGCACTGCCAGATGCCAGGTTTCAGGAATGTTTTCTTTAAATCTCTGCCCTGTCGTGCTAGAATCCTTGCCCAGTCGGTTGTCGTCAAGTCATCCCGGCACATTTCTTTTAACAGTTGCGTTTTTCATTCTCGAGACATCTTCGTTGCATTTTTCTCAATCTCTCTCCCTTTATCCGGGATACCAAAAACCCTCTCAAAATCATTCGGATTGAAAGAAACTATGATATCTGTATGTTGAAACTTAAATGACGACGCACGCAACTTTGGATCATAGGTTTTGATCATAGTGCGCAAGCATGGTTCAAATTCCTTAATAGAAAAGATGGGCATTTGTACTGTGTCATGGACACGTGCTTTGGCAAGGGCTACTTTAACCTCAATGTCGGCTGGGGTTAGAGCCGTTTCCCACCATTGTCTGCACGTACTACCAGTTAGTCCCTCAAATGTCACAGTGTCTGGCATGACTTTGTGTGTGCATGCATCCTACACCACGGCCTTCCTCCGGTTCGCATCGTGTTGGTCACCCATTGAATCCTTTTCGTGTTGTCCTCTTTGCTTCCTGGGATTCTTGTAGCCTCGTTAGCCAATCTAATTTCTTCAACCTTCTAGTTGCCTGCTCCATCGACTGAATTTTGTTTCCTACCTGGGGTTCAAATGCTAACCGTTCCCAGTGTCCTAACTGTCTTTTTTGCCAATTCCGATATGGTTGTACGGCTGCCTTAGTGTGTACAGCGTGGCAAATTTTGCTCTTGTACGGTTGCAGGATGTTTTGACTTCTTTCCTTGATTATGCTCACGTACTATGGTCGATTCCGCTCCTCATGTATAGTGCTGGATGAAATGGTGTACGAAATATGCACCTGGTAATCAAAACATCTGTCAATTCAAAACCGTACGGACCTTTCTCTTTCCCTGCGGATCGACTAATTTGCCATCGTACGGCCCCTTTGCCTTCTTTTGACACCAATGACCATAAGGGTCGTACGATATTGCACGACTTTTTTTCTCTTTCCTATCACTTGTGTTCGTACCAAACTGTACGGAATTGTTTCGTACTAAAATGTCTGAGTCCGTACGGTGTCCTCCTTCCTGCAACTTTATACGGAATTGTTCCATACTAACAAGTAATTCCGTACTGAATTGTTATGTACCGTACTAAAACTAGTAATTTCGTCGACCTGGCAATGCTTTCCGTCGACCTGGTAATGATTTCCGTACGGAAATTTCCTTCTCACTGGCCCCAATCCTTACGGAATTAAGACTGTTATTTTGCCATTTCCAATGTATGTCACACTTTATTTTCCTTCATGTCTCCACAGACTAAGTCCCATTTTAATACTTGCCAAAATTAAAAACATTTCTTGTAAAAGAAATATCAAAAAAGTTTTGTTTTGGTTTTTTTTCAAAAATTTTCAATTTTTTCAATTTTCACGGTCTGGGTGTTCCCGTCGTTCCCGGTACACCTTTAATTTCGAGTCGTTGACTGCATCGGGTATTTCCTCGTTGTCGAGCGTCCACAATTTAATGGCTCCGTTCACGCCGACTTCGCGAACCTTAAATGGACCCAACCACTTTATCTTGAACTTGCCAGGCTTTATTTCATTGCGTCCGTTCAACTTCAGCACAAGTTGTCCTGGAGTAAACTACATTCTTCGCAGGTGTTTGTCGTGCCACGTTTTCCGCCTCTGTTGTGTCGTCTCTGTCTCCCACTGAGCCATCATTCGTCACTCATCCAATTTGTTCAAGGCGAACAACCGCTCTCGGAGACTCCATGTCGCCTAGTCTGTTGTCAATGGCGCCAGAAGACTCGGCACCATGAATTCCACTGGCACCATCACTTCCTGCCCGAACATTAACTGGAAGGGGGTCTGTCCTATGGTGACCTTATACGTCGTCCGGTACGCCCACAGTACCGACGGTAAGCGTTCCTCCCAATCTTCCTTCTCCACTCTGCAAGACTTGTAAATCACAGAGACGATTATTTTGTTTGTCGCCTCAGCTTGCCCGTTTGCCCGAGTATAGTAGGGGCTTGATAAGGAGTGGAATATCTTGAACTCCCTCGTGAGCAACCGGATTATGTGATTGACAAAATGTCCTCCCCGGTCACTCGTCAATTGGATTGGAGTCCCGTACTGTGTAATGATTTGCTCGTAGATAAACCTTGCCATACTGACGGCCGAATAGTCTGGCAGAGCCCGTGCCTCGACCCACTTGGTCAAGTATTCTATGGCCACCACGATGTATCTGCACCGTCGGGCTCAACTTGCCTTCAAAGGTCCGATGAAATCCAGCCCCATCGTTCAAACAGTTCCTGGGCATTGGACGGGTTGAGGGGCATAAAATCCCTCTTCAGCGGCCTCCCCGCCCTGTCACAACTCGTCACCCACTCCCGGGCGTCATTATGCAATGTCGGCCACCATAGCCCTGCCAATAGAACTTTCCTCTCCGTGGTGTCGAGCCCCATGTGCCTCCTGTCGGGCCTTCATGTGCTTCGCGTAAAACACCTTGAATTTCTTCCTCCGGGACACATCGTCGTAGGACCTGGTCAAGTCCCATTTTATACAAAAGGCCATTAATGAGTTGAAACCTCTTACTCCTTAGTACGAGATTCCTTCACTCCCTTGGTGGCATCTCTCTAGGGAATTGTGATGTCGAAAGATATTCCGCAATGCTTGTCTACCAGGCAGGAAGAACGGCAATGCGGAGTAAGTGGGTTCCCGGGAAGTCTTCATTTACTCCTTTCGTCGGTTCCCTTGACTTGATTCTAGATAGCTGGTCGGCTATCACATGGCTTTTCCCAGGTTGTACAATAATGCTGAATGTAAACTCCTGCAGCAGCAGCAGCCATCGGCTGATTCGCCCTTGAATGATTGGCTTATTCACCAGGTACATTTACGCCTGGTGGTCCACATAGAATGTGAACGGCGTGGCCAAAAAGTAATGTCTAAACTTCTGGACGGAGTACACCATCCCCAGGGCTTCCCTCTCTGTCGTACTATAGTTTTTTTCCGCCTTTGACAGGAGTCTGCTCGCGAAGTATACCAGGTGATCTAGCTCGTGATCGCAAACCTGCGCCAGTGTGGCCCCTATGGCAAAATTTGATGCGTCGATGTGTACATGGAACTCTTTGTCCCAATTCGGATATGTCAAGATTGGCGCACCTACCAACCGTGACTTCAATTCTTGGAAGGCTTCTTCCTGAGTCGTCCCCCATGCGTACCGTTCACCTCTCCTCGTCAGCTTGTCTAGAGAGCATTACTTGAGCAAAAATTTTGATAAACCGCCTGTAATACCCTATGTGTCCTAGGAAGGATTTGACTCCTGTGACATCTATCTGTGCCTCCATTTCCACTATCACCCGAACCTTGTCTGGGTCAATCTTGTGTCCAGCCTTACACACTATGTGTCCTAACAACTTCCCTTGAGGCACCATGAATCTGCATTTTTGGGGATTGAGTGCTAGGCGCGCTCGCCTGCATCTCTCCATGCATTCGCAAAGTGCGGCCAGATGTGCATCCTCGTTACTGTAGATGGACCATTCGTCAAGGAACGCCTTGAAGTTCCCTACTGACATCTTGTCAAATATGTGAAGGATTATCTGATGGAATGTCGTTGGCGCGTTACATAACCCGAACGGCATTCGGTTGTACGCGTACACGCCATCTTCCAGTTCAAAGGTCGTTTTTAATTTGTCCTCTTCGGCAATGGATATCTGGTTATACCCAAAAAATCCATCCATAAATGAATAAATTTCATGACCGGCCACTTCCTCCAAGATGCTATCCGTAAATGGTATTGGAAAGGGTCCTTTATGGTGACCGCGTTAAGGCATCTGAAATCCACGCAGATTCGGATCTGGTTTGCCTCCTTTTTAAGGGATATCACTATGGGCGACACCCACTCGCTGGTCTGCACTTTAAAATAATCTCGGCTTCGAGCATACACTCGATTTCATCATTCACTCTCAGCATAGTTTTTATTCATTTTGTATGGCCTCTTCCGTACAGGTACGACCCCAGGTACGAATGGAATTTGGTGTACGCACAATTCTGGCAGCACCCCCTTGAGGTCCTTGTACGTCCAAGCAAATACATCCTTGTATTCCATGAATATTTTAAACGCGGCAGCTTTCAGTACTAGATTCTAGTCGTCGCCAACCAGGATGTTCCTTGACTCTGCTTCCGTGCCGAGGTTTGTAGGTTTTACGGACTCTTCATACCAGATTGGTTTCGTCATGTCAAACCTATGTGCTGGTGCCTTGTTGACAAGAGCATCCCCTTCCGTGTATTCCCCGTACGCTGGCGGAAATTCATTTCGTCCGGCTCCTCGTCAACCTGCAACATGTTGCACCCATATAGCAGCTCGTAGTCTTCCATTTGCCAGTGGAAGAGCCCATTAAGGGAATTGGTCTCATCTATCGAACATCCTTGGATTCCCAAGACGCCTTCCTCATCCAGTTCCGTTTCGTACTTTCCTTCGTCAACTCCGCCCTCGCCATCTGATTCCAATTCTGACACGAGTTCTTCACTCACGAGTTGTGTTTTCAGGTCGACAATAAATTTTCGCCCGACTTTCTCCATGGACAGCGTGTTACGCTTCCAGATGTGATTCGCTTTGGCCGCCACCAACCACCCTGAGCCTAGAATGGCGTCGTATCCTTTCTTCGCGAGCGAAATCACCACAAAGTCGAGGACAAATGGTTGTGTCCCAACGGTCACTTGTTGCACCATGAGCGTTCCAAGAGGTTTCATACCATCTTGGTCCGCTCCTAGTAAGTTGAAGCTTGACGGCCACAGTGTCGGCTTGCCAAGCTTCTTCCAAGTTTCTTCCGGAAGCACATTCACTCCCGACCCGCCGTCGACAATGGTGTCAGTCAAAATGGTGCCAAGTATTCCCATTTCTACCACCGTCGGGTGCCGACCACTATATAGTGTTAGGACCAATGGGTCTATTGGTGTTCTGCCAAGAACATCCGTATTCCGAGTCACCCAACTCTATGGAGTTACTTGCACCATACGTACGAGTGTTGTACGTAATTGCGGCATCGTTTCCAGGAGGTCCTTCATCTTCACAGGTACTTCAATCTGCAGCATTTGATTCAGGATATTTTCCTCAGCCTCAGAGCGGGAAGTACTTGCCGCTTCCTGAGTGTTCCCTTGTGCCAACATTTCCTTCGCCACTTAAGCCTTCGCCTCCAACGCCCGCTGCTTCTTCGTGCAAGGGTCCGGGTATGTGGCCTTCTTTGCCCGTGACCATGTGATTGCCAATACCCATTCCTTCGTCCTGTAAATGTTGAGCAGGTTCACTCCAGACTTTAGGCAAGTTCCATCATCGCGGTTGCCAAGCCCACACCATTTGCATAGTTTTTGTGGAGTTTCTTCTGAGGTCCATTCGCTTGCAAAGTGGCCCCATTGAGTGCAGGCTCGACATAGGATCATTGGCCGTCCCTTCGCATCATATTGGATCTGGCTCCTATTATTATTGTTATTATTGGTCTTCCCCCCTCGCTGGTTGTTCCGGTATCTGCCAGATGAGGCATTATTGTTGGCCGTTTGCGAAGTTCCAACGGCCGACTGCTCTTGCGTGAAGAGAACTTGTTGGCTCCTCGTTTTCATATTGTAGGGACATTCCTTTGTCAAATGTCCAGCAATCTGACAAATGTCGCAGAAAGCCTTCTTGGGGCAGGACCCATTGGTGTGTCTGTCACTCCTACACTACGTACACCACAGGTCATTTTCTTCAGTCTTACTTGTAATCCCCTTCATGGCTTTGAATTCCTTCAGCATTTGCTCCATATCCTTTTGGAGCGCGTGCACCTTTTTACTCGATTCGCCACCGCTGCTACTTTCCCTGACAGAGTTTTTGTCATCGTCGGATGAGGATTTATTACTTTTCTTCTTCTTTGACATTTTGTGTTCGCTCTCCAGGTCCATCGCCCTATTATAGGCGTCGTCATATGACATCGGGGGTACAATTTTCATCTTCTTCCGTAGGGAGGATTTCAACCCTT
Source organism: Cryptomeria japonica (assembly GCF_030272615.1). Lineage (NCBI taxonomy): Eukaryota > Viridiplantae > Streptophyta > Pinopsida > Cupressales > Cupressaceae > Cryptomeria > Cryptomeria japonica. Next base: position 494,779,932 of record NC_081415.1, on the reverse strand, counting down.
CAACGAACCATCGTTTCTTCAATCCATCTGCCGGTTGGCTTTCCATTTTACCCAGCAATTCTTTCAGCCTCTGGCTGTATGCCCGTACTGTCTCCTTGGTACCCTGTTTGGTACTGTATATCTTAGCTACGATTTCATTGTCATCACGGAGCAACCGAAACTCCTCCTTGAATTTCTTTTGTAGATTGGCCCATGTGGCCACTTTTTGCTTGTCAACATCGGAGTACCAATCTATGGGAACTCCGCATAACGTGGCTGGGAACTGCTGTACCCAATCATCCTGGTCCGTCACTCCGTTGGCGGACCAAATAGTTTCACATGTACGGCAATGTCGTACGGGGCCTTCCTTGTCGTCCCCTGTGAACTTTGGCAATTTTTGTTTACTTGCCATCCCTCCTTTGGGTTTTGCTACTCCTACACCTCCTGCGCCTACGCCTACCGAACCTGTGCCTACTGAACCTACGCCTCCCGAGCCTACCCCTCCGAACGTTGGTGCTACAGAAACTAGCACGGTAGTGCCCGTCAGGTTACTTTGACTGGCAGAGTTTGATGACCCCGAACCGAACAAGTTACTTCTCGTACCGTGCCCTTGTGTCTCCCGGACACCTTTGGCTGCAACGGTACCCTCAGTCTCCCTGTTTTCGGTCTCGGTTCTCCTCTCCCTCCTGGTCTCATCTTTTCTGAACGGTGTGTACGGGTCCACCGTACTTCCGTCGCCAATCTCTTCCAATGTGACGGACAAATCCCCCGACCGTTTCCTCGTCGTTTCGATTTGCACAGATTCTTGGTCCTTGCCAGAACCATGGCTGCCACTTTCACCACTTCCTTCCTCAGCGACCTTTTTGAATCTTCTCCTTCGTTCGGCTTGTTGCTCAAGAATTAGTGCTCGTTGGGCGGCTTTCGTGTCCCCTGCGTATTCTTTTTGGTATTTGTCTTTATTTAACAGATTGGGCATTAATTCTACTCTTTCTTCATGGGTTAAAACAAGACATCAAATTAAAAAAAAAAAAAAAAAAGAGAACACTTTTATTACTTCATCCCTCGTCAATAATGTATGTCACTGACATACTCATTACAATGGGGGTGTTCTTATTTATTCTCTCTGACCGTCAGAGTTCATGTATTGCGCTCATCTTTTTGGCGCTCCCTAAATTCCCGTAGAATTTGCTACCGTTGGTTCTCTCAGTAGATGTCTTCCCTTCGGTTCTCGAGAGCCAAAAATCCTTGTGCCAAAAGGTTAGGCAGTTCGCTCATCAACCGATTCATAGCGGGGCTTACTCCGAGCGAACTCCACACAACATCTTCTGGGAAATCTTCGGCAGTGGCTTCCCTCCGTACGTGTGTTTCGATTGCTGCCTGTAGGATGCAAGAGAAATCCTTCGTGTGTGTCTTTCCCCCCTCGAACAATTCTTTGAGTTCTCTGTCAAGGTCACTCGTTCCTTCTGGTAATGGTTGTCCCATTATCCGTTTGCCATGTAGTACGTCCTTTTCCCCATTGCTCCCAGGTTTTTACTTAGGCAACGGCGCCAGTTTTTTTCCCCGTAGGGTGTCAAGTTAAGACATTGCATAAATGACAGAAGTACACATAATATATGGAACTCACAAGTGTTCTAATGATTCATAATAAGCCAGTACATACAATGATAGCAATATGTTCGACTACAATAGCATGTCCAAAGACTGGAAACAGATACAATATAAAGGAGTTCGATCAGTTACCCGGTGCCAACTGCCAACAACCGACGGGTTAACTACCGATGCTAACACAATTTACCTTACTGCTTAATTACCCGACAACTGTTAGATCCTTCTCTTGTAATTCCTTATCTAAGTTGGCAAACTCCAGACATATTCATAAATATAACATCATTAATTGCATTTTCAAAATACTTTAGCACCCAAAACATGAACTAAGACACAACGCAAACATTATATGGATCTCCTCCTAGTTGTAGCAACAGAGACATCAATGCAAAGATATGTAGAGCATTTTTCAGACCAATCCCGACAGCTAGTCAGACTACCAACAAATTGTAATTACCAACAAGACCAATTGCAACACAAGGGACTTGAAAAGATGGGAATGAAACGTCCACAGAGCATACATACTATGTTTAACTCCACATGACCATATCAACAAATTCAGAGAAATGCAGAGCATTCTTCTAGCTTGTCTTCAACATACATCTGGCTAATAATAATAAATTCAACATTATATCAGAAATGATTGAATTTACTTATATATCAAAGCACATACATTCATAATTCATGAAAGATGTTATATTAATGACACAATCTTAATCTTTTGCTACTGCCTTTGGAAGGATAGGTTGGTTTGTGTAGGGAAATGTGGAGTAGTTCCATCCTAAAATAGGTGAGCCCTAAGAGGTGATATTGACGGGTGTTCATGAAACCCTTGGGCCAATTGGTGGTATTGATGGGTGTTCATGAAACCCTTGGGCCTACTTGTGGAGGTTGTTTTCAAGTGCCCTATGATAGCAAATCCCCATCCTCCATTAGGGTTAGGAAAGGAGTAAGGATGAGGTCTAAATATAATAATTATTAATGGTATTATGAACAATGAATTGTCTCTAGCTTAATAATCTGAATTAGGGCATAATAATGTATAATGATGCTTGTAAAACAGGATGTCCCTAGCAAGGGACATTACAATTGGTATCAAAGCTATATCCTGCCATCCCGTGAAAGTTAATGCAACATAGCCAAAGGGCACAAACAGCCTTAGAAAGGGAAAGAAGGAAACCAGCAGCAAATCCTAATCCCACTCAAAACAATAACATGGGTGAACCAAGAGAGAAGGATTTTAGAACATTCATGGAGATGACAACCAAAGCATTAATGGACGAAAATGAAAGAACCCAAGGACTTATACCGGCCCTACAAAACATGAGTAATTCAATTTATAGTCTTAACACCAATTCCTCAAATGGGAGGGACATTGGTTCAAACCATTCAGAAAACAATAACGGATACTCTACACCTAGGGTACCCAAACCTCCTTTCCTACCCAGGGAAGATATCCCAAGGGAGGAAGAAGAAATTGACCCTTCCACAAACAGCACCGAAGCAATTGCTAGAGCTTATGTAAACCTTGACCCGGAGGTTAGCGAACTTATAACATTTAGGGAATTTTGTGAAGCCAAGAGACATGAGGTACCTAGGAAAGAAAAGAGGCAACAAAATAAGGACTTGAGACATAAGGTGAATGAAGTAACACTTCCAAACATAAACAGATCAGATAAAATCTCAGCCCATGCCTGGTTGCAAAAGTTGAACACCTGTTTTACCCTTAGCCCAATGACAAAGGAGGATGCAGTCCAATTTGCTATCCTACATTTTGAGGGATTGGCCCACAATGGTGGTACCATGGAATCCACACCCAAGAGCACCAAAATATAACTTCCTATGATGAATTCTCACAAAAGCTTATTAAAAGGTTTGATATAAAACACACCCAACAAGAATTTAAAAAGCTGACTCAGTTGAAACAGCAAGAAACAGTATAAAGTTACCGTTGTCACAAAAGTTTGCCCGCTTGATGAACAACCTTGATCATCAACCTTGTGACACATTGAAACAGCCTCCAAGTGCGGGAGCTTGCATAATTGAGGTTGAGTCTCCGGAGAAGGCCGGCTTGCTTATCAATCTGATGCAAGTGTTGGTCTAACCCAACACATATAAATCCTAATCTATTGATTTGAGGGGGAAAAGGGGAAGGAGGAATGCTTGAAAGGGAAAAGGTTTGCACCTGGATTGAATATGTGATCTTCCCTGCCTATAACTGCACAAAACACCAATAGGACTACTCAAAGCATGCACAAAATCCTATCCTAATTAGCTTCCTAAGTGAAGAGTGAAGCTTGGTATTCTTAAAAAATGGCAAGAGGAACTAAAATAGTTCACAAGTGACATCCAAAGAGAGATTAACACAGTCATAAACAACTCAGGTAAACAAATAAGAATGCATTCAAACAATAAGGTAAAAGCATTACACAAATTGTAAGAATTGAATGAAAGCAAAATAAGTAAATTCTATTAATGCAAAGCCTAAGCAATTTTACAATTATAGAAAAACATGTATTCTATAAAAGAAAAGAAGAGAAGATCCCTGTAACAGGGTTACAAAATTGTCTTTATAGTTCAGGCATAACTGAAATTGAATCACAGTTAAGAAACCCTAACCCTAGCTAGGGTTAGGTTACAAAATATCAGAGAGGAGAAGCAATTCAACAATTTGATGTGATCTGAATTTATCATAGCCTCTGAGAATGTCCTCTCATCTGGGAAGAAACAACAAATCCCTGTGTTCAATGCATCTCTATGGCATTTGCAGACCAAGAAAGTCTCCATTCTGCATTAAATGGGCACAAGTGCCGCCTGGAATCCTCTTTAGGGTCACTTTTGGAGTTATGGTGGAGTTCTGAAAGTGGTTGGACTGAATTCCGATTAGATTCGGGAACCAACTAGACTAAAAAATGAATTTGACCACTTAGTCGGTAACCACCCTGCACCAAAAAATTTAAACTTCTACCTGCCTGCAAGCTTGAATTCTGGACCCTCAATCATCGAGGCCCCACGGAGATGGACGCGTGAGATCGTGCCACATAGCCCTCCACAGGGCTCAATGGGAGTTTAAAACATGACCGTCCGATCGGGCTTTAATGAAAATCTGATGGCGCAAAATGTGCCACGTATTGGGCGAGGTCCACTTTGTATATCGCTCCTTCGCAGCACATGAAACTTTAGCACTTTACGTTTTTGCAAAATGACGAAGGCAATCGCCATTTCATAGCTTTGAAATCTCCTTTATATCGCATCACTGCGAAGCAGCGAAATCCTTATGTAACTGGGCCCTGCAATGACGTGGCATGTAGGTCCCACCTCGATTGGAGTTCGTCAAGACTTGGCCTTTCGACCAAACACTATTCTTCCTCTCATCGCCTTTGGAAGCTTGGCCGAAAAGGACCCTCGCCATTTTGCAAGCCAGGTCCCACCACGGGGTGAGACCTACGCAAAATGGCGACAACACTTGATGTAACTGCTAGCTCTTCGTGGTTTTGCGGGGAAAATGGAATATTCCTTTATGCTTTTGCGAAACAGTGAAATGTCTTAGGCTTTTTCGCCAATTTGTGGGGAACAAAATAAGAAGCTTCCTCATCTTGGAAATGGTGAAAGCCTTGGAGCGTTGCAGAACAATAAAAGGAAAATGGGGAAAACCGACCCCACATGACTTAAGACCCTAAAGCTGATAAACCTTAAGTGATTTGACCGATTAGAGTCGGTCAACTCAGAATTAGAAATTTAGAGCCTAAATAGATAAAAAAGGAAAAGACCTTTAGGGTTTAGGGTTTTAGGGCTTCATTAGGGGTTGGTCACAGGGTTTTTAGCAAATAAAAAATGATCTTAGAACGGACTTCTTTAGGGCTAGGGATGACACAAAATTTGTCAACAATTACGTAGCTGAATTCCTAAGAATCTCAATCAAAGTTTCAGAAGTTGATGAAGATAGGCTGACCTATCTATTTGTGGAAGGATTAAACGATTCACTTAGAGGATTGGTAAGTGCTCTTAATCCAATGTCTCTTGAAGATGCCACTAAAAAAGCCTTGAGACTAGAAATTTCATCAACAAGTAACAAACCCCCAAACAGCCATACTAAACTTTTCCACAAGAAAGATGGATTTCAAAAAACTTCCTTTACTCAAGAAGAGCATAACGAGCTCAAGAAAAAGAACCTATGCTACAAATCAAAGGGACCTTGGGAACGTGGGTATATTTGTCCTTAGGAGGAACTTAAAAAAGAAAGCTTATGCTACAAACATAAGGAGAAATGGGAACCAGGGCATATATGTGAAAAGATAGGTCAAGCTCATAAGATAGAACCAACCATGGACGAAGAGTTTGAAGAGAATCCTAGCAAGAAAACAAGGTATGACAAAGGAGATTTGGAGAGCATACAATCAAAAGGAAAAGGGGCGACAAACAGATGGAGCTTTATGGAAGAACAAACCTAGTAATCATGACGCCATCCTATCCTTAAGATCTAGAAGCAAAATCTCCATAATAAAAAATGTAATATGTCAACTTAAAGATTTCCTTGTCAAATAAAGAAAAACCTATTCATTAGACATTGCAGGGCATAGATGAATCAATAAATCATTCTAGTCGATGAGAAGGAATCTAAACAATACATGTCCTAAGGTTAATATGTATGCTCTATGTTTGCATATATCCATGTGTATACTTCGTCTTTTCAAGTGTATGCTCTATGTTTGGCTCTATATTTTTAGTTAATCAAGAAGGAATCAAAAAGGATGTGACTTTATCTAGAGAACATTACATTTGAGGTCATAGATGTGTGTCATGCTTTTAATCCTCATACATAAATTTTGCCTTAAAGTAAGAGATATCTATGATATTGCACAAATGTTTACATTTTCAAGGTGAGAAAAAACCTGTATTAAGGTTACAAACCTTGTAAATTCCCAATCATTAGTCAAGATAGCCCATAGTGAATTACAGACGATGTATATACATTGAGGACCTAAGGAGGACTTGGTTAAAACCATCATTGCTTGAGGACAAGCAAAGCTAGGAGGGAAGGACTGTAATAACACCCGATCTGACATAGGAGAAACAGCCAACCCAAAGGATGAAATCATCTTACCCACATAAGACTTCACCATTTCATTCATCCTAAAACATGCAACCATAGTTAAATCTCCAATGGTCAGGAATGACTGCAGACATGATACAATTAGAATTATTTATTGCTTTTAAGGATCGTTCCTACTCCCTTAGAGACATGTGATTCCCCTAAAGACAAGATCACAGTTAGAATGAAATATCATTAATGAAAAAAGCACGATTTGTATAAATAACAATTGTTCATGAATACTGGAAAGGTTTGTTCATGAATACTGGAAAGGTATGAGTAAGAAAAACTAATTAATCACTAACAAAGGGGTGCGATGAAGGGTTTCCCAATTAGGCTGTGATAGAGAGACACTTATCATCATAAACCTTGATACTTAAGTGAATCAATATTCATTTTGCAAGAGGCATGGGATTTGGGACTTTTGATTTCTATTCATATCCTAATTTGGATTGGCTTAATCAAGTACTAGCTTTTTGGCAAAAATCAGTTCGCATAGATTCAAGGAGAAATCCTGAAAAAGAAGATCAAAGGTCTGCTCTCATCAAACAGTATAACAAAGGGTAAAGAATAAAAAATCTGCATCCCTGCGAAGAGGACAGCAAGACAGTATTATTTGTGATAACCGACTGGTTATAAAGACATCCTCCAGCATGAAATGAAGGAAGAAATAGAAGATCATTACTAATTACTGGCCGATCATCAGCTAAGACTGGAGACTCGGTGCTGATCACAGAACAATCGGTCACAGCAGGTTTGACATTAATAAAAACTATTAGCAGCAGAATGATATGGTGTTCCTTACTTATCCAATGACAAGTATATAATTATAATAATATTATTAAGAGGAAGAAATGAATAACTATATATATATATATATATATCTGTGTGTGTGTGTGTGGCTAATAATAATGAATTCAGTATTATATCAGAAATGATTAAATATACATATATAGCAATATACATTCATAATTCATGAAAGATGTTATATTAATGACACAATCTTAATCTTTCGCTAAAGCCTTTGAAAGGATAGCTTGGTTTGTGTAGGGAGAGGTGTAGTAATTCCATCCCAAAATTGGTGAACCCCAAGAGGTGGTATTGATGAGTGTTTAAGAAACCCTTGGGCCAAGTGGTGGTATTTACGGGTGTTCATTAAATCCTTGGACCTACTTGTGGAGGTGGTTTTCAAGTGCCCTATGAAAGTAAATCCGCATCCTCCATTAGGGTTAGGAAAGAAATAAGGATGAGGTCTAAATATAATAATTATTGATGGTATTATGAACAATTAATTGTCTCTAGCTTAATAATCTGAATTAAGGCATAATAATGTATAATGATTCTTGTTAAACAGAAAGTCCCTAGCAGAGGACATTACAGAAGTATATTGACATCTGTCTTTTTCCATATGCCAATACAATTGGGAGCCTCATCCATGTTATGTTTTGAACAAGACCAAATATTGCCCAAGCAATAGGAGTAGAAGTCTTGGCAAAGAACATTGGACTTAATGAATCAATGTGGCACTCCGGTCTACAATAAGTAGGTGATCCCAATAAAGGACATAATGCACAAGAAGATCAAGCATTGACATCATGAAGGAGAGCAGAGAAGAAGCTTCCCAAACAAGATGGAAAGGTGAAATATGATCAAGACAAGAACGTTTCAGAAGAGTTCAGCAAAGTTAGAAACTTAATCACCAAGATGATACTTGGGAATATGATGCACCACGATCAATCAAGCTTGGAAATGTTGAGTATCAAGAAATATTTCTTTGAGACGATCTACAAGATAAGCATGACAAGGTGGCACTATTGATCACCAACCAATCTAGTAATATCAAGTCAGCACGTCCAAGTTCAATGAACCTGACTAATCCTATGAGGCGGACAACTACACATGTGAAATGTGGCACTATATCAAATATTGTTCAATATACCTAACCTCATTTCTTATCGGTGCGAATTCAAAGGAAGGACATGTGTCCACAATGTAATTTTCTCATTGGTCAAAGAAGAGTTATTGTAACTAACCCTAATTAGGATTTCACCATGTAATCTCGGCCATTGATTTTTAGTTAATCTAGGCCCTTGAATTGTAATTGAGACATCTATATAAGGCTCAATCCTCTCATTTGTAAAGGCTAATAGATCAATAATTAATAGAGAGAGAATAGAGTTAGCAGTTAGCAGTAGACTTAGAGGAAGCTAGAGATTGTTGCTAAGACTGTGTTGGAATTAATACATGATTTCCATTAAAGCATGGTGGAACATTATGCGTTGTTTCAACATTTTACATGGTTTCTTGTTATTTCTCAAGTTTAGATGAAGTTCTGAGGGGGAAATAGCAAAAAGTGATTTAGTTAGCCTTATGTTAGCCTGATGTCATGGGTATCTTTTCTAGTCAAGGCAAGGGTGAGCTTTCCCCATATTAATATGAGGATTACGCATGACAAATGTGTATACCCTTAAATGCAACATCCTAAATAAATTCATATCCTGTTGGTTCACTCTCGTGATTCTCATATTCTAAGAAATCTCATGATGTAAGGAATATATTTACTGAAAAGCATCAAGCAATCTTATACTAAACATTTTCACAAAGAAATCATAGACACACATGGAGTAGACCTACTCGAAACACATTTGGTATGAACCAAACACGGAGCATACACATAAAAACACGAAGCATACACATGGATATATGCAAACATAGAGCATACACACAAATACATGTATTGTTAAATTTCTTCTTATTGACTAGAATGATTCATTGATTCATCTTTATCCTACAGAATGGTAGGATCAAAACTCCGATACCATTTGTAATGTCCCCATTTGTAAATGCACTAATTTTGGCCCTAAAATCACAATCCCAAGTAAGGAATGAAATAGACATATCATTTACCAATTAGATCCTAATTGAGACCCCTCAATCATATTAGATATAGAATCAATCATTCCTACTAGGGTTGGGAACATTATCTTAATTATTATTATAAATTACATGATTTACATGTGGGATTCCCTTAAGGCTTTTCCCGACAACCCATCCACATTATGAAGCACAGCTTGGGAGATCATACAAGGCGCCTTGAGCTGTTCAATCCAACCCAAGAGCACAGAATGACATCCGTCATTTAGCCTCCCAACCCGGAATTCCAAGTGTCCAAGCCTTTTCCTTCTTGAACTTGGAATTCCTAGATTCCAAGCCCTTTTCCTTCTTGAACTCGGAATCCCGAAATTCCCAGTTTCCAAGCCTTTTCCTTCTTGAACCTAGAATCCCGAAATTCCTAGTTTCCAAGCCTTTTCCTTCTTGAACCTGGAATCCCGAAACTCCAAGGTTCTCGTTTCCTCTCCCCTTGCTGCAAGGCCCGACGTCTAACATCCAACTTCCAACGACTTGTGGCACTTCCAGATGACGTTATCAACACTCAAGGCTCTTAATGCTCCACCAACCCTTGCAACTTGTCTACTTTCATTCCTGGAGCTACAAGGGCACATTTAATGATTTTTGCTAGATTGCCATCAAGTGGAGACCAGGGCCATGCTTATTTATGGTTACTTGACTTTGGAATGTCAAGCAATCAACCTTTTACAAGTACTTTTCTTCTTTAGATTTCCTTGTCAAGATATGGCTAGGTTGCTTGCATACGCACCATGTCAGGTCTGTGTACCACCTTGCCTTCCCTGACTGACATTCCTCTATGCACACCAAGGTCAAGGCTTCCTCTCCTTCACCATTGGTCTCTCCTCTGCGACCAGTTTGTTATATATAGGTTGTTAAGCCTCATTGTAAAGGGTCATCTCCCTGTTGGCTTGAGCTACTCTTTGCTCTTTCACTTCTCTTGAAGATTTGTATATTTTCTTGCATTTCTGCAACTATAAGTTCGGCCATTGGCCTAATAATGAATTGAAATTATCATTCTTGCCTTTTTTGAACTTATGCATGTTGTGTATGTTCTCTTACCTTCATTGTAAGTGTGTGTTTTGCGGCTTTCTCTCACGCATATGCTATGTTAACTTGTTTCTTGAGTGTGACTTGTGGGAAACCTTCTCCCTTTTGACATTCGGTAAATTCTAACCTCCATACATGTGTTTGCGGTCATTCGTGGAACTGAAGTTTGTGCATCCCCAGAGTATTTCAATTGATTCTTTGTGTCATTTTGGGGTGGGGAGAGGAACATCTCTTATCTTGGTGCATCACCTCCTTTCTTTTTCCTTTTTCCTTCTTCCCTTTTCCTCTGCAAGCTATTAGAATAGGTTTAGAAGTAGAATTTGGAGTGATGGGTTGGTTCAACACTTGCATGGATTCAGAAGGAAGTCAACCTTTTCTGGAGATTCAACCCATTGTGCGAGATCCCACACTTCGGGGTTGTTTCCATGTTTCACAAGGTTAAGTTTGCTCAGTAAGGGAGCAAACTTTTGTGACAACAGTTACTAACTAAACTTGAATGATCATTAAATATAATAATATTACTTTGATACCCTCCCTTTATGGTCATTCCTGTTGAGACATGGACTAGCTAGGACTCGAACCTAGGACCTTCCATACACTACTGGAGTGCTCTACCACTGAGCTACTGGCCCCTCTTGGACCAGTCCATCGTCGATCTGGGTGTGGCTTATTTCCAACACCAACACCCCCCTTAAGCCACACCTCTCATGTGCTCGGGGCTCCTAGCCTGGACCTGGCTCTGATAACATGTTGCGACATGGACCAGCTAGGACTCGAACCTAGGACCTTCCATACACTACTGGAGTGCTCTACCACTAAGCTACTGGCCCCTCTTGGACCAGTCCATTGTCGGTCCGAGTGTGGCTTATTTCCAACACCAACAATTCTACTAGCTACCCTATGGATGACTACACAATCTACAAGTCAGAGGGCCATGAATGCATAAAAGGTTGCCTCCTCATCAGTATGATTTGCGACATGAACCTGTTGACATGGCTAAAGTCGGATCACCAACTCTCTTCGATCAACCCAAAATAGAATTTGATGAGTATCCTATCCTCTCTTGTGTAAGGAACCCCTAATGCTATTTTAGATGATCAGAGGGACAACCTTAAGGTTCCAAATGTCATGTTATGACTGCAGGATAACTCAACAGTTTGATGTGTTTTGTTGGTAACACAAGGGGGCTTACGTTTACAACAAGCTAGTCTGCATCTGACGATGCTGCGATTCTCAAGCTGGGAAATAAAAGCAAAAGAGAAGGGTTTAGGGATCCTAAGTGCAATGATAAGAATGACTAGTGTTGCTGGTAGACAGATTTCCATAAACCAATTCTTGTTTTGCCAGAGACACCCTCACAACTCGACAAGAATGGTGCAAGCTCCAAAGGATAAATGGATTTTCAAACTATGGGGATTCATCCAAGCACCCAATTCTAGCGCAGCCTAAGACATACTCAAAGTTGAACAAGGCAGGGTTTTGGGTTTAGACTAACTATACACGGTGACCTACAATCAGCAGGTCCCCAATGGTATGAACTTGAAATGCATCACATACCCCCCACATTTTGCCATTAAAATCATTGAGTTCTACTTAACAAATTGAAGGGAACCATGCAAACAGAATAAAACCAAAATAACAGACACCAAATTCAATGTTCATATATTGATTTTAGCTGCCATTACAACAATTACCTATAGCACTCCTATTCTATTCCTAATCTGAAAACTGCATCTAACTGTTATCTCCTAAAAATCTAACTCACTACTAAAATCTAACCTTCTAACATCTAACCCCTTACACGAGAAAGGCCTCTGCCTTTTATAGAGTTTACAATTTGAATCAAAGACCAAGATTGAATGCGTCCAAGGGCCCCGACCTGCCTTCTAGAAACCTGGCAGCTTTAACACATGCCTATTTACTACCATAACTACCAACAACCCTCTTCAACCACTTTCCCAGCTACCAACCACTATTTGTCATCAATTTGGTCAATCAGGTAGCTGAAGCATAACTAACCTGTGTCCCTTTGTCTTAAATACATTAGACGAGGCCCACAGATAGTTAGTTACATTAAAACAATTCAGTTTTACAACTGATTTTCTAGAATCAATTCCAGTTGTGTATTTCTGAGAACGCATACACCTGTAGCATTATGAGTGTTCTTTTGTCTTCGGTCTTGCAAGGGCTTCAACGGTGCCGCATTTCCCCGTGATTGTTGTTATATCTCTGCAGTGTGTTCTTCATTGGAAGCGTTCCGTGATTATGATCATGTCTTCAATTTGAGCTCCAGGTTTTCTCCCAACTCTTTCCAACGATGTTGTCAATCTGCAAACAATCAATTTCGACTTGAATTAATCACCTTGCAGAATTAAATAAATTTAACAAATATTAAATTTTCAAGGCAATGTCGGGCTTTGTTTCGGCGAAGATTAAAGATGTTTGCTTTTAAAACAATATAAATCCCCCCTTGTTTAGATGAAATTTGCAAGCTTAGAGGAAAATGAGCAATTTATATTTTCTTCTTGCAAAATCAATAGAAGTGGCAAATATTGCACCTTGCCCTTTGCTTTAAATATTAAACTCAGGCATGAAGCTTGAAATATGCGATTTCATATTAAAACGCCAAACTTTATTTACGCCCTCTGCTTTATGAAATTTGGCCATCTTGTATGCAATGGGCGATTTTCATTTTACTAAGTTTAACGCACCGTCTTGAAATTCAGCCATTTTAATTAAAAGGAGCGAACTTTAGCTTTGGCTTTAAACGCCTAACTTACCACTTTGTAAACTCGGGAATTTTAAAGGAAAGGTGCGATTTTTTTTTTGGACTTTATAATTTCAATAAGACTGTCAAATTTAAAGTCTCTTTGCAAATTTCAGGATTTTTAGATGTTTTACAAAAGCAACGCCAAAACCCTACTTCTTAATCGCCCTCAAGCTTAGAATGTGTGACTTCATCTTTTTGCATTCGAACTTGGGTGTCAACTCAAGCTCCTAAGCTGCAATGCACGATTTTGATTGGGCAACCTTTTATCTCCGCGACTTGCAAAAAACGACCAGAATTTCCTCGATGAAAGTCAGCCATTTGACTCAAAACGCGCGACTTTTCCTTGTTTTGATTAAAACATCAAACTTCGGCCATTTTGGCTCTAGAATGTTACGTCTAGGGCTTCATTTCCTCTTTCTTCCAATTGATTTTCAGGTTTTATAATGAGAATGTGAGAGTTTTATCTTAGAAGTCTTCTTCCTTAATGAAATACGTGGCTTTTTATTAAAATGGTGAACTTCTGAGCATCTCTTGAAAAATCGGCAATTTTCCTCCTTAAGTTTTGAACGCCCCTTTCACTCGGTCATAAAACTCAGCAATGTTAGAAGTTTTGAGCAATTTTTTGTTCTCACAAAACGCTCAAAGGGCATGAGTTTTGAATTTCGGTTCTTGCTCTTAAGGAAACTCGAGGCATTCTTGGCTTTGAATAGCAGGATCTTTCATTCTCTCTTTTCACAAGGGCAACGGGGCTCGCTTGAAACAAGGGTGTGATGTACATCGCACAATAGAACCTACTGATGAGACCCTCCTTCGTTCTACAGATTTTCTGGATATGACCAAGTTTGCCATAATCCTTCTAACATGATGTTGGGTAACAAAGTTGTCCCTCCCTATACAAAGACACTAAGATCAGCTTCTCAAAACTCATGCAAAAAACCCATCATATTTTCTTGGAAAAAAAATCAGAAAACAGCAACCACCCTTCATGATTTTTTGCGGAAAAAATCAGAAAACCCTAAAGAAAAGAAAAAACCCCTAATTTTTTAGTGGAAAAATGTACAAAAAATACATAGAGAAACCACAAATTTTGAAGAGAAAATGGGGCAAAACCCTTCATGATTTTTTGTGGAGGAAAATCAGAAAACCCATCCACGATTTTTGAGGAGAAAATAATACAAAACTCCCCGGTCTATTCAAAAAATTTTACTTGCGGCCATCACAAGTAGCAAACAAAAATAAAACTCCCTGATTTTTGTGGAGAAAATAAAGCAAAACCCCTTCATAATTTCTTGTAGAAAAGAATCAAAAAACCCAAGAATTTTTTTACTAAAAAGATTTGCCAAAAAAGAACATAAGCTCTTATACCATGAAATGATAATTGATTGATATTCGATATTTACAAAGGAGACAAAAGCTCCTTAAATAGAGAATACAAGACAATGAAAATAGAAACACGAAAGAAACCCAAACAGAAGTTACCAAAACAACAAACTGACATAAAATAGAAAGTTACTAACTAAACTTAAATTACCATTATATATAATAATATTACTCTAATATGGTCTTCTCTCTCTGCTGCAATTTAGATCTGTCTTTTATATTTGATTCTCTTTCTACTGTTTTCTGTTTGATGCCCAGAATTCTTATCCTTCATTTTAACATTCCATAATTCATATCATGTATATAAACTTACTAATTCAAGGCTATCAGCCAAAAATCAGATTTCTGCTTTTTATATTCTGTTTCCAAATTCCAATTCAAATGTCTATTTGATTCCAGATCAGATTATTTATGTCTCATTTGATTGATCCTTCCCTTATATTCTCCATGGTGGAAAGAATAGGCATACGCTTTCATTTAGTTGTCTCTTGAAAAAGACACCATGCATACCTTTTCAAACATGCATGACTCTTCATTTGTATTGCAGCCTTTCACAATGTAATCGCTGCTTTAATATAATTGTTGTTGTTCTTTAATGGTAACTATTTACTTATTAATGATTAATCGCTGCCTCTTAAAAATATACTCACGACCTTTTATTTGATAATCGCTACCTTTTATGGTATGCCTTCATTAATATGGAATCGTGGTCTTTTAGGCATCACTGTTCTTTTTAATATAATGTCTGCTCATTAACTAATGCTATGAAGGTATAGCCTGTTAATGGGCCTAGTAGGGTATATCGTAAGGTGAGGGGGGAGGTTTTTATGCCTCAGTGGGAGAGACCAAAGAAAGGATGGTGGAAGATCAATTTTGATGGTGCTTCGCGAGGTAGCCCTAGCATCTCGGGAGTGGGTTGTATTGCCAGAAATGAGGAAGGAATGATTGTTGAAAAAGGAGCTCAAAGGTTACGCAATGGCACTAATAATGAAGCTAAGGTGAGGGCCGCTTTGCTGGCGGTAGACTTGGAAGGCAATCTCAAAGCTTCAAAACTACATTTAGAAGGAGATTCCAAGATAGTGATTGATGCAATTACTAAAGGGTCCTCACAGTGCTGGCATATCAACAAATTTATTAACATTATTTGCAAAAAATTAAATTCTTTCCAAGATTTTAAAATTTCCCATACTCAAAGAGAAGGCAATGTCAAAGCAAATATTTTGTCTAACTTGGGGTGTGAGTTGGACCAACAGGTAGTTCGTTGGTGGGACATCAATGGGGTCGACATGGCCTGGGCGGATTAAACCATGGCAAGTGTTAGTTGTGTGTTGCCTTTGGCAGGAGGTGTAATTGATTTAAATTTTATTTTTTTCCTTATATTTTTACCTGTTCATCATTTATTCCACACTACCACCTTGCTTGCCATTATTGCAAGCTATCATTTATTGGAAGGATGTAAGGTGGCACATGATTTGTTGTGCATTCAAGCTAGGTATAGATTTCAATTCCAAATTTTCTAGATTTTTTTGGGGCTTTCTTAATCGATGTATGTCCTTGTTTTTGAGTTTAGAGAAAGCTTGTATTTTGGGTGGTGTGGCGTGGAGTAGAAGACTGGCAAACAGTGAGTAATCTCCCAAGATCTTTGCTTCCAGAGATGGAGGCTAATTTCACCCTGTACTCCATCAAACAGCAATGCGCTTTCTTTGACCGAAACACAGATAAGCATTTGGGCATTTTCCTCTTCAATGAGGAAGAGTTTCTAGATATTATCAATAGGTTGTTGGGTAATGAGTTTTTGGTGTCCGATTTTAGATACAGAACGAATATGGACATAATTTCGATGCTGGTGGCTTGGGGATTAACTTTGGGACGAAATTGGAGGTTGAATGGGTGGCAAAGGTTGTGTTCTATTACAGAGTATTTGGTAAAAATTCAATGTATTAAAGAATAATTGAGATCGATGTTCCTATTAAAAATCAACCGATAACATAAACAAAATTAGAAAATCCTAATATTTACAATATCATACACAATTGACCATAAAATAACTAATAAAAGATATTATTCTAATACCCTCCCTTAATGGTCAATTTGTCTACTACACCAAGTTGCCCCCTAAACTTAACAAATTTATCCGGATGTAGAGACTTGGTGAGGATATCTGCAGTCTAGTCCCTAGCAGGAACATACTGCAAATCCACGGAAACATCTTCAAACAACTTGCAAATGAAGTGACAATCAAGCTCAACATGCTTGGTCAGCTCATGGAAGACTGGATGTTTGGCGAGTTTCAGCAACCCTTGATTGTCACAAGAGAGGGGTGTAGAACCTGCTTGGAACAGTTGGATGTCTGAAAGCATCCTTCTAAGCCAAACTGCCTCACAAGCTGCTTTGACTATTCCTCGATATTCAACTTCTATCAAGAAAAGAGCCACAACCAGCTGCTTCTTACTAGTCCAAGTGGCAGCACTTGTGCCCAAACTGAAGACATACCCGGATGTGGACTTTCTGTCATCAACAAAGCCTGCCCAATCCAAATCTGTGAAACTAATGAATCTGGGATCTTTGGTCCGTCCATAAAGGATACCAAAGTCTGAAGTGCCCTTGACATAGCGCAGGATCCGCCTCGTTGCAACCCAATGATCTAATGTAGAAGTTGTCATAAAGCGGGATATGTAACTCACTGCATAGCTCAAATCAGGTCTGGTGTAGGTGAGATATATTAAACTACCCACTAGTTGCCTAAAATCGGATTCATTCTCAACTGGAGAACCGGATTTGGCCGACAACTTCAGGCCTTTCTCAATAGGTGTAGATGCAGGTTTGCAATCTTGCATTCGAAACTTGTCTAGCAGAGCCCTGGCATATTTGGACTAACATATGAAAATGCCATGAGACTATTGCCAAACCTCAACACCTAAGCAGTAGTGCAGAAGCCCAAGGGTGGTCATGTCAAAAGACTGGCATAAATTCTGCTTGATTCCCTGAATAAAAGATGTCGAACTGCCAGTGATAATCAAATCATCAACATATATAGCCAGAATGATGATATCAGTGCCAATAGTCTTGACACAGATTTGAGTCGGAGGGACTCCTCTAGAAACCCTGATCTGTGAGGTACTTATCAATTTTCATGTACCGTGCCTGAGGAGCCTGTTTCAGGCCATAGAGTGGTTTCACTAGTTTGAGTACCTAGTGTTCTTTTCCAGCAACCTTGAATCCAGGAGGTTGCATCATATAGACCTCTTCCTGTAACTCACCATTCAGGAAGGCACTCTTGACATCCATTTGATGGACCTTCTAGCCACACTGAGCTGCCATGGCTAGGACTAATCTGATGGTGCTCATCTTTGTTTGTCGAAGCAAAGGTCTCCTCGTAATCAATTCCTTCACACTGAGAGAAGCCTTTGGCAATGAGACGAGCCTTGTACTTATCCAAATTACCATTAGCCTTGTATTTGACCTTATAGACCCATATGCATCCAATGGGTTTCTTCCTTGGAGGAAGATCCAACAAAACCCATGTGTTATTTTTCAGCAAGCTTTGGTGCTCAGTTGCCATAGGTTGTTCCCACTCAGGTATCCCTTTCGCCTCTGTGTATGTTTGTGGTTCATTCACACTATGAATATTGGCCATGAGAGCAAAATTAACATAATCCGACTGCTTGCTCTTCTCCTGAGCGGTTCTACCCTCGATAAGCTCATCATCATGAAGATCAGCAAGTGTCTTAGCCTACCATTTAGGCCAGAGACTAGAAGTGCCAGAAAGATCCCTGATCGATCCCTTTCCCAATCTGCTGTAATTTTTATTTAATAAACTAGGTTTTTTGTAATTTTTCTGGTGATCTTATAGAATAGACAGAAGTGCAGAAAGGGGGTTTGTTTCTTTTTGTTTTGGAGTTTTGAAGATATATATATAAAGAAACAGTAAACAATAAGAGTACAAAATAAGAATGGAAACAATGTTCATAAATTAGAACACTTACAATCTAAAATACTACAACTCGTACCAGGACAATAATCTGATTTCCTTGTATTCCAGCAATTATCATTTACCAATTTGGAGCTGCTACAAAATGAATTGACCAGCAATGAATAAGCAAGATACAATATGCAGATTTCCAGCTCTTCACACCAGCAACAAACCAAACCTGGACAGGAAGGAAGAATGACGCCACCACAACTCCCAATGGGCTGCAGTTGTAGTCACGTGCCAGCTGAATAAGATTAGCTGCCTTGATGAAACCCTCTGAATGCAATCTGAATCCTCTGCAATCAATAGCACACCCAATCTCTGTCAACCAATGCCCAACACCCTGAAGTATCTACTGACAAACTACTACTGGGGGCTACGTCCCAGCCAATATCCAACCTGGGGTTTGCATCCCAGATGAAGAATCGCTCTACCAGAGCAAATTCGCAAAAAGCAAGTTTTGAATGTGTAAAAGATAGCAAGAATTAGGTCTCAACTTCCTTATAACACCTTCCCACTTAGCTCGAACCCTAAAAGTGACTCAATGGGGCGTTTAGGGTTAAAATGTTATATTTCTCATTTTAAGTTGCCAAGTGCATAGAAAACGACCTTTTTTCAAATATAAAGAAATCCGTTCACCGAAAGGATCTGAGTCAAAAGAGAAATATTTAGAAAAGTCCAAGACCTTTCCAACGAGCTATTACACCAAGGGATACGCATCCCGATGAGGCCAAAAACCCCTTATTACTCCAAAATGGCTATAAACATAGCTTTATTTAATTAATTAAACACTAACTTAGGAAATATTTAAATATATTAAAAATATATCCCAAATAGCTGTAGAAGGCTCAAATGACTCCAAAAGCCTAAAACGGAACCTATCACCTGTCTGTGACTGATGTCGGAAATCATGGATCAACTAGCAGTCTCATCCCTAAAATCTAGGGATGCTCCTAGAAACTAGGAAACACACCCAAATCTCCTGAAACTGAAACCAAGGAACGGTCTCATGGAACCCCAACCCTGGACGCTGTCACAACCTCCTAAAAAGTAGGAACTGCCTCCTAAAATGTAGGAACTGCTTCCTAAAATCAAGGAACTGCTCCAAACTGGCTCCAAACTGCCTGTAAAGCCAAAATCCAATCATTATATGCACTGAATGAGTCCCAATCAACCTCTGCTAGCCTACGAGACTCCAATGATAGGCCAACTCCTCCAACTCTGATGTCCACTCTAGAAAGGGGACATGACATGCCAACATCAAATGCAGGAGGTGCAACAAGATTAGGTTCATCGAACAGAAGATCGAAGGAATCCTGAGGAAAGTCAAGTGGTACAGTTGCGTGTCTAGGTGATCTTGCAAGAGAAAGAACTGGTGAAGGTGCTGGAACTGGAACAGCTGGAGCCATCCCATCAGGTCGACCTAATGGAAGACGGACACCCAAGTCTAAAGCCTTCAAAGACTGATCCTTTGAATCCATAACTTGAGGAGAGAGCTGAAATGGCCCTCGTTCCTCATCAAAAACAACATCACGACTGAAGATGAGACGATTTGTCTCGATGTCAACCAGTCGGTTGGCCTTATGAGTATCACTTTAGCCAATGAGCATGAGTTTTTAGCTCTTGGCATCCAACTTGGTGCGCTTAGCATCAGGGATCTAAAGAAAAGCAGTGGAGCCAAAAAGTTTCAAGTGACTGATTTTGGGTTTGCAACTTGACCAAGCCTCTTCTGGAGTCTTCTTCTTCACAACCACAGTAGGAGACCGATTCAGAAGATAGACTGCAATGTTAACTGCTTCAGCCCAAAACTTCATCATAACGCTCTTATGTTCAAGCATAGACCGGGCCATTTTAGTAATCGTGTAGTTTCTCCACTCAACGAAACCGTTTTGCTGAGGGGTGTAAGGTGTAGTGAGTTGCCGCTTTATGCCATGTTATTCACAGAAATGGGAGAAGGCAAAAGAACAGAATTCTCCCACAATATCAAATCAAAGAGTAACAATATGTTGACCAGACTCTTTTTCTACTAATACTTTGAACTTTTGAAAGCAAACAAACACCTCTGATTTCTAATGAAGAAAAGACACACACGTTTTTCGACTGAAATCATCAACAAAAAGTAAAAAATACTTGGACCCAGTAACAAGAATAGCCATAGGTCCACAGATATTAGCATGGACCAATTGTAATACCTTAGAAGCTCTCCATAGTTGCCATCCAAAAACGGGGTCCGATGCTACTTCCCAGCCTAACATGCTCTGCAAACTCCGAGGTTCTAGGTTTGATTTTTTGGCAATCTGATGACAAGATCTTCTTGAACAAGCTGAGAAAAAATAGTTCACATTTAAGTGCCCATAACGCTGATGCCAGAGTGTACTAACAGAGGAGTGCTTTGCTGCCATGGCAAGTTCCTGAGAATCACCAGAATCAACTAGTCTAAATAGACCATGATCCTCAAGACCCATAGCAACAGTAGACTGAGTCTCCCGATCAATGATACTGCACTGATGCAAACTAAAGGTCACGTCGAGCCAAGGAGAATGTCTCAAAATTTGACTAACTGAGAGAAGGTTGAGTTCCATTCCTGGAACATAGTACACATTGAGGAAAATCAATTTCCTCCCTCCAGATTGAAACTGCACATTGCCCTTTTCGACAACGATGTGCTCTTCCCCTCCCCAAAAAAAACTGAATCTGAGTAAGGCTAAAAATCAGTGAACCAATCTAGGCGATGAGTGAACTGGCACGACACATCTGAATCTATATACTAGGCACAGGATTTGACATGGTTTGCAGGTTTTTTAGCCATGAAGGCATAAAAAGCAAACTCGCTATGCTCAGTGTGCTCCGCTACATTTGCTTTCGGCTATGAACTAATTTGCTTGGCCTATGCAGCCAAGCGTTTAGTAATTGCACTAAACATTCTTCCTCTTCAAGCCTTCTGATGACAGAGCAGAGTTCTTCTGCTGAGAAGATTGAAAAGACTGAGATCTGCCGTTATCCTTATGAAAGGATTTGGTTGCGAATGCTTGTTTTGTAGAGGATGAGCTGGTACTACTGCCGAACTACTGCTTCCACTGATCCTGCTACAGAAGTTTAGTGTAGAGATCAATGAGCTTCAGATCAACACCGGTTCAGGTGATGTTGAGTGTTTCAACAAAATGCTCGTAGGACTTTGGCAAACTTTTCAAGGTTATGATGACCATGTCCTCTTCATCCATATTTCAACCAAGAGCTTCTAACTGATCACAGATGTCTTTGATCCGATTGAGATGCTCCTGAAAGGATTTGCACTCATCCATGACAACAGAGAAGAGCATAATTTTTAGAAAGAAGGCTCTACTCTTATCAGACGTCTCATGCAGTATCTTGAGATGCTCCCATATCTCGGCAACTGTTTTGTTGGAAGGTATCAGAGGAAGCTAAACGTCGGTCACTGACAACTTGATGAGCATGACAACTTCACAATTTTGTTCATCAAACTTTGTCTGATCAGGACCAGCTACAGTGGGATGTTTGACCTTTTCAAGGACCAACTGATCAATGACACGATACTCAAATATTGTGAGCATCCGCTAATTCCAAGTATTGTAGTTTCTGCCATTGAATTTCTGACTCCCCTCGAACAGAATATTCGTCAAAGATGCCAGCAGGAAAAACTGAGGTCAAAGCTAGTTGACCGAATAACTACATGAATATCGAGGTAGGCGATAGTCAACACGCGAAATCAAGTGAACGCAACGCGTTAAAAATGAAGCTAAGGCAGAAAGTGTGCATTGATTTTAAGGCTAAAAGTGATTTTTCGAGCAAGGATCCTGAATTTTCGAGCAAGGATCCCAATGTATGGATTTTGGATGACCCAGATGAGGATTCAAAACACCCAAAAAATTATACAGAACCCAGAAAATATTGATGACAGGCCGCTGAGAAAATTACTAAGGGTTTGAAAAATAAACCCTAGACAACTGGAAAAATCGACAAAAAATCTACACAGGCACGCAAAAAATATTTCTGCAAAATCATAGAAAGTAAATCCGCACTGATCCCACCAAAATGAAAAACAGCCGCCGCTGTCGAAAATGAAGACTATACAGAAAAATCGTGCGCGCAGAAAACATCGCGACCACGGCAAAGCGCGGGTTTGAACACAAGAAAACACAGAAATAGAGGGCGGAGCTTGAACAGGCACGAAAACAAGAAAATCACGTGGTTAACCAAGGAGACTTCTTTCGTCTTCGCACGCACAACCAAAACCCTTTCTCACGCAAATAAATAGGCGCGAAATCAAGTCATAAAACCATCGTCTCGCGCACACAAAGCCACAAAAAAAATGAAATCGCACACAAACAAAGGCCGCTCACAGACCGATGCCGAAAAATACAGACAAATCATGTTGCAAAGCAAAACAGGCACGAAATAAATCGTGCAGCTCAAACACACAGACGGAAAACCCTAAGCGGGTTTTTGAAAAAATGACTGAAAATTGATTCGAAAAGATTTTCCACTAAAAAGTTGGAATTATAAAAATATTTTCGAAAAAATTTTATTGCCTAAGCTCTGATACCATATTACAAAGTAATTGGTAAAAATTCAGTGTATTAAAGAACGATCGAAAGATCATTAAATAGAGTTACAAGAGATCGATGTTTCTATTAAGAAACAATTGATAACATAAACAAAATTAGAAACTCCTAATATTTACAATATCATACACAATTGACCATTAAATAACTAATAAAAGATATTATTCTAATATGTTCCTGCACATTCCTTGTGTGGGTTGGTTTCTCTGTTGGGGAGAGCGGTTCCTAGGCAAGGTCTGTGACGACCATTCACTGAGGGTGTTATGCCAGATCGCATAAATGTTGAGTATCAACCTTTTGTGCTCTGGAGAGATGGTGCTGACAAAGTTGCAAGGTCCGAGGAGGCTCATGACGTGTGAGACGACTTGATGGTTTTCATCTGCTTGACTGAAGTTGAAAGGAGAATGGCCCAAGAGGCAAAGATGAAGTAGGGCGAGGGCAAGCGTACAAAGTTTGAAGCTGCAGATTACTGGGTGAACAGCCCTGGGATGAAAAAAGAAAACCAAGTAGGGTTGTGTTTTTAGGGCTTGTTTCTTTTTTGGTAGTATTAGTTCTGGTCTGAAACTCTATGTTTTTAGCTATGGCTGTCTGCAAACAGACATCCTTTTGGAGTTTTTTTTAAGTTCAGTTCCTTAAACTTATACTGCTTCTGCATCTGGGCTTTATCCCTGTTTTTTGAATATGGTAAACAATGTTTGTAGTTCATACTTTAATATTAATACATAAAATATACTTATCGACCAAAAAAAAATGCTATGAAGGTATATTAGTCAATGCAGCCCCTAAGTTTTTCTAAATGTGACGTAGCTTTTTTTTTTTATGCAAGTTTAAGGGAACCAAACCTGACACATTTATGACATCCTCTGTAGGTTGTCTGCTGAAGACATGAGTTTATAATTGCATTATCTTAGGGAGAAACGAAATTGATTCTCATAAAATGTATGGTGAACAATTCGTGACAGCTGAAGAACTGTCTGCTGCAAGGAAATACAAGATGGTGTGTCCCAAATGCTGTTTCAAAGAAAAATTCAATTTTTATTGACCAAGTTATAAGGCCCTTTTATCCTTAGTTTGACGGGGCATGACAATTGCTATATTGTGTGTACCATGTATAATTTGTGCATGTTTGATCCCTCTTAAAATTTTATATCACATTGCTTTTGAAGTTAAGTAGATCTTGAGGAAAAGCAACTTGTTCTCACAATCACTATAGACTGATATGGTAAGCCAAAAAAAAAGTGTTTCCCAAGTCACCAAACAATATATCTTGTCACTGGTCCTCCAATGATGAGGTGATTCTTTAGTCTGAAAATATATCTTCATAAGCTAAAAATGTGATTCTTAGCCAAGCAGTGCCTAATCTTGCAAAAAAATGCTCCTCCGTTTAGTTGGCATGAATCAAACTATTGTCAAGAAGATAACCTGTTAACAATTCATATGTTATAAAAGTAACCTAAATTAGTATTATGATGATATAGATCACAAAGTTGTGTTATATTCATTCCCCAATCTAGAATATTATCCATACCTCCAAAGAAGGCTGAAAATTATCCACAATTACCAACTATGATTTTGACCAAAAAGAATTGAAAACTAAGCCCTCAAATGCAATGAAATCCCACAAAATTTGACATATTAAAACTAAACTACAACAAAGATTGTTATTAAGCAAGAAATAAACCACAATCCTCTCAATATGTTTCATATTAAAACAAACGTGTGATGATAAGTACTTTATAGTAGAATCAAAAAAATAATTGAACAAAGGCTACAAGCCTACATCAAGTAATCATACCTTTGCAATTCACATCAACATGCTTACATAACTTACATATTAATGGGCTGAAAACGAATTTCATAAAACAGCATACCTTTGATGCATCTGTACTCCCAGGTACATCCTGCACACACATATAGCATAAATGACTAATAACTATACGTTAAATAGACATCTGCCTAGAAATATTCAACACTGGCTCAAATAAACACTGATAGCTTACAAATGGATGTATTTTGTTTACTCCTTTTCTATTATTATCATTAAACATTATATAACACTTCTGTAATAACAAATTCCCAGGCACCAGTAAAGGCTAAAAGAGAAAAAAAATGTTCCTAAAAACATGCTCCGTAGGAGCAACAAATTGTATCTTTGACCATATCTGAAAACATTAACTGTGGTCATGAGTGCAACTTCAATAAATTCCCATATAAAAGAAAAATTTCTTAACTGCGAAGGTGTTCTTTGATTCCTGTTTACAAATTGAAATTACAATAATTATGTTTAATATCATTTCTCTACATTTCAGTCGCACGATTAATGCACATCCATCTTCAATAACTATGACACTTATGCAAACGTGTACCTTGTCTAGCAAAATATGTTTAGTATTCTTTTTGGTATTCCTTAGTGTCAATTTGTGTGTGTTGTTTTTTATTTCTAATTGAAATTCATGGTACTTTGACTAATCGTAACCCTGTGAGGGTCTTCAACATAAAGAAGTACACCATCCTTTTACCAGGATGCCTCATAGCTATCAACCATTCTCCTGAGCATATCCAACTTACCATATGATACCCTAAGAAATCAATTGACCTTCTTACTCTGTATGATCATTTTGGCCCTTTCTAGACCTCCCAGGACCAATCTGTGATGCCATTAAGCGAATCTCAAAGAATCTGCAGTGTATAACACTACCAAACTGTGGACTTTTTGAAGGATTCATGGTACCACGGTTACCACCACAATTCGCACCTTGGGCATCTTTGTGGTGCTTTAAAGTCTCTCTTTCTGTAGTTTTGGATGTTTGGGATTTCATTGGACAAGGTGTGACATCATTGCCTTCCCACTTGATATATAATCCACCTATTAATTGTTCTAAACTGGGGTCTTACCCTCATCTTGAAATTATCCAATTCAAATTATTTTTACTAAACACTCTAGTGCGTGACCACCTACAGCAAACACTGAGGCTATTTGGTTCCTTAAAGCAAACTAGTAAGGATTCTTTCTTATTGCTGTCAAAATTATACTTTCATATTATGTAAATTTATCTCCTGCAATTATTTTCATCCCAAGAAGAATTAAGGAAGCCTACAAGTCAATTCTTATTCTGTGTCAAGGCTAACTTGACAATCTTCTGTTCCTTGATCTTCCCTCACTGATCTAAGTCTGTCTACTCCACTCTACCATATTGGTTATTGGTCGACAAGTTGCTAGACATCCAAACAGGGATCATCGACACCTTTCCACTTTCATCCATCATAAAACTGCCATGCTTTAGAATTCGGGTTAGCTGTATGACATCTTTTGGGAATTTTGAGGATTTTTTCATGGTAGAATCATCCTTGTGGGAAAATACCCTAAAAGAATTTTAGCAAATCTTTGATTCAGTTTTACATTACTGGGCTTTGACCATTGATTCTGTCTCAATTAAATTGAATCTAGGGTTTCCTTAAATTTTTAAAATGAGCCTTCACTGTATTAGCATTCAAGAATCACAAATCTAATAGTTGTATTCTCTAGCCCTACCTTATCATTTACAAAAGAAAAGGAAAATAGAAGAAATCAACTCCTTCGCATTCTAGGTCAGATTAGAGTTTTGTTTGAGTTGATTTTGTTTTACATTTGTTTCCATTATTGCCAATAAAATTAATATAACGACCTTTCTAGAATTCAGGCATGTACCATCCAAATCCCAGAAAATCTAAACCAATAAGCTTGAACTAAGACCCATCCATCAAAAGTAATTGCTTCACCATGCCAATGAAGGTCTCGCTTGATTTCTTTGCTCTCATTTTAATCAGTCCATGCATTAAACTTTTATCCAGATCTTTGGACTACACCAACTAGAGGATGGAAACCTTCTGTGATGAACTTCAGATAATCCCTCTATTTCTTAGAAGTGTTGTGTCCCAATTGATCTTTTTAGAAAGACATTTGATTTATTATTGGCAAATTTATGGTACATTTTGTATAAAAATTACTTGGTTGTGTGTTCGTGAAAACTTACTAATAAAATTTATGCCAAATACTGTATAAATAATCCTTTTCTTTTTTCCTTTTTTTGGATAGGGAAGATTAACTAATGGAAAAGAGCTTAAAAAAATATTATAAAAGATTTAAGATTTACCATAACTGTTTTTTTTTTCATTCAGAAGCTTTTTTATACCAGTTAAAAGACTGTGGAAACCTAAACAACAATTTAATGTTGACTAGAATTAGCTCAAGTGCTATACATGGCTTCCAAAGCGGGCTCCGCATTTAAATCGACAGGAGACATGATCAAGCAATAAAACGTTGCATAGGGTAACGCTCACATATTATATCCAGCTCACTAGATGACGGTAATAACGACAGAAAAGGCCAAGTGCAAGCCCCTGGAAAAGATAGCCCTTTGACGAGGCTTCTACGCTACCCGGCAAAGAAATTCACCAATATTTTCAAAGAAAAACACAAGTATTTGCTCGTTGGAAAACATTTACGGTTACTAGTAGCCCATACAATTTTCCCCAGCTAAGGTGCCCTAGGTGGATTACAGCGAATTGAAAAATCTCTACCATAGTACAAACGTTTCCATTTCCAGCTCTTTTAAACGGGAATGTCAACTAAAGTCTTATTGGTAGAATTTAAAATAAATGCTAATACTATTCTCAGAGCTGGTTATGTTCAACTAAGCTTAAGTTATTATTGAATTAAGGTAAAACGGAGCGGCAAAATAAAATCACGGATCTTTAGGTAATAGACGCTCAAGCAATGTGTAATTTTTTCTACCAGTATAGAGTATAACCCTGAGGCAAGCAAAGGCATTCATACAGTCGATTTCATGAAGAGTAGTTATGCAATGTAAAATTTCTTGGGAAAAACAAAGACAGAAAAATTGTACTTACAGCACCCCATTGGTTCTTCCACCATTTTTCTTGGGAGGGGACGGTTGAATTGAGGAATGCACAAGTGATGCCGCTGAACAGAGGGCTCCTTTGATAAATGGCTTTCTCCTTCAATCTTCCAAGCAGCATTGTCTTCCTCTCCTTCCTAGCCAAAAAACAATTTATAACATTTCGTTTTCGTTTCGCTGCCTCAATTCTCAGAAACAAATTTAATGATGAATTAAGAGGGCGAAGGCGCTGGTTCGATTCTCGTCATTGCCCAGAAATTCAACGCTATGTTTTATCTTCAATAAATGGAACAAGCGGAGAATTTGGAAAGACTCAATGTCAAATTTGTCTTCAAAACCAAGCAAT
Source organism: Cryptomeria japonica (assembly GCF_030272615.1). NCBI lineage: Eukaryota > Viridiplantae > Streptophyta > Pinopsida > Cupressales > Cupressaceae > Cryptomeria > Cryptomeria japonica. Next base: position 494,751,349 of record NC_081415.1, on the reverse strand, counting down.
TTGTAATTCTCCTGATCATTTTCAGGAAAAATAATAAGCCAATCAGACGCTGCAAAATGTATTTCGACTGGTTATAAGCATTTCGTAACAGAAGAGAAATGGACTCGTCCAATGAGGGAAATAAATGCAAGAAATCCTGGTTATTGTTGATCTGTTCTTACAAAAATCCTTCCCTGTGCACGATATATGTACAAAACAGTAGTAGTTTTTAATTGCATATAGACTGTATTAGGTATTTTCAGGTCATAGATTCTAAGTTCCCGCTTGCCTACTCCAGGGGATACTCTTGGATTTATTGTCTTGCAGTAATTTGTTTTAAATTTTGTGTAAATGAAAAAAATATTTTTAAAATATTTGTTAATTGTTTTTCTATGGAGGATTTTATATTCTTGTTATTTGGTATGACAACACTAAAGATTTATTGTTTTGCATTAATTTGTTTTAAAATTTGTGTAAATGAAAAAATTGTTTTTAAAATATTTGTTAATTATTTTTCTATAGAGGATTTTATATTCTTTTTATATGGTAGGATAACACCAAGTCTTAAATTAACATCTTTTTTACTAAGAGTTGAGGATTCACAATATCTAATTTATCATAGTAACCTAAAATATGATCCCTGCCTCATCTTTTATTTATGGACTCAATCATAATCATTCAACTTCACTAAAAAATCAAGAGTTCATTGGCAATATTTGTTTAAATTTGATGTTTGTCATCTAATAAAAAATTAATTTGATTTGTAATGTTTGTATGTGTATATTGTGTGAACAAATTGCAATCAATTAAATTTTGTACAAAAAATAATTTATTTTCTAATGTTTGCATGTGTGTGCATGTTGTAGGACTTTCATGGAACTCAATTCAACAAATTAACATTGTGATGAGAGCATGAAATTAATTATATGTATTTTAAGTTTTTTGGTCATATTGTATATGTTGTAATTTGTATCATGTTAGTAGCCATGAATGCAACATGTGGAGGCCCACAAGAGAATTACAAAGAGAGAATAGGTTTGATTTGGGTTTACATCTATATACGTGCAATGGTCATAAGTGAGTTGAAAGGAAACTTGGGTCTTTGCATTGTAAGAGTTAGAAAGTTTATTATCACTTTAATTAATTGTTATTATAGTGGCATTGTTGCAAATATTTTTCTTGGATGTGTTTCTTTTTTATGGCTTTGTGTTCTCTTTGCTTTCAATGTTGAAGTCTATAGGAGAATTAGAAGAAAAAAAATGTAAGGTTGAGCAACTTAATTTATGCAAAGTATATGGTTGGTGGGGAATGTTGATTTTCATTTGTTTATGATGAAGTGGTTATGATTGGGTTGGAGGAAAAAATTACAATTCAACGTGGTGAGTATCTGAAGGTTTACTATCATTTTATGTTATTATTATTTCCATGTCATTGTTGCAAAAAAATATAGGTATATTTATAGAAAATTTATATGATTTTTCTTGCAATTGAACACTTTTGTTTTAAGTAGATTGCATTGTTGGTTGGGAATGGAATTTTTTTTTTGCATTTGATGGAGTGGTTATGACTAGATTAAAGGTCAAATTTGGGGCATTACATAGTATGCGTTTCAACATTTGCTATCGTTTTATACAATTATTATTTCAATGTCATTGTTCCAAATACTTTTTCCTAGGTGTCCACTTGTTATTAATGGGTTTATGTTTTTTATTTTTTAATGCTAAGGACTATAGAAAAATTAGAGAATTTTACCAAGGGTTAAGCATTAGGGATGGTAATTACTAAAGAGTAGAGTGGTAAAACTTATTTTGCAAGCTAATGTGTTTTTGTTTTTGAATTACCTTCTATAATTATTTATTGGTATGTGTATTATACATGTTATGCATAACTTAGGGATCATTGAGCCAAATTTCGTAACAAAAAAAAGAAAAAAACTATTTTAATATTGTTAAATTTGTCTTGAATTAATTTTGTGCTTGACAAGTTTAAAGTTCAAATAATTTGAGGATTTATCTAGATCTTATTCATTTCAATGAGAGGTTTAAGCTAGGGTCATAATGTAAACAAAGAAACTAGATGTGGTTTTTCTAAGGCCTATTTAACAAACCCATGTTGGGCATATGTTGTAATTTTATTAACAACCATTAGCTACTCAATAATGAATAAATCAAATACATAAAACGATATTATACAATTTTTAAAAAGATTTTCAAATCTTTGTCTTTGTAATGATGCATAGTAGAAATGAAAATAAAAGAAAGTTAGTCGAATCTTTCTAAGTTGGGTTGAATTAAATATTTTAAACTTCATTCTTTTTATCAATAGATAACCACCCCCTTTATAAGATAAAAATATTTTCACCTAGAAACTTGTAGCTACCATTAAACTTCTCGTGTTCTATGCAATTACGAATGATTATATAAAAAAACAAAGATTCATGTTATGATTGTGTGTGTGTGTGTGTGTGTGTGTGTGTGTGTGTGTGTGTGTGTGTGTGTGTGTGTGTGTGTGTGTGTGTGTGTGTGTGTGTGTGTGTGTGTGTGTGTGTGTGTGTGTGTGTGTGTGTGAATTAATCAAAGAGTGCTCATGTGATTGAGAAGGTGGCATGAAAATTAAATGGTATCTAACATGATTTGCATGGTAGTGTGTTTATAGTGTTGTCCTCCTAATTGACTATAATATAAAGGATAGTAGAAGAATGAAGAGCAACATGTATCCATCCAAGATTAACCTACTTGAAAATTTAGGGGAGAAATATATTAGGTATTTCATTTGGCATTATTGATGTTTTGCTTATTTGTCCCTACAACACTCTATTTAACTTATTAAAGAGTAAGGATACTCATGAACATTAATGGTGTTCCTTCAACAACCACCTTTCTATCAAGTACAACAATGTGGTGTTCTACAATATTCTTTCTTTCTCAACCACCTAAATATGTATATTAAATAATAAACTCAAACTCCACATTTTTTGCTATGTAATATTATGTTGTAAATTATTTATGTGTCAGGCTTGTTAAAACATCAACGTCATTTCTATTAGTTTTTTCCTATTGTTTCCTTGCTCAATTTCTAGAAAAATATGGTTATCAACAATAGAATTAGTATTAGTGGTATAGCTACCATTTGGAATCTTAATAGTGTCAAAGGCAATGTTCTTATTCAAGAAAAAAATTCTCTTGCATTAGATTTGAACATTTAAAAGATGGAACATCATGGGTCCTCACAAACATTTATGCACCCAACACCTTGAAGGCTAGAAACTCCTTCTGGAAAAACTTATAGAAATTAGGGATAACTTCAAGAATCTTAGTTGGCTGGTCATGGGAGACTTTAATACTCCTTTGAGAGAGGAGGAAAAATTTGGTGGAAGCCCCTCTTAGTTAGAAAGTAGGTTGGCCCTTATGGACTTTATAAATACACAGGCACTCAACGATGTGGAGATACAAGGATGCAATTACACATGGACTAATAGGAGAACTGGTAATGATCTTATCCAAGTTCCCCTTGACAGGGCTCTTATCTCTGATGACTGGTACAGACATTACTTCTGCTCCCTGTCTGCTCACATCCGGGTTGGGTCAGATCATTTTCCCATCACCTTCATTGCTGACCCAATTAATAGAAGAAGACATTTTCCTTTCAGATTTGAAAAAATGTGGACTCATCACCCTGATATCACTCATAATATTCAGAAATGTTGGAGTATCCAAGTTGAGGAAACAACTATGTACATAGTTGTAAAGAAACTCAAAAGTGTTAAGGACAATATAAGACTCTGGAATAAATCCAGCTTTGGGAACATTTTTGAGGCCAAAGGTAAAGTCCAGGATGACATTAAGAAAATACAGGTCCAAATTCAAAAGGATGGTTTCAATATTGTATCTATTGCTAAAGAAAATGAGACCCTTAAAAAATACCATGAAATCATTGCTAAAGAGGAAACTTTTTGTAAGCAGAGATCAAGATGCATTTGGCTAAAGGAAGGAGATAGGAATACAAGATTTTTTTATATGTCGACGATTGAACATAAAGCGACAAATAGGATTACTAAATTGGTAGTGGACAATGGGGAGCTAGTCAAGGAGGAAGAAATAAGGAATGAGGCCAAAAGGTACTTTTTGGAACTTCTGAGGAGGGATCACAGGTTGGATGTTGATGCTCAATCTTCCTTTCTTCAAAATATTCTTTGTCTCATTGATCAACAGATGAATGCCTCCCTTTCTTCAATTCCCTCGATTTTGGAAATTAAAAATGTTATTTTTTATTTTGATGGTAACAAAGCCCCCAGTCCAGATGGCTTCCCCATGTTCTTTTTCCAAGATTTCTGGGACATTGTTGGGAAAGATGTTTCCAACAGGGTCAAGGAATTTTGGGGGGCTAGAAGAATTTTGAAAGAAATTAATGGCACTTTCGTTGCTCTTAATCCCAAAACCCAAGGTGTTGACTCCATGGACAAGTTCAGACCAATCAGCTTATGCAATTCTTTTTATAAGATTATCTCCAAGGTTCTTACCACCAGAATCCTGACTGTCCTTCCTTCTTTGATTAATCTTCAGCAAAATGGTTTTGTCCCAGGAAGACAAATTCTAGACTCCATTATTATTGTCCATGAGAATATTCATTCTCTTGTTAGGGCTAAGAAACAGGGTCTCATCCTCGAGCTTGATCTCTCTAAGGTCTATGACCGGGTTGACTGGTCTTTTCTTGTGAAGGTTCTTGTGGCTTATGGTTTTTCCACCAAATGTGTTGACCAGAGTTCCAGGACTCGCCAGGACTCGCCAAAACTCGGCGAGTCACGGGTTGAGTCACCCTCGGCGAGTCCTGGGTGGCTCGAACCCGGACTCGACGAGTTTTCACCGAGTCCTGGCAAGTCCTGGAACTCGGTGACTCGGCTCGGACCCGGCGAGTCCCGAGCCCAAAACTCGGCTGGCATAAACAGCCGAAAAAAGCAAAAAAAAAACATTTAAAAAATGGTTTTGCTTGCTTTTTTTTTCATTTATATTTTTAGCTTAGTCGTAAAAGGCATATCATTTCATTCTATTGAAACAATAGGAGGAGAAGAGTGAGTTGTGAGGAAAAAGAAGAGAGCATAGTAGGGCAACCAGCAAGGAGGAGGAGTAGAATTTCTTCAACAAATCACATTGGGGCAGTGTAATACTTGCATTTGGTGCATCAAAAGCTTGTTAGAGAGGATTGGAAAGAGGTTGCATTTCATTTCAACCTTCTTATAAGAGATAAGATTTATATTTTTTGGTTTTTTTGGTCTTTTATAAGCAAAATTTACATTTTTTTTGTTTTCTTAAAACTTAAAGAAATCAGCAAACCCTACAATGTACATTTTTTTTGTTTAAAAATGTACATTGTAGGGTTTGCTGATTTTTTTATGTTTTGAAATGAAAAAACAATCTACATGGTAGGTTTGCTAATTTCTTTGAAAAAAATAATGCAAATTCTATTACATTGTTTTTTGTATCAAAATCAAAACATTGCTATTTTATTTTTTTTTGTATTAATTTATAATTTAACAATGGACAAATATTCATTTTTTTTGTAATTGTGTCTTATTCCAGCAACCTTCAACTTTTGAAAACAATGTCTACTTCCAATCCTCCTCATAGAGCAATCCCGGGTAGAAAAGATCCAGCTTGGAAATACATAAAACCTTTTCCTGGGCAAAAAAAAGGAGAGGCAAAATGTAAATTTTGCAAAACAATCTTTCATGGAGGCATAAATAGATTGAAATACCACCTTGCCAGCATACGTGGCCATGATGCAGAGCCTTGCACAAAAGCACTTCCTGAGGCTATTCGTGAGTGCCAAGTGCTATTCGAAACATTTGAGGCTCGAAAAGAAATAAAGAAGAGGCAAAGGGAGGAGTTGGCTCAAGCTAGCATTGGTTGTGTTGGAGAGGCCTCTTCCATGCCTTCATATTGTCCTAGTGGGAGTGCTAGTGCTTCTGTTGCCGGTAGTGTCAGTGCTAGTGGTAGTATCAATGCAACTCCAACCATTGGTCCTAGAGTTCGTAAATCTAGGATGGATTCATATTTTGAGCCACGCACTACTCCTGGTGCCCAACCTTCACTTGAGAGCATGGCTTGGAACAAAGAGGTACACAATAAGGCTAAAGCTGCAATTGGAAGATTTTGGTTTTATTGCAATATTCCATTCTTCGCAGCCAGGCAATTCCTTTTAGTTTTTATTTGATTGTTTTAAGTTTTTAAGTTGTTAATATTCTTAATTTGTTTTGTGACTTTGTGATTGTCTAAGACTTTAATTTTATAATTTTATTCTTATCTTATTTAATTTATTTGTGATAGGTCTCCTTATTGGCAAAGCATGGTTGATGCCATTGCTATTTGTGGGGCAGGTTTCAAAGCCCCTTCTGATTCCGAGATAAGTGGCCCAATCTTGATAGAATCGGTGGCTGATGTAAAAGCCACATTAGAGGAACATCGAGAGATATGGAAGAAGAAGGGTTGCACCATCATGACCGATGGTTGGACTGATAGGAGAAATCGAATGCTCCTAAATTTTCTTGTTTCTTCTGCAGGTGATTGAATAACTTGAATTTTATTAAATGATTCTTATTCGTATTTTTTTTTTGAGTTGAGATTTATTGAATTATCATTGATCACTTTTTTTGCTTTGTTTTCAAATTTCAGGTGGCACCATGTTCATTAAGTCCATTGATGCTTCCGCACATTCTAAAAATGCCACTTACCTATGTGAGGTTATAGAGGAGGTCATATATGAAGTGGGCGAGGAGAATGTAGTACAAGTGGTGACCGATAATGCAGCAAATTATGTTGCTGCAGGTAAACTTTTGATGGAGAGGCACCCATCTATATTTTGGTCTCCCTGTGCTGCCCATTGCATTGACCTCATGTTGGAGGACATTGCTAAGATTGCATGGATCAGGACATGTGTAGAGAAGGCAAAAAATATTTGCAAATTTGTATACAATCATCCATGGGTCCTTAACTTAATGAGGCAATACATGGGGCAGAAGGAGTTGGCTCGTCCTGGAATCACTAGATTTGCCACTAACTTCATCACACTGCAGTCCTTGATTCGCAGTAAGGCAACTTTGAGACGTATGCTTGTTGGTGAGGAGTGGACTTCCTCATCCTATGCTACGAGTGCTACAGGAGTTGATGTTGCAGATTACATTTTTGATGAGCCAGGCTTTTGGACCCCTTGTGCTGAGATCGTGAAGGTAAAATTTTTAAGCATTCTAATCTCTACCTTATGTTTTAAGTTTTAAGTTTTTATTTTTATTCGTATTTTTCTTTTATTTGCTTATTTTCATTTACAATTTCACACTTACATTAACTGATATTACATATTGTTTCACAATATTTGCAGTTCATTGAGCGCTTGGTAGTTCTCCTACGTGTTGCTGACGAGGAGAAGCCCGCAATGGGCTACATATACGAGGCCATGGATAGGGCCAAGGAGGGCATCGGATCTGCCTATGAAGGGGATGAGAGTAAGTATCATCCCATTTGGGATATCATTGACAGGAGATGGCAGACCCAGCTTCACAGGCCCCTTCATGCAGCTGCTTATTACCTCAATCCGGCATTCCATTTCCGCCCTGATTTCAAAGCGGATGAGGAGGTTCTTAGTGGGCTCTACTCAGTGATAGAGCGAATGTCGCCTGGTCATAGCAGCAATATAGTCCAGGAGCTAGAGGCTTTTTCTAATGCTGAAGGGGAGGTCTTCTCTCGTATGCTTTGTAAAGAAAATCGGACAAAAATGCAGCCAGGTAAAATGTATATTTTAAGAAATTAAGAGCATAATTTTAATTATATGTTATTCAATTTGTTATTAATTATTAAATGAGGCTGATTTTGTTTTCCTTTTTCTCATCTCAGATAGGTGGTGGCAGATGTTTGGTCCTAAAACACCAAATCTTCAACAGGTAGCCATTCGTATTTTGAGCCAACCATGCAGTGCTTCCGATTGTGAGCGCAATTGGAGTATGTTTGAGCACATACACTCCAAGAGGCGCAATAGACTGTCTGTGGAGAGGTTGAATGATCTAGTCTTTGTTCATTACAACCTCCGTCTTAGACACAAACAGGTTATGGACCATGACAACACCCCGATCACGCTAGAGGAGGTTGATCCAGAATCTGAGTGGATCAGTGAGGCTATAGATCCTATGTTTGGTGATGAGGACTTAGATTGGATCGACGAGGTAGATAGAGAGGCTGAGGTTGTAGCCATGGCAGAGGAGGAGGTTAGAGCGTGAGGAGAGCCAGAGCCAGAGCTAGAGCTAAAGCCAGACACAGCTGATGTTTGTGAGGGTAGAATGGAGTCACGGGCAGAGAGTATGGCTGTTGATGCATCCAGGACCTACCTTAGGGTTAGACGCCTTTGTAGGAAGGACCCAGGCTCCTTTGAGCCATGGACTTGTAGTTGTTTTACTTTTGATATATGTGTGGAACCGGAACATTTGAATTTTGATGTCATGGATTTGATATTCCATGAGTTTTGTAATATTTTTACATTTGACACTATTTATATATCTATGGTTATTGGTTGCTATTTCCTTCAGCTACAATTTGCGTTTATACTAATGTGATCGATGTATACTTGTGTATGTGATCAAATTAACTTCTATTTGATGATGTTATTGTGTATTTAAGGTTTGTTTAATAAAGGGTGCATGAAAAAAGTTTTAAATCCTTAAAAATCGCTAAATTTCTTGGGTTTTTCACTTTGCCGAGTCCTGTCGAGTCCTAGCCGATTCGAGTCCTGAGTCTCGAGTCAAGTCACCCTTGCCGAGTCCACGCCGAGTCTGAGTCCCGTTTCTTTGGTGTTGACCTCTTTTGTCAGCTTATTACCTCAGCCTCTTTTGTTGTTCTTGTCAATGGTTCCCCAACCCCCTTCTTCCAAGCGTCTAGAGGATTGAGGCAAGGGGATCCCATTTCCCCTATCCTCTTCATTATTATGGCTGAATGTTTTGGTAGGTATATGGAAAACATGGTTATGCGAGGATCTTTTAAGGGACTCCAACCTTCTTCAACTGATCTTATCTACTCTCACCAACAGCTTGTGGATGATACCATTGTCATGGGGGAATCAAGTATCTCAGAAGCTAGAACCCTGAAGGACACTCTTTGTAAGTTTGCCTCTGCATCTGGTCAGCTCATTAATTCGGTCAAAAGCGAAGCTTTTTTCATCAACACACTAGAGAGAAGACAACATAGAATCAGTAGAATCCTAGAATGTCGGATTGTTGATCTTCCTGCCACTTATCTTGGCCTCCCCTTGGGCATTGCACCTCCTAATTCTTTTTGGAGCTCTCTAGTGGACAAATTTCATAAAAAGCTAGCTGGTTGGAAAGGAGCCCTTTTAAGTTAGGTTGGAAAGCTTCAACTTCTCAAAGCTTCTCTTCAAAGCATACCTATCTATGCCCTAAGCCTTTTCATAATTCCAGTCAAGTATGTTGATGCAATTGAGAAAATTCAAAGAAAATTTCTATGGTAAGGGGTTGAGGATAAGAAAAGAATGTCTCTTGTGGCTTGGGATCAGGTATGCAGACCGAAAAGTAAAGGAGGTTTAGGCCTGAGAAGAATCTGGATCTTAAATGAAGCTCTCATGTCTAAACAAGTTTGGAGAATGTTCCACTTAGATAGTGAATGGTGTAAAATCTGGCGAAGTAAGTACTCTCTTATGTCCTCCTTTCTTTCCTCTTTTATCAATTCTGAAATCACCATTAATGGGTCCCATATCTAGAATCATGCATCTAAGTGTAGAGATAGCATTGTTAAAGGGGTTACTTGGAAAGTAGGCAATGGTAGGAAAGTTAAATTTGGGAAGACCCCTGGCTTTTTGATAAACCTTTGACTGATTTCCCAGAATGGGCCCCGTATGCCTCCTCCTATAGTAGAACTTTTGGTCCTTTAGTTGAAGGGTATTGGATTGGTAATAAATGGCAGAACATTGAAAGTATTCACCCAAGCCTTATCAAGCTTAAAAACCATCTATCTTCGGCCTGGTTGAATAAAGAGGAAGACTCCCTCATTTGGAAATATGAACCCAAAGGTAATATTACTGTCTCTTCTATGTATGGTGGTCTCTCCCCCGCCCCTTCGGAAAATCCTTTCTGGTCTAAAGCTTGGATAAAGGGTTTGACCCCCAAAATCAACTTTTTCTATTGGACTATTCTTCAAAATAAAATCTTGACCTTAGATAACCTCGAGGGTAGAGGATTTCCCTTTCCTAATAGATGTGCTTTGTGTCTTAAGGAGGAAGAGTCAGTGGACCATCTGGCTATCCACTGTTCCTATTCTGCTTCGATCTAGGAAAGATTTATTAAGAGTTTTTGCATTGATTGGGTGTTTCCTAACACTATCAGTGAGTTGTTCTACTCCTGGAATTACCATTGGTATAACTCCTTTCTGAGATCTTTGTGGTAGCTATCACTCCCTCACATTCTGTGGGGATTATGGAAAGAAAGAAACAATCCTATTTTTAGGGACACTTCTCTTACTCGGGATATTGTGTTCTAGAAAATACAATGGGCGATTGTGGAGAACATTGGGATCATTGGGGGTCCCTGCTTTTCGACCAACCCATTGGAATCTCACATTTTAAGTTCCTAGAATTTGAAGAATGCTGGCAATTCTGACCCCAAGCAAAACAAAAGATTAGAAGCAAGATGGCAAACTCCCCCTCGTGGTTGGTCCAAAGTCAATTTTGATGGTGTTGCAAAAGGTAATATGGGCCCTGTGGGATGTGGAGCTATTCTTAGAGATGACAAAGGTATATGCAAGGAAATGATTGGTGTTCCAATAGGAAGCGAAACAAACCACAAGGCAGAAGCAATGGCAGCACTCCAAGGTATTCTCCTCGCAAAAAGATGGAATTGCCCCTACATATGGATTGAAAGGGACTCTAACACCATCATCAAATGCCTCAAGAGGACCTCTAAGCCCTTATGATCTATCAATAACATTATAAAGGCCGCTAGAGACCTCATTAACACTTTTGAGAGAAGTTACATATCTCATATCTACCATGAAGCTAATGGATCTACTGATTGGGCAGCCAATGCGGCGGTCAATCAAGACAAAATGATTACTTGGAAGGGAGAACAAGGCCTCTCAGAGGATGTCAGATTAATCATTTTTAAGGAACGATATAATAGCACCCCAAAGATCATTAATATACAAAACAATAATGAAATGGATTAAAAGGAGTGCTTCGAGCAATTATAATATTGTCAGCACGATTTATTATAACACTCAATCAATCACTTCCCACGCTTTCTAGGTAAATTTGGTAGCTCCGAAAAACTCTCTGTCTAAAGCTCTCTACAAGTTTCGACATTCTGCTCTGAATAGCAAAAATATGGGAGGAAATAGACGCTACTATGAACCTAGCAATTGTAAGGAGTGGAAGCAAAAGGAGGCAGTCTGGAACATTCTGCAGAAGGGTGGGTTTTCAAAAGTTATGGAGAGGCTCCATGGATGGGACATCACAGTCACTAATTTCTTTTGTAAAAACTAGAGAAAGGGCACTTTGAAAATGGGAGACCAGTTTGTTGTCATAGATGAAGACCTTATTGCCCAGGTCACGGGTCTCCGAAGGGAAGGAAGCAACTACTACAGAGACAGAAAAGTGAGCAAGGAGGCCATTGAAAGATATCCTGAAACTGAAAAGGAGAGAAAAATGCCTAGTGAAGCTAAGTAAAGCTTACTATCCCCCTAGGGCTTTTGTTAAACCATGGAGGGAGGTCATTTTTGTTATAATGCGCTATATTACTTTGGATGGTAGATTCACTAAAGTATACTACTACCATTTTGTTTTGCTGAGTCATTTTAGGCATGACGAGAAGGCTAACATTTCATATTTTTTGTTATGTTCTATGAATGCCACCATTAAGGCCTATAAAGAGAACCCTACGGGTGACACTGCCATGCATCAAGGCTTAATGGTTCTTATTTATGACCACCTCAAGGCTAACCAAATAGCCCACCCGCATCCCTTTATTTCTGAGTCTGAGGAGGATGGGTCAAACTCTGTTTTTTCTTTGGATGAGGGTTCTGACAGTGATCCTACAAGCGAGTCTGAGGAGAGTATGGATGACTTGAAAGTTGAAGTAGGTAAGAAGAGGAAACATTTTAAAACCAGGCCTTCCTCCTCAAAGGGCAAGAAATCTAAAGGCAAAATTCTCCAGATAAGCTCGGAGGAGGAGGAGGAGGTCTCTGAAGATTCGGAGAAGGAGAAACCCCAGGGTTCTCTGAAAAAGAAAACTAAAGTCCATACGCATACCAGAAACAATGAAAAGCGAAAGGATGAGAATGTGAAGGAGCTGGAGGAACATAAGCAGAAAAAGATTTTGGAAGCTAACCAAAACTTGGACGAGGTGACCACTGGAGAAGTTCATAGGGCTGAAGATAAAGCTATTGTTGGTGACACCCCAAATAAGGAACAAGACAACTTAGGTAAGATAGATCCCTCCTCAAACCCTCCTCTTGAGGGTATGCAAGGTTTTACGGACACCATAAAATGGTTAATCACCAGTTACAAGAAAGTTGTGGATGACAACAAGAAGCTCAGCCACAGAATCCAGATTCTGGAAACTATCAACACTGGTGAAGGGAAGACTATGGTAGATTATATGGAGAATTTGACAAATATTGTTGCTAAAGCTGAAAATATAAGAGACTCCTTCAACCCCAGATTCGAGCAAATCGAGAAAGACCTGCTGGAGAGGAAAGCAAATGGTAATGCTATGGATCAAACTATGTCGGGTACTGTCAGTAAAGTCAAAAAAATTGAGGAATGTCTCAAAAGTATCGCAGAGCAAAGCTTAAACATTCTGAAGGTCTCTGCTGGCAATACTTAAACTCTCATCAGCAAATTGGATGAGGAGAAGGACACCCTGGAAATTGACCCTAACACTGAAGGCACAGGAGATGTTCAAGGACCCAAAACAAGAACTAAAGGTAAAAAGAAGGAGAAGAAACCTAATAAGGACCTGCAAGAACTCAAAGTTGTTGCGACCACCTATGACCAGTTGGTGATTAAGGTGGACGACCTCTTGAAGACTCTTTAACTGTTCAGTGTTTTCTTGGTTTCTGTTGTTTTGTTGTTTCTATCTTTTGTTGTCCTTTTTGTTTACTGGCTTTATTGCCAGTCATTTTGTAAGCTGATTTTTATGGTTTGGATACTCAATGATGATATTTCTTAATCTCCTATGTTAAAGGTTTCAGGTCCTGAAAACCTGTTTTTCTTATTAATCAGAACAATAGAATTAGTCATTTTACATCTATTTTTTTTACCAATAAATGACCACATCTTTAATAAGATAAAATGATTAAAACCCATAAACTTGTAGCTTCCATAAAAATACTCTTCCTCTATACAATTATGAATGATTACGTAGCTAAAATAGAGATTCATATTGTAAAAAAAAGCATGTGCTAACTACTTTAGAGAGCTCGCATGATTGATAAGATAGCATTAAACTTTCAAGATATGTACCATGATATTAATGGTAGTGTGCTCATATCATTAGCTTCTTGATTGATTGTAATATAAAGGAGAGAATAAAAATACCCAACCATGGAAGATGAAACTACTTACAAATTTAGGGAACATGATTATTGGGTATTCCATTTAGCATGATTGATGTCTCACCTAGTTCTCTCTACTCCCCTCTTTTTAATTTATTTAAGAGGAATGATACCGGTGAACATTCATGGCATTATTATAACTAAGGTATACCAACTTAATTCATGTCATTCTTATAACTAAGGTATACCCACTTAATATCTTGTTCAACTAGATTTACACCCATCACTTGTATTTGCTTAAAATTTTATAAGGTCTTTTCAACAAACCCAAGTTGAACATGTCCAATAGTCATGGCATATCATCACAATATATTTATTAAAGACATATTATTAAACTATTCACATTCCTTGCTTACACTTTTAGATATCATATGCATGTCTATTAGTGCATTTTGTAACTTGTCAAAGTCAAAAAGCGCATTTTGGGCTCTAAAGCTCATAACTTTGGACTAACTTTTTTATTTCTCGCAATTCTTGTAGCATTGGAAATGTCTTTCAGAGCATTTTTAGTCTATCCATGCACATTTTCAAGATTTTGTTCCAAGTACAATTAATTCAATATTTTTTTTGGACACTTTGGTTAATTGCTTGGTTGTTTTGGCACTTGCAAATATTTTGTTTGCATGGGATAACTTCATTTTGGTTGCATCATATGTATATACAATTGTAGACACCTAAAATTATTATGTCTAATTAAATAATTATTTTTATTTATTTAATTATTTTAGCCTAAGTCTTCTATTAATTAAATAAATCTTTATTTATTTAATTAATTAATTTATCCTCTTCTAACTTTTTCTCATTTAAATAAATTTATTTATTTATTTAAATTATCCTTTTCCTAAATTAAATAAATACTTTTATTTAATTGATACCACTTCTTCTATTAATTAAATAAATATTTATTTATTTAATTAATTCATTAGCCTTTTCTACCCATGACACATGTCATTCATCTCTTAATTCCTACACTACCTACCCTCTCATTATTTAATTATTTCTTCTACCTACCCTTTTATTCTAACCGATCGTTTATCTTTACACCTCTTAATCTTATCCCTCCATTTATTATAGTGTCTTCTATATAAGAGGATATTCTCCTTCATTATCAACCCCGAGCATTCTAATTGTCCAATCAATCTTATGCAATCAAACCCTTTTGCGATCAAGCTATCAACCACATTTTCATTATTTGTTGAGCTCTTGTGCACACATAAAATCTTAGAGCAAACATATCAAGCAAGATCAATGGAGACAGGAAGAATGGAGAATCAAACCCTAATGGACATGTGATGGTACAATCTTTTTTGATTTTGTTGATTTAATTTTTCTTAGGTAATCTTCATATGTTATGGTGGATCTTTGTTGTTGTTAGGCTAGGGTTTTGTGGTTGAATTCATTTAGTCTTTCAATATTGTTGTTTTCATTGTCCACTTTTCACCATACACATTTTGGCATGCCCTATGGGACATTGATTTTTGTTAGATCTATGTTTTTTTTGCAAGTTTTTCTAACCCTATGTTGATGTTTGCTAAAACAATTTGGAGAATAACCTTCTACAACTAGGGTTTTAGACACAAGATTAAGATCTTGGAGAGATTTGATCCGATCTCATAAACGGATTGGAATTTTGACATCAAATGTTGTTTGTAGGTTGAGGACAATATCAAGATCTCTCAATCCAAAATTCAAAATTTTTGGAGCATATTTGAATTTATTATGGTTTTTTTATGATATTTCATAAAAAAATAATTTGAGAGCAAATGAGCGAATTTTTTGGATTTTTTTACAGGTTTGGAAAATTCTCCAAATTATACATGGGATCTACTCTTTGTGATTTTAATTTTGATGCAAAATATTTCATAAAAAATCGAATCTTTAAAAATTAGGGTTTTGCATTATTTTGATCATATCTCATAAACTACTTGGAATTTTTGCAGGAATTTTTTTTATGCGAGTTTGCAAGGTTATCAAGAGTTTCCAATAAAAAAAATTATATTTTTTGGATCAATGTTGCATTTTCTAAAAAAATTGTATGATTTTTCATAAAAAAATTAATTTTTGGAGAAAATTAGCAATTTTTGGGGATTTTCTTACATTTCTGGAAATGTCTTGAAATTTTATAGGTGGTATGGTTTTTATGATGCAAAAGGACTCGTGGAAAATCAGATCTTTGAATCAATCAAAAAATGCCTTGTTGAAGGCCCCTATTTCACAAAGTCATTTGGATCTAAAATTTACCTAACTTGTGTGCTTGTAGGAGGGGTGTTATTTCAAAATTACTAATAATCTTGGTGCAGGAACTTTGGCAAAGATTTGATTTTAAAATTGCTTGCTTTGTCTTCATAGTCTAGCAAACACTTCAATTAGTGCACTAAAATTGAACCAGTGTCTTTCGTGTTTTGAGCATTAGGCTCTTTTGTGTTTATCTTTAGAGGGCCTACCTCCTTGTGTGGTCACTAGGACTACTAGTGAGGAGGGAATGACCCAAGTGAGTATGACTAAAACCCAAGTATTCCAACTCACTATAATAAATAGGCCCCTTGGGATGAAAATTTCATAGCTTGGAGCTATCTGATATTTATCTCATATGAAGCACTTTGTAGGGCCCTTGAGTTATAAATCATGCTTGTGTGACTCCTAAAGTGTTTGGTACTTTGTTGGGCTATAAGCCTCAATCGTGTTTGCCCAACTTCAAAGGATAGTATCCTAACGAAAACCCTTACTAGAAACTTTTTGTTTTAGAAAAAACAAAAACCTTTTAGTTGTTGGCGTAGGAGGTCGGACCTCTGAAGCGGCTCACATTCTTACGATTCTTAGTAGAGATACAAAGTTTTCCACATGGAGTTTTTGTGGGTACTGGTGCTTGGCTACCTTAGAGAAGTGAGTGTCGAGGGTGGAGCTAGTGGGGTCAAGCACCTAAGTATCCGCTCTGAATTGCGTAGCTCGGGGTAACCCCCCACGCGAGATTCAACAACTATTGTCCCAGCCAGCCCTAGGATTTGTGCTTGCATGATCAAAACACTCAAACATTTTCAAATAAAACAAAGAAACATTGTGTCTGTCGTGTTTTCAAGTGTATGTAAAAACATTTCACATTATACTTCACATTCGGAAACATTTTGGATCCTTAATACAAAACACTTTCAAACATTGAGTCTTCATTGTTATTGTGTGTTCTTGCCACTAAAAGTCAAAACATTGAGATTTGGTCACATTCAACAACTTCACAATTGGACAAAATTGCAAAACATTTTCAAAATCACGTTTCGGTTTGTTAAAACTGCATGTGCATTCACAGTTGAGAGATTACAAGAAAACTCTTGAGAACAATAAGGACTTAAGTTTTCAGATCTAAATAGCTTCTAAGGCTGCTTCCTATAAGGCTTCATTTTTTAGTCAACTTGTCTTGGTCACACATAGTCAATCATTTTCCTCATACATATCTTCCAAATTTGAGTCGAAAGGCTCCTTTGCCTGTCCTCGTCAAACTTTGAAAACATACTATAACACAACACTAGGTGAGTCCCACATCAAGATCCATCATCTTAGGGTCTCATTTGGTCTTCTTGAGTCAAGGTCAAATTACCTCATCAAGAGATCCATCATCTCTTTGGAAGCCACGCCTTGCTCTCAAACATACATACCTGGAGTCAAAGTCAACTTTCCTCATCAAGAGATCCATCATATCTTTGGAAGCCACACCTTACTCTCCTACTTTGGTCTTACACTCTTGGACACTGCAAGTTTACCCTAGATTCATCTACACTTCATACACCTCTTGGTCTTCCATAGTCTTTGCATCTTTATCCTACCTTTCATTTTGGTCAGGACTTTAGTCCATGGTTGAAACTCGTTCACAAAGGTCTAGAAGGGAAGTCAAAGAAGCTTTAAGGTCTTTAAACATGAGTACTTATGAGTTTTATGGAGACGAATTCTACAATCCATTTGAACACCGCAGTAATATACCAGACAATGACAATAATGACAATAACAATGGAAATGATAGTGACAATGACAATGCATCTGTAAATTCTATAGAAGTTGAGGAAACTATCATAGATCCCCATTTTAACAGACTGGGTCAAGAAATCATGAAAAGGGATAGACAATATTTCCTACAAGTCATGGCACAAATTGGGACAAGAATACCTCATGGATTTGATATGTCACAGATTTTGAAGGATGATCCAAATCAAGCAAATCAAGTTAACACAAGACAAAGGAGGCCCCATAGTGGTGGTAAGAAAGAGTGTCTTATGCTTGAGTCAACTTCATCCCTATTACAAAAACCTGAGATTCCAAACACATACACTCATTCTCGTGCTAGTTATGATAGAACCTCTCATGAACAACCCCGCAACCGTCCTTTTCCATGGAGAAGAACTACCACCACACATGCCCATGATGATACCCAAGATAATACCAATGCATACAATTACACTCAATCAAATATTCAAAATCATGACACGAGGAGACCTCGTGTCAGATTTGGGGACAATATCCAAGATCATTCTTATGACACCTCCTATCCTCATGGTCATGACATGTATCGACCTAGACCTAGTGCTCCTCACTACAATACCATACCAAGTGGTCCATATCCAAGCTATAATTATATCCCTCCTCCACATGAACACATCTATGATCAGTACCATCCATATATGCATTATATCCCTCCTCCTCTGCCCGATGGATCAGGCATTGGACTAGCTCGAAGAGAAAAGACACCACCCAAGAATGACTTGCAACAATAGATAAAGGACTTACAAAAGCAAATGGCGGACATAAATACACCAAAGCCACAATACACAATGAGAGATATATGTCCTTACCCATTTGATAGAAGCATTCAAATGCCTCCATTCCCTCCATATTTTGTGACACCAAAGTTTGATAAATAAAAAGGCAAAGGGGATCCTAAGGAACACATAAGACATTTTTTCACAACTTGGATCGAGGTAGCAGCAGAAGAAACAAACTTGATGAGATTGTTTCCACAAATCTTAGGTGAACAAGTTATGGAATGGTTCTCCCAACTCCCACCTAGAATTAAGTCATGGGGTGATCTAGCAGAGACTTTCATACAACACTTCTCATGTAACATTGAAATAGATGTGTCAGTAGCCACCTTATGCAATACTAAGCAGAAACATGGGGAATCTTTCTCTTCATTTTTACAGCGATGGAGAGGTCTTGCTAGTCGATGCTCTTGTGATATACCTAAAAAACAAATGGTAGAAATGTTTACTCAAAATGTCAACAAGGATATCACATATGAGCTAAGAAAAGCAGGTTTGTCTATCTTCAAAGAGGTTATTGAAAAAGGAATGGTGATAGAAAAAGTCCTTATGGAATAAGGTATCTTCAAGATATTCAAAGAAAACAAAGAATAATCAAATGGGAAAGACAAACCACACTTTTGGAACAAGAATAAGAACATAGACAATGACGAGGTAGTAGATGCAAATGTTGTAAAACCAAAAATAACCTTCCCCGGTGCAAGTTCTTCCAATACAGACAATCAAGTGAACAATCAAAGGCCATCAAAACCTCAAAGAAAATACACCCCATTGGGAGAACCAATCGAAACAACATTCAAGAAGTTAGTGGCAAACAAGCTCATAACACTACCATATAATCCACCATATGAGCCAAAAGTGAAACCAAATTGGTGGAATGATGATGAATATTGTGAATATCACAAGAGCAAATAACATTTTACTAGCAACTGTCACAGATTGAAGAATATCATACAAGATCTCATTGACAAAGGTGACATATAAGTTGGTGGACATACCTCCAATGAGAAGCATGCGATGTTTAAGGAGCCATTTCCTAAACATGATAAGGAAAAAGAAAAAACTACATGCAACCAAGCCAATTATATTAAGACGCCTTATGACTATGATTCTACCATTAATCACATTTCAATGGACAACCATGTTTCAACCATCATCATCAAGGATAAAACTCTTGAAGGTCCTACCCAAAGGAGTAAGGTTGTCTTAAAAGGCATCAGACCATCTTCGTCATCTTCTAAAAATAAAACCTTTGAATGTAATGTCACAACCCGTTGAGGTAAAGTCATCCTGCAAGGCATTACATCCAAGCCCGCAACATCATCATCCATAAAGAATGAATATGACCTTGTAGATCAGCTAGGGAAGACACGCGCACTCATTTCCATCCTTGAGCTTTTACGCATATCCCCCGCACATAAGGCCATCCTTGATAAGACTGATAGAAAATTTCAGACCCACTGATCTGAACGTGGACCAGTTTCAAGCCACGGTGGGATACCTTTCCATTCCGCATAGCCTCACATTCACAGAAGTCGATGATGTATCTTTAACTTAGCCTCATAATGTACCTCTACATATTGAAGCATTTATCTATAAAAATCGCATCAAACGATTCCTAATAGATGGACGAGCAGGTTTGAACATTTGAACATTAAACACTATTAAAAAATTGGGATATTCTGAAAAGGCTGTGAATTCTACACATGCAATCACCATTAAAGCATATGATGATGAAGAGCGCTCATCCAAGGGAACAATCACCTTACCTCTTAGAGTTGGGTGAGTTACGAAGGATGTGGTATGTCAAGTCCTTGATTTAAATCTCACATATAATATACTCCTGGGATGCCCATGGATTCATGAAATGAAAGTTGTTCCTTCAACATATCATCGATGTATCAAGTTCCCATACAATGGAGTTGAAGTGACCATTAAAGGTGATCTGAATTCGTTCATGTATTGCAATAACTTGCGAGCAAGATCAAAAATAACAATCCCAGTCAATTGAGAATCTATTCTATCTTCAGCATATGTGGATCCACAATCCTTGAAAGCTTCTACATCGAAACAAGCAGAGCTAAAAGAAAAATTCAAGGTTAAAGACATGGGATGTGGTGAGTATATCTTTCATTTTGATCAACTACCACTATCTCCTAAGGTATTCAGTCGACAGAAACAACCTACAAACAATTTGCAATATCAAGGAATCGGGTATGAACCACCTAGTGTTGTGGCTACTAAGTCTGAATGCAAATCTCCTCTAATGGTTCAAGAAACTCTTGATATCAATATTCCTAAGAGTCATTCCAATGAAGAATCCATTGAGCATATCGCTAGCCCTCTTGAGAACTCATATAGCCCTACCATTTCATCCACTCATTCAATTTCCACTCCACTCTTAGACATGGATCAACGAGAATTAGGAGAGCCCTTAATCATTGGGGATATAATATCAAGCTATGAAAAGAAAAATCTAAAATTCAAAAATAAAGAGAAGTCCTTCAATCCAAATCCAAATCAAAAGCTATTGGACTTAGCAAAAATCAAAGTCAATGATAAAAATCCTATGAAAGAAAAAGAGCAAGAGATGATCTCCCCTAATATCAAAATAACTAGGGGGCAAAAGTTCTACAATTTTAAGTCAAAAGAATACTTATTGATCCTAAGTCTCTATCATGACATGATACTTTTACTTCTTTTTGCAATCATAAGCCTTCATTACTCATCCACTTGTTCTACAAATCCTTTCCCTTTTGGCGATACATCACATAAATGGACCTTTAATGGAACTTCCTCAAAGGACTTTGTCATCAGGGATGCCCAAACTTCTTTAGGTGACATGCATATGGGCAAACGTAGTCCACACATTAGTAACTCTACCTTAGTTCCTTTACCAAGAGAGACAGTCACTCGAGCTACACATCATTTAGTCAAAGAACAATGCAGTTACAATCATAAGACAAAGTTTCACACATTCGAGGTGGGTGACTTAATTCTCAGACAAAATCCTAAAAATCAGTAAGACAGAGAGAAGGGCAAATTTGAACCAAACTAGCTTGGTCCTTACATTATCACAACAGTCTACGGATCAGGTGCATATCAGCTTTTGACACCAGAGGGAGAACCTTTGGAGGATTCAATCAACAACATGCACCTTCGCAGGTTTTACACATAGCTCTTTATAATATCCTAATTCAAAAAATACATAAAAATAAAAAATACAAAAAAATCATAAAAAAAAATCGTTACTTGGTGAAAACCTAGCAAACAGGCGCCTTGTGACACAAAAAATGAAAAAAAATTGAAAAAAGTAAAGAGAAATAAGGTCATCCAACGGTGAAAACCACTTCAATGGCACCCTGGACAAGTACCATGGTGAAAATTGGGTTACTAACGCCATGTGTAGAGACATTGCTCCTCCCTCCTTCAAGATTCAATCTCATCCCTTCACTTTGCACACACTCACAACCTATCCATCCATAATAAACTTACCCATTCCCATCATGGCTTGTTATTGATCTACCTAAGATTGGTTAGCCATTCATAATAAATCTCCCTTTTCACCCTTTCCCTTCCATAATAAATCAGGTCCAATATGTAACTGGGGCAAAATCTTAAATCTAGTGATGGAAATGGTACCCTGAGCATCACATGTTTTGAGGAGCATCGTCTTTTCATTCTTCCTTCTTTTCGCACACAGTCCACAATAACAGATCACTTGCATCACCTATCCGCAATAAATTTTTGTTCTTCTTCACAATAAAGTATCAGTTTTATGGATTCAGTCAGTTTTAGATGAGACACAAGCAACAATGGACCTTCAACAAATAAAATCTTTCAGTAGACTTTGGCAGCAACATGGTTCTTCAACATGATATGTCCTTTATCAAGATAACAACATTGTGACCAAATCAAACATGTTAGCATATGTGGCAAGAAACATAAATAACTCAAAGATTTCATTGTGTGTTGGTGTGAAGTCTTGGTTTTCTTTTGATTTTATCTTTTGGTGACATGTCTTTTAGCTTTTCTAGGATGTCTTTGACTAGAGATTATATCTCCGGGATGTCTTTGACTAGAAAGGCGAGGATGGGATATGCTCACCTATTGTTTTGTTGTTTGTGGATTGTCTCTTAGTAATGCTATAATTTGTCAAAGGATATGAGGACATTGTGAGTCTAGTATGAATTGGGGCATTCCTTATTTGCGACTATTTGATCTCCATGCAAATGGGTACAATGAATTTCTGGGTCAAACCTATATTTGGATTGTCATAACCTATTTGCCATACTAAAGATTAATGATGATAAAGCACAAGAAGCTCTTTCACTTCCATATCTTCTATCTTCCATCCTCCTTTCTTGATTGACCTCCATCATCCTTCTTGAGTCCATGTAGCCCGCTATCACATTACTGAGTATAATGACATGCCAAAAATATCTTCATTTCATGTAGTTTCCACCTGCGTCATCACATGATAGCATATCTCATTTCATACATACATATAAATATCACAATCGTATCACATCTTGCATATATCATTGGCTAGTATCTGCATCTGCATATAAACCCACAAAAGAACAAAAATATATTGCATTTCATCAGGTACATATTTGCATCCATATCATAAGCATCATAAAATCATCATCATAAAACATATAGAACATGCATATAGTTGTCGCAAGGATGGATCATCTCATCTCATCTCATATATATCAAAAAATTAAAGTGTCATGATACAATGATGTCAAAATCTCATATGGCTACAAAATCACCCAAAGGTGTTTACATCATCATACCAAAACTAATACAACTTGGATTATCTCGTTTGTCCCCTCTTGTAGACACTACAAGACCATCTTTTCACCAAATTAGTTAACAATCTTGTGTTTGCCCAAATCTCAGGCATATACATAATGTATCTCAATCCCATTGCCTTGATCGCGACGTGGTCCTCAGCAATCAAATCTATTCGTAACAACTATGTCATAAGGAATCGCTCTCTAGACTCAATTTGGGGTAACTACTCCTGCATCTAATCAAATTAATCATGTCAATCCTAGTGGTACTCATGTTCATCACATAGTGCTTATCTTATCCTATCCTAGCCTAGTGGTATCTATGTCCATCACATGGTACTGCTCATCAAGCTTTGTCCTAGTGCTTATGTCTATCACATGGCACTGCATCCTAGTGTATATGTTTATCACATTGCACTATATCCTATCTTGCTAGAGAACTCACTGGATTTTATCAATTCAATGACTTATCCTACACTCAACTTAGCAAACCTACCTATTATAGGGCACCTGTTGGGCGAATCCTCTTAGCATCTTATCTAATTGGCAACATATGTTTATCACATAATTGTCAATTATAGCCTTGTTTTTAGTTGTCTTCCCTAGGACACCTGTTTGAGTGAATCCTATCAGCAGCTTATCCAATTGATAGCGTATGTTCATCACAAAACTATCAATTTTGTCCTTTTAAGACATAGACACGATTCTGTTGATTCCTCTCGAGTCAATCTTTTTCTTGCGTGACCTTGTCACCCTATCTATCCTTTCTTTCTTATCGAGAGATTGTTTGTGATCTTTTCAAACAAAATTCATCCAATCTCTCAAGGGGGAATATCATTATCGGCATGGGGCAACTTTGTATCAGTTCATGTTCTATTCTTTGAAACAACGTGACAAGCTGCATTGTCGCAAAGAGGGACAAAATGTAGA